>NC_048595.1:347544879-347854744 GCF_003668045.3 Cricetulus griseus
CACTGCTGTACCAGCAGTTGGTCCCTAGATATTGCTTCATGTGTTTTGTGCAACTTAGCTATCTTCAGATTATATCAAACAACACTTGACCCAATTTTAATAAAAGGTGTGTTGCTCAGCACTTTTCAGATATGAAAGGAGAATGGGATTTTGATATTAGTTCCCTCATCAGTACAATGCTGTCAGCAGAAATAGAACTACAGGAGGTCGAGTGTGATAAGTCTTCTATTATGAGGACATTTTTCAAGATGGACATTAAATGATAAGAAAGAATATGACTAAAGCCCGTGAAAATAACAGTGACTGCCAAGTCTGAGGTCATCCAAGTCTCAGGAGTGGCACTTGATACCTTTGCAGCACTGATAAAGACCAGAAAGAACATCCTGGAATCAGATAACCCAACATATTTTAATATGGTAAGGAGAGTTGCTTGATTGCTTGAAAGTAGAAGCAGAGGAAAAGCAAGAAATTGATGATGCCCAATTCGTAGCACCTCAAGTATTTTATTTTACAGAACATTTTAAATGGACTTAAAACTGTTGACATAAGTAGAATCTGAAGAAAATATTTAAAAAGCACCCATTTAGCAATTGAATAATTAGAAATATCCTAGCACTGTAAGAAATACTTTTTATGAGGAGGTTTTTTTTTCATTATACATATTAGCAGTTTGCTTAAATGAAAACAATAAACTTAAGTAAATTAAAAACAAATCACTAATTTCTGACACATATAAATCTCTTAACATTATTTTAACATATTAAAATTAATTTTACTGCCTAACATGGACTTTTCTAATATGTTACTTCTCAAATATCAGAGAATATGTTACATTTGAGATTAGTTTTTATTGTTTAATTTTGTTTTTAAACATATTGGTACCAAGGAAGTGCTCCATGTTGGGTTAAATAATACCAGGTTGTTGGCGCTAAACACTTGATTATATGATCATCTATACATAATGTTAATAGAATATATAGGTGCATATATAAATTTCAAACACATGTAGCAATAATAATACAAAAAAATCATGAAGTAGAGAGGGGAGAAATGTAGTTATAATCTCAAAAACAATTTTAAAAAAGAAGAAAAAGAATGATAGCTAGAAGTCTAAGGCTGTTGGTTAGTGGTAGAGAGCTTGTCTAAGTGGTACATGTAATCCATGGTTTTGGTCCATGGTTGCAAAAAGTGGTCTTGAGAACATAATAGGGGGAAGAAGAATTTAGCTTTCTGTTACTCCATGAGTCAATCCTTATTACTGTTACTTTTCCATTGAGAAGAACTATTCTGATTTCACATAAAAACCAGTAATAACAGAAAACAGTATTGTACATTTTCTATTGTTAATTAATTAATTAATTAATCTATCTTCAGTGTGTATTGAATTCAGTACTTCGAATATCTGATGTAAGTATTCTACCAAAAAGTCACATTCCTTAGACCAATGCTGTATCTCAAGAAAACATATTCCTGGAAGTCTCCAAATCCCAGTGTTTTCTCTCATATAATGTTTAAGATTCATGACTATTATATTTTATACAAAATTCATACTAATTGGTACATAATTATTTTCTTACATAGGTCTTAAGTTACAAATCAAAATAACTCTCAAGTTGTTTTTAGATCTGACTATAAGTAAGATAATTTTGATTGGAAAATTATCAACATTAGAAATTTAATTATGAAAATTACAGACTTATAATTAGAAATCAGTATGACATCATATTTGGAGTCATAGAAAGCTCTATTTGTGAATAAAATGGTTTTAAAATAGTTCTTTTTTGAAAATATACATGCTTACATCATTTTCTCTGACCTTTCCCCTTCCAAAACCTATATACTTCACCATCCTCTCTTTCAAGTCCATGCCTCTTTTTTATTAATAGTTGTCACACACAAATACTCATAAATACAATCTTTCCAATCTATAACATAGTATTGTATGTATGTTTTCAAGACTGACAATTGGTATTGGATAACCAACTCTTGTGTTCTTCCCTGAAGAAGACTATTTCTCCTAATCTCAGCATTCCTTAGTTGCTTGTATTTATTTGTGTAGGGTTGAATCCTACTGGGCTTTCCCTTATCCTCTTTAGCATATCTAATAGTGTTGTCCTTGTTCAGGTCATATGTAGCCAATTATGCTGGTGAGTCTTTATTTGTGTAGCATCTAACATTCTTAGGAGACACACTCTCACAGCCAACTTTCTGTTCCTTTGCCTCTTTTTTTCCCATTTTTAAAATTTTGAATTAGAAACAAGATTGTTTTACATGTCAATCCCAGCTCCCTCTCCTTCCCCTTCTCTCCTACCAACCCCTCAACTAAAATCCTACCTATCACAAAATCTTTCTGCTCCCCAGGGAGAATAGGGGGGTCTTCTGTCACATCTTTTGGGATATGGCCTAGGCTCAACCCCTTGTGTCTTGACCCAAGGAGTATCCCTCTATGTGGAATGGACTCCCAAAATCCTTTCCTATGCTAGGAATAAGTACTGATCTAATATAGGAAACGCATAGGTGTACGAGGTCTCCTCACTGACACCCACATTCCTGGGGTCTGAATAGTCCCGTGCTGGTTTCCCAGTTGTCATTCTGGGGACAAAGTGCTCCCCATTGCTCAGGTCAGCTGTTTCTCTGGGTTTCACCACCCCGGTCTGGACACCTTTGCTCATCACTCCTCCTCTGCAACTGCATTACAGGTCAGGTCAGTGATTAGTTGTGGGTGTCTGCTTCTACTTCCACCAGCAGCTGGATGAAGGCTATAGGATGGCATATAAGTCAGTCATCAATCTCATTACCAGGGGAGGACATTAAAGGTAGCCTCTCCTCTGTTGCTTAGATTGTTAGTTGGTGTCATCTTTGTAGATCTCCAGACATTTCCTAGTGCCCGATTTCTCTTTAAACCTAAAATGTCTCCCTCTATTATCGTGTCTCTTACCTTGTTTTCTTCTATTCTTCCCCTGACTCAACCTTTCTGTTTTTTCATTTCCTTTAATATCTTCCGGCAATCCATTCTGCAGTGCTGCCTGTTTTTAGTTGTATTGTTTCATAGTAAAGAGCAGGGAGAAACAAACACTCCTTGGATTATAATATGGTACAAATGTTATTCTTGTGAAATTTACTGATACAACACGATAGAATCAAAATTGCATTTCACATGCATAATGATTTAATACTGTCATTTTGGTAGCTACAATTTTAAAGTTAGTATCTTAAGTGGGCTTAAACATTCAGTGAATAAAGAGCATTTACTGATATAAATACAGAGTATATAACTGATATAAAACATTTAAAGTTCTACAATGCGCTATACAATATAAAAAGACATGCCAGGCATTGGTGGTGCACGCCTTTAACCCCAGAACTCTGGAGGCAGAGGCAGGTGAATCTCTGTGAGTTTGAGACCAGCCTGGTCTACAAGAGCTAGTTCCAGGACAGCCTCCAAAGCCACAGGGAAACCCTGTCTTGAAAAACCAAAAAAAAAAAAAAAGACATAAAAAGATTAAGTTGCAAAGATTCTAATAGAAAAGAAAAAATATATAAAATAATAAGTAACAAGTTAAATGAAAGTTATGTAGTAGAACCTCAAAGTTGCATAAGCTAACAGATAATAAAAAGACCAGAGTAATGTCAAGAATAGATAATTCAAAGGCATCACTGAATAAAAACTCAATAAACTTGTTAAAATTTTCAAGTCACTTCTTGTCCCAAAAGGCAAAATTTAGGCAATAAATATATAATTAGAGCTTTTGCAGTGTGTGTGTGTGTGTGTGTGTGTGTGTGTGTGTGTGTGTGTATGTCAATGTATGGCTTTTTATTTGTGTTTGTTTCAGTTTAATTGTGTGTGTGAATGTGTGAGTGTGTGTGTGAGTGTGTGTGTGTGTGTGTGTGTGTGTGCGCGTGTGTGTGTGTGTGTGTGTGTGTGTGTGTGTGTGTGTGTGTGTGTGTGTGTGTTCGTCGTATGTATGCTTGAATTGCCTATTTGAAAGTATCTTACAGGCATTTGGAGAAAAGAAAGAAATCATTACCTTGGAAATATGGAAGAAACAGTTACCAAAATGGGTTTCCATCAAGACAACTATTGCAGCCTCCTTCAAAGGTTTATGTAACCCTCATCCCATCTTTTACATATTCTTTTGTAATGAATTTCTCATGCATATAATACGATGAGAAGAAACGTAATGAGAAACTTTTTTAAAAAATTTATGAAAGTCAATGAATTATTTTTATACCGGATAAGCCTCTAGTGTTTCTTTCCTTAGAAATGTACAAAACATGAAACATTATCCAAGTGGTTACTGGTTTCATTGTTTAAATGAAAGAAAATTAGTTCCAAAAATAAGACATGCTTAAAATATGAAGCTAGGACTTCACCAAAAAAATCTTGAACTCTTATGTTGAACTCTTTTGAAAGCCATATTTTATAGGAGTATCTCACTCTTATCTAGTATGAATGATTGAGTCAATAAATATCAAAGACAACATGCAAATCACCAATTTTCTTTCTCGCCACTTGGCAGATACTTAGACTTAAGTCAAGCAATTAAGCATTGGAAAATATTGGCCTTTATAAACAAGTTTTCAATCAAAGAATTTATGAAATTATATGGCACATTCCAGCAGCAGTTTTGGAGATATAAGTGGCACTTAGGTTAGATAGTTATTAATCAAAGAGTGAAATATAGACTTGGAAGAAAATAATTTATTTACCTAATATTCTCTTAAGGAAAACGATTTCACAAAACAGCAAAACTCACAACTTTTAAGGTAACTCCCAGAACCACAATATACTAGTGGCCGAGCACCATGGAGATGCATGAAATTGCCTTGTCAGATGTTGGATAAAGGGATTAAAGAGTTCAGAAAAGTGGACTTGCTAGACTGGATTTAATATGTGCAGCCTCAAGGCACCAAGGATGATGGGGTTCCTTAGGATGGACCTGAGGACATATGATCCATCAAAGACACACAATGTTTTCCTGGTATGAAAAGGCAACTATATCACTAAAATGTTCAAAGATGACTTTCTGGTGCAAGGCTTGAGGGAAGAAGGGCTGTTGGCAGAACATCTCAGCTTGATTACTGAAAACACTGGGCATGAAAGAACTTTGAAACATTAAAGTTCTATGTGGTAGCCCTTCACCAAGAACAATACTGAGAGGCTTAGCCACAGATGTTGTAGTAGTCTGGGTAGCAGCACCAAGGAAAAACTCAATAGGACATTTTATTGGTGGTTAATTAAACATGACATCCTTAGATATACAATATAGTTGGGGAAAATTAATTCACTCTCTTGCTTAAACAAAAAGAAAATAATAAGTGTGCTTACAAAGGTTGAGAAGGCAGTAATTTTAATGAAGTATTATGTTTGCATAGTTACTAAAAATTTCTTGTTAAGACTAAGACATATCAAATACATGATAGTTTGTTAGTGTTGACATTCTGGAATTATGCTGACCTTGTCCCCTGACAATTGGTAGGGTGCACACACCAGCATTCAGGCAGATATTTAGCTCAAAGGGTCCTGCTTTGTGTGACTAGGTCATGAATGGCTTGGTCATGCATTATCTGGCTTCATAAGGACTCTATATACATGTCCAACACCAATCCCTCCTCTTGCTCCCGCTCCCTAATACACTCCATATGGGTTTTGTGGTTCATTCTTTATACCTTGCAGCTGCATCAAACAACATTTGGCATTGTGACATGGTTTAGTCTTTTTTCTGTCTAAGATAATAGCGTTGTGAATTGGGGTATTGATTTGTCCCAAGTTATGTGACATGAGGAGTGGACAGTTGGACCTTGGAAGGTGAGACTATATAACCCCTGCTGAACAAAATATTAGATGACTAGTGGTGTCAGTTTGGCTAACTTTTAAAGATGTGCTGCAAAGTAAAATATCATCTACATACTGTATGAGTTTAGATTTGGGGAGAAACAGGGATAGTAGGTTAGAAGCCAGAGCCTGGACAAATAGATGTTGGCTGTCCTGGAATCCCTGAGGTAGGAAGTTCTTGTGGAGGTGTGGGTGAACTTTGTCTGTATGGGTGCTCCTGCTCCCAAACTCACCTATGTTCCTCAGGCAGTAGATTGTTAGGCAAAATCATATATATTCCATAAAAGGCAAGGCTATAAGATTGGGTGATATTTTGGGACTCTTTTCTGAAAATAGTAGAAGTAGAGGTATAAGAACCCAGTTTCTTTTCTTCTACCTTTCTATTAAACATTCTTTTTCCTCTTTCTGGTCTCCATCTCGTGTCCTTCTAGGTATGAAAGGTAAACCAAAGGAATCCCCTCCTTAACCCTGTTACCAAGCCCTTTCAGAAACTCCAACAGACGCTTACAGGCCCAACCCCTATATCTCCCAGACCTTCGTCTATGTAGCAAAAAATGAGATATTCTCTTGGAGTTCTAGGCTACCAGATGGAACCTTCCTTTGTAATGGTAGCATATCTGAAAAAAAAGTAGACTTAACTACCCAAGGATGGGCATCCTGCATAGAAGCTGCTGAGCTCCTTCTTCATAAATCAAAGAAACTAAACTTCAGGTCACCCCCCACTCTTTTCTCCCACCATAATATGTCCCATCTCTTAACTTATAAAAGCTTATAAATTCTACCTCCTTCCCAAGTTCTTTCTTTCTAGGTGGCACTAGTAGAAGATGCCACAATTACTTTCCAATTCTTCCCACCCCTCAACATCTCAAATCTGCTACCTCAACCTAATACTATTCCCCATCTCATTCTGGCATTGAAACCCTAGAAGAACTATTGCCCCATTCTTTCACACTTCATACAGGAAGGCACACTACCTCAAGGCACCTATACCAGGTACAAAGGGAGCAGTTCTTTTTACATGAGGGGACCTCATGTCAGAGCAGGCTATGACACAGTATCAAACCAGGGTATTGGAGGCATGGGCACTCCCCACCCAATCTACTAACCAGCAGGCTAAAGTGATAGCTTTCACCCATGCCTTCCAATCAGCACAGAGACAATCCCTAAATGTTTACACAGACTCCAAATATGCTTGTCACACCCTTCTGTCCATGCTGCTATCTGGAAAGGGTATGGGCTACTTAATAACTACAAAGGGGGATTCATAACTAACCCAGGTCAAATTGTGGCTCTGTCTCCTGTTGTCAAGGATCATAACCAACTCACTCCTGAGGATTTTCATTTCTTAAGAACTATCACTGTCTCTTGTAAAACCTGTCAGTTGTCAGACCTTAACTCCAGATATATTAGTCTCCCTATTCCCACCCACTAGGTAGGGGCTCTCTCCCAGGGACTGACTGGCAACTTGACTTTACCCACATGCCCCCCATCAGACTAGTTATGTATCTCCTGGTATTAGTTGTGACCTTCTCCTGTCAGGCAGAATCGTTTTCAACCACTAAGAACGACAAAAAGGCCCAAATAGCCTCTGACATCCTTCTCAGGGAAATTATTCCCAATTTGGAATTCCAGCCTCTCTTCAGTCAGAAAATGGTCCTGTGTTCACCTCTCAGATCTCCCAAACCCTATCTAAAATTCTCAACATCCCTTGGAATTTTCATATCCCATACAACCCCCAGTCCTCGGGGAAAATAGAAGGAACTAACTGTTCCTTAAAAAAAATCTTGTTAAAATGTCACAGGATCTTCACCTTGACTGGGTAAAGATTTTGCCTCTTGCCTCTGCCTTTTTTCAGGCTCCAGGTTCTCTCTGCATGGCTCTTTCCATGTCTCTCACCTAAACCCTCACCTCTCCCTCATCACCTGCTTACACTCTTACTTTCTCATATCCATTCCCTCTATAGAACTTTACTGACCATCCACTCCCTCTACCAGGTTCGAACCCTTGTCCATCCCCAATTACCATTGGAGACCAGGTCCTTCTGTCTCCTCCAGACCAATACCCCTCAACCCTTTTCCCTAAATGACAAGGCCACTTCAAGATAATTCTTGTAACTCCAACAGCGGCACATGTGAGGGCCTCTCCCACTGGATTCACTTATTCTACCTCAAAACCTTTTCTTCTCCACCAGAAGATAAGGCCTTATACCCAACAACTGAAACAGGACCCTGTTCCCTTACTCATTACATGACACTGAGTTCAAAAGTCTTGACCCCAACTTTAGAAGAATGAGGCTTCACCCCTACAACCACACTCTGCTGTATTAGGAGCCCCATAAGCATATTCCTTCCTGATGCTTTTTCCTCCCCTCTGGCTAATCTGAGTTCTCCAGTTACTACTAATTACAACCTGCTTGATCTAACTCATCTCTATATATCCTCCAATAATTCAATCAAAATTCCTAATCCAACCATTTAACTGCAACTGCAGGACTACCACATGGTAGCCATGGATCTGGAGACACAAAGATCATCAAGCATGTCCAGGTGCCTTCCCAAATCAACCATCTGTGCCTCCTGAGTGAATGTAAAGGTGATGCCATGATAATGGGAAAGAAAAAGGTACTTTAAGCTTAGCTTATGTAAAGATAAAAGATAAAAATGAACTTGGATTCACTTCAAACAGGTCAGATACCTTCCCCCTCCCTCACATGGCAAGACTTAAAACATTACCTAGTCCTCTGCTCTGCCAACATCTTAACAGGTCCAAGAGGCACCAGAGAAGTTTCATAGAACCTGGACATCAATAGAATAACTGACTACCAGCACTGCAGCTTTTTCAGCTTCCCCTGCCTCAAAGATGGCCTAAGTCATTTGGAAGCAGTTTTGATGATTAGTCACCTTGTATTCCTATCTTGTCTGACACTCCCTGTTCAATCTCCAACCTTTTAATAATATGAAGGAAGACTTGGGAGCATTGATATCCTGGAATTAAGCTAACCCAGCACCCTGACAACTGGCAGGGTGTGAACACCTGCATTTAGGAAGAAAATTAGACAGCTCAAAGGCCCTGTTTATTGTGTGGCTAAATCATGTGTGGCTACTTCGTGCATTATGTGGCTGTATAAGGTGCAAGCTTTCCCTTTTAAGCAAGCACCTCACATCTGTTTCCTCCTGCCTGCCCACATCTTTTCATTTCTGGTCCTGGTTGGCCAACATCAACCTCTCCCCTCCCTCCTGCTCTCCAATAAACTCCATGTGGGTTTTGTTGAGTTTTGTGGTTCATTTTTCATCACCCACAGTTGCAATAACAACCCTTCGTTTTTTTTCAACATGACACAAACTATAGTCACCTAGGAAAAATGACCTTAGTGTACTGGCAGTGGTGACACACACCTTTAATCCCAACACTCGGGAGGCAGAGGCAGTCGGATCTCTATGAGTTTGAGACCAGCCTGGTCTACAAGAGCTAGTTCCAGGACAGCCTCTAAAGTCACAGAGAAAACCTGTCTTGAAAAACCAAAATAAGTAAATAAATAAACATGACCTTATTTGAGAAATTACATTTATCATATTGTGGAGGAAATTTCCTTCTCTTCCTTCCTTCCTTCCTTCCTTCCTTCCTTCCTTCCTTCCTTCCTTCCTCCTCCTCCCTCCCTCCCTCCCTCCCTCCCTCTCTCTCTCTCTCTCTCTCTCTCTCTCTCTCTCTTTCTTTCTTTCTTTCTTTCTTTCTTTCTTTCTTTCTTTCTTTATTACTTCTTTCTTTCTCTCTTTCTTTCCTTCCTTTTTGTTTTGTTTTAATTTTTTATTCATTTTATATGCAAATCACAGTTCCCCTTCTCCCTCTCACCCATACCACCTTCCCCCACCTCATCTCATCTACTGCTCAGAAAGGGTAACACCTCCCATGGGTGAGCAACAAAACCTGTCCTATCAAGTTGAGGAAGGACTGAGCCCCTCCCCCCTGCATTAAGCCTGAGCAAGGCTTTGCACCATAGGGAATCTGCTCCAAAAAGCCAGCTATTGTACCAAGGATAAATCCTGGTCCCATTGCCAGGGTCCCACAAAAGAGCAAGTCACACACTGTCACCCACATGCACTTCCATGCAGTCTGAGAAATAATTTTTTGTTAATTTTTAAGCACAACAGTTGTTATTATTTCAAATACTTTGTTTTCCTGGACACTGCAATAATAATCCTGAACTTTCAGGAGGTTTCATATTTTCCAGTGGTTTGCCTAGTCTCCAAATAACCACCTTGGTGAAATCCTCTAAAACTGAGGATTTGTAATAAAACTGCTTAGAATATACATTAAAAAGTCATATCCTCTAGATGTGGTGAGGAGTAGAAAACTTATATCATTCTAACTCATCTGAAAAGTTTAGATGGTTACTTTTATTCTGATTCAACTGAAAATGTCCAGTGTTTGCTTTGAATAAAGTATGTAACTTTTGGAAGGTGGTTGTAAAGTAATCTCAGTTACAAACACTGTTTGCCTGACATCCTTTCTGTGACAGATTTTGAAGCCAGCTTTGTGTACCTTTATCCAGTAAATACATTGTCTTATTTTCCATTGTAAAATAATAGTTTCAGAAACAATATTTATTCATATGGGATGACAATGTTTTTTAGCATTTTTCTCCTAGGCTGTGTTAATTTCTCTTGCACCTGCTATAATATGGTCCAAAATGATTTGAAATATCAAGAACTCTCAGACAGCATATGGGAATCCATGTCATTGAGAGTTGCATGGTGATCTGGTCAAATGGCTCACAGCATGAAGACGGGAGGTAGTAATAGTTTTACATGTGTAGAGTGGCTGTTGGCAGAAATGCCTGCCAATAGTCTGGATTCCTATTAACCTTCAAGAGACAGCCACGTTGAGAGTAGAACAGCTTTAAAAATATAAAAGGCTTTACACAAATTTATTCTATTCTCCTACAAAGAGTAGCATATTCAGCCACAAAGACATCTGATGAGATGCATTTATCAGAAAAAGAAATAAATATATCCAAGAATCAAGAACTTGAAAGGATAGGAGCTATTTACTCCATCATTAAAGATCTAAATTCATGGTTAGACACTATATAATGTGTGAATAGAATGTGAATTTTGAAGAATTAGATTTTGTAGGTTCAAGAAGGTAAAATATTTTTGTATGTAAATATGTGAGAATCTGTTTTGACACTAATAAATACTAAGTACTTGAATTTTCATATATGAAGTGCTCTTGAGTTGAAAATAAATCTAGGTATTTGTTACATGTATTTTTTCCAGAAGTTTTGTATAAAATCAAATATAGTTTTTCTTATTGTATTAAACATGGCTTTTTATAGTGGTAATGCTTACATTCATAGGTTATCTTGCCTGAGTATTCCTGAATGGTATTATCATTTTACTGAATATAATAAGTAAAAGAAATAAAAAAAGAATGATCTTGTCATCCACCAATTAAAAGACCTAAGAAAAAAATAATCTAGAAGACAGAGCTAACCTAGGTGTCTATTGAGAGTTAAGAGTTCAGTCATTTTTCTGTCTTTTAAATAACTGAAAGGTATATGGTTCTTTTAAATTTAATTTAAACTTTTGATTAATTTACATATGAGCACTGTATTTATGGTAATACAACTTGTACCATCCATCTCCTCCATATACCACCCATTCTCACTAAAATCCATTATTATTGTTATAAATACACATGTATATGCCACTATTTTAGACCCTATTAATTTTGGTGCACACTAACACAAATTAGTGTATGCAATTTGCTGATAGAAAATTTGGAGATTTGTGAGTCTCCATCAACACAGGGGTCAATACCACATGTATATGTATCATAGTTTGCTTTCTATTGCTCTATAAATACCATGACTAAAAGTAACTTGGGTGGACATGGTTTAAAATTTTTTCACATCCCAGGTCAAAATCCATCAGTGAGGGAAGTCAAGGCAGAAAATTAATGCAAGATGATTCAGACAAAAACTGAAGCAAAGAGCATGGAGAAATCCTACTTACTGCCTTGCTCCTGATAGTTTGCTTTCGTATTCAGCCCAGGAACATCTACTAAGGAGTCACACCAGACAGCCATGGGTGGCTGGAAACCCCACATGAATCATTAATCAAGAAAACTACCAATATATTTTCTGAAAGGACAATCAGATGGAGACTCCCTCTTCCCAGATGAACAAATGTTTGTGTCAAGCTGTCAAAATTAAGCAGCACAGTACCCTTCTGAACATGTATCTATAGGCATCTGCATTTACCATGTCCTTATTTTCTATCATCTATCACCCATCCTGTATCTAATATCATTAATTAATGCTATATTTCCTTGTTTAAATAATTCTGAATGATGCATTAGATATAGGCTTTTTGGAAGAGAAGATACTGTTTTAGAAAGCTGTGTTTAGCTTCATGTTCAAGGATGGGGTTCCTTTATGTTGTCTTTGTCACTACCAACATCAAGGTTGGTATGGTTACTGCTCAACATTTGAGAAAAAATGGTATGTCTGGTATTTAAATCCTAGCCAAATATTCTTCTATGCCTTTGACTCATGCATGATTGTGTGTAATCATTTGCTGTAGAAATTACATAGGCTGAAAGGAATCCTATAAAATGAATAGCCAACATAAATGCTGAAAGCTGCATTCAGATAATAATACTTGGTAATATTGGTGTTTTATCTGGGTTAGTTGGGGTCACTTGGCATCAGCTAGTTGGAGTCAGTAATATAAGCCTTGGTAATTCAGCTAAAAATTAGTGTAAGTGTCCCCTTGTAATACTTTCTGTGCTCTTCAACAAAGAGAGGAGAAAGATAAGCCCTTTGTTAGTGGCAGGCACACACACACACACACACACACACACAGAGAGATAGAGAAATATATATATATATATATATATATATATATATATATAGAGAGAGAGAGAGAGAGAGAGAGAGAGAGCTACTGGAATAGACACAGACAGGCACAGGGACCGATGCACAAGATAGCATTTGGGCAGGCATATATTCAGACTTAGTCAAGAGGCTGACAGGAAGGATGGAAGACACAGGGAGAATGAAGCAGAGAATTCAACTCCGGGCTGGTTCTTGATTAAATGACATCATGTGGAAGTGCTTTAGTTTCTTTACTGATTTGACACTGATAAACTATTAGTGACTTAGAGTTCTTTATTAATGTGCTCAAATTGACTATCTATCTATCTGGTTGTCTGTCTATCTATCTATCTATCATCTATCTTTTCTTTTTTTATTTTATTTTATTTTTGTTTTTTCAAGACAGGGTTTCTCTGTGTAGCTTTGGAGCCTGTCCTGGCACTCATTCTGGAGCCCAGGCTGACCTCAAAATCACAGAGATCTGCCTGCCTCTGCTTCCCAAGTGCTTGGATTAAAGGCATGCACCACCAATGCCTGGCTTCTATATCTTTTTTCAATCCAAAACTTTATACATTTTAATGATAGTGACTAAAAACAATACCTGAGATATAATACTTCAAAATATAATTTATAAAATTTACATATCAAATGTGAATTATTTTCTTGCATAAACATCAGTATTTCTCAATAAATTTTATCATAGCAGTTTACCTATAAAACCAAGGAATCGTGAGCTAAAAAAAAAATGAAGAATCAGTAAATTGTAGTTACCTTCTCCATTGTTAACAGTCCATGTTTCTATAGGGCACAGGATACTTTCTGCTTCTTAAGACTGTCTCTCTAATAATTTCCTCTAAATAACAATAAAAATATTGACAGCACCATGATTTGTATTATATTGCTGAAGAATGAATATGTAAATTTCATGGGTGACTCTTCTGTACTGCCTTGAGTGTACAGATATCTGTAGGATATAATTACTTGCAGTACAATAAATATTCAAGAATTTCTGAAGATTTCCACGTGAATACCAATTACCTAATTTTTTAAAAAATATTATTTTCCATTAATATTTACTGGGTGAGAACCAATAGTGTAGTAAACTATGATCTCACTGAATACTTCAGTTTCATTTAAAATTTTTCTTGATATTTAGCTAGATAATATTTCATTTAGATACTAAACATCTTCTTTATTGCATGTCATCTTCTAGCTAATAATGTATCATATTAGCAATAACTTAGTGAATAACGAATAGTGTGATAGAAATAACACAATGTTTTTAGAAGTTTCTTCGTCCTTAATTACTAAAAATAGGTTAATGTGTCAATAAGTAATTACTTCAAACAACAAATCAATTCTTTAAATCATATGATTTATTTCAAAAATACTTATGAAACTTTTACCTGTCTTCATTAACACCAAATCACATTATACCAATACAGAATGTGTGATTCAAATAGTTTAAACCAGACATTTCATGAAAGATTCTGCATTTTTTAGTAAAAGTATGTTTAGCATTTATAGATAAAATTGCAGAATCAGTCATCCTTTTTTCCCCTTAAAAAACTAAGCTCCAGTATGTCTACAACAATTTCTTTGAGCTTCACTGTCCATTTGTTGCAAGGATTCCATTTATCTTTCTGTGTGCCCTGTGAACCAGACTCCATTGCTAGTTGACTGGTAGCTGAATTTCCCTGGGTAGCTGCCCCTCTGCTCTTGCTTCCCAGTACCTGTCACTACAGAGAAATGACTCTGTGTTCTGGTGAAGAAAACACCCTCTGACAAATTGAATCATCCCCACAAAGTTATAATTCTCATTCATACAAAATGGTAACCATATATATTGTAGATATGCATGCATAGATAATATACTCAAGGCATATGGGCTATTCCTCCAATACAGTATTTATATTCATTGTATATATAAATGAATTTATTCATTATTAGGCAAATTTTAATATATGAAGATTTTTCTCTTTCTAGAAGAGATTGTACTTGATTATGGTTGCACATGTTCTACTATGCAATTCACAAACTGACAAAAAAGAGAAGCATTATTTGAGAAAATATTTGCTTCTAAAACTTTGGGAGGGACCTGGTGGGATAGTTATACATATAATGGTGCTACCACCAAGCCAACAACCTAAGTTCATTCCTCAGATTCCAGGAGTGGAATCTGACAATTTCAATATGCCCCCCAATATACACATATGTTCATGGAATAAGGCATACACACTTTTGTACGTAGACACATACCTCATGTATGTACACACACACACACACACACACACACACACACACACACACACACAAGAGGGGCTGGAAAGTTGGGTGAACTATTAAGAGCACATGCTACTTTTTCTGAGGGCTAAAGTTTGATTCCCAGCACTCATTTCACATAGACTACAGCTGCCTGTAACTCCAGCTCCAGACATTCTGATGCCTTCTTCTCTGCTCTGCAGACACATAAACCAAACACACACACACACACACACACACACACACACACACACACACACACACACACACAGGCACGCACACTACAGATTTAAATAACCTGTAATTTAAAAAAAAATGACAGTGTGATATTCTGCTGTTATTAAATAAATAAAATATATGGTATTGAAAAGAAATCTAAAAAGGTTTTTTGTTTGTTTGTTTCTTCTCATGTTTCTATTGAAGCCATTCCCTGTCTTAAGGTAATTTCACTATTAGCAAGCAAATAAATGACTCCAAATACCCTTGCAAAAGTCTACAATCATTACTAATCCTATAAACAATTTCTTCCAAAATTTCATATCCTCATATTTTGTTCCACACTATAGCATAATAGACCTTGTTGGTTTAATAAAGAGCTGAATGGCCAATAGCTAGGCAGGACGACTATGAGAGACTTCCTGCCTTGTCAAGGATATGGGGAGGACGTCAAATGTACAGTACAGAGGAGAGGTAAAGACCACTGGCAGAATGTGGTTTAATGTAAATAGGTTAACTTAAGTTGTAAAAGCTAGTTGGGAATTAGCTTAAGCCAAACTTTCACACTTGCTAATAACTCTCAGTGACAATATTTGGAGGTTGGTGATCCAAAGTAAGTCTGACTAAAAGAGCTCACTCTGGCCCTGCATAAATTTGGATTTTTAATAATGTTATTAATTAGAATAAATTAGTGAGAACCAAGAATCTGATTTTCCATGACAAGTTTCTTTATTTCTCATCAGTTTTTAAAAATCACAGTATTTTGCATGATTAATATTAAATAAACTTACTATAAAGAAAATTTAAAAAGCATTTTATGTATCCAGAACAGATTTTAGAAGTCCTAATCTGATAACTTTATTGCAAATCTGTGTGCCTATGATTTAAGTTAAAATACATATATGTTCTTGGTTGGCATTTCCTGCTTAGTTTTATGCATGTACATAAACACATAAAGAATGGCTACAAATACGGGGAATTTCCATTTTCTTGGGAATATCTTAAAGCAATGTCATACACAATGTGTCTCCGTTTTCACTGGTTTGGATTGTTTTTTAATTTTATCTTTTATTGAATATGTTGTATGGAAAAATACATACCATATTCAAATGTCAGCTCCCTATATTATAAAATGGAGTAAGTTTGAGCTCAAAGCTTTTATGAATATTAATGTTGCCAAATATGTGAAATTATTGGAATAACTTTAGATCATTAGACAATGTACAAAACATGGCTAACCTGTGAACTTGACTAACACATTATAACCATGCTTTCGTTTGTGTTTAAGAAAATCATAGACTAATGCTCCATGCTCTATTTCATTTTTCCCCCAAAACAATTTTTAACTTTGCGGAAGAGATAGTATCAAAGTCTTATATTTTATGCTTTTGGCATCCCTTTTGGGGAGAAAATAGTTGATTTTGTCCTATCATGAAGGTAACATTCCTTTTTATTCCTTCTTTGAAAATTTATGCTGTGATTAAACATCAAAAACTAAGTCGCACAGAAAGACCTTTCTGGCAGGGTGTGCTGTTAGTGTTGTATCATCTGTTAGCACAATCATTAAGCTCAAAAGCTTTGAAGTAAGACCTAAAGCCAAAATCCTCACAGATGTTGCATGGAAATAAACTTCAAAAAGGATGCACAGTGCTCATTCAGAGACAGGTAAACATCTGTGGGACAAAGAAAGAAAAGCAAGGGAGACAGGGGGAGACATAAAGGAACAGCTTGGAATAGAACAGGCTCAAGGCCTTCTATTTCATATGGATGACTCTGTCTATATGAGTTCCTGTATCTTGAGTAACATCTGAAGTCCTAAATTTTGAAGTAATTTACATTGGCACCTCCATTAGTTCCCAGAAGTTCTTCTCACATTGAGGTTTGCTTTGTCTAATGAAGCTCACCTAGGAGTGGCCTAATGAAAGGAAAATTCCTCCAAAAATCCCATCTTCACTTAGGTGGTTATTTGCAGAAGAGGCAAGCTATAGGAAAACAGGAAACCTCCGGAAAGGTCAGGATTGTTATTGTAGTGCCCAGGAAAACAAAGTGTTCAAAATTATAACTACTGTGCTTGTTAAGACATTACATGTTAGAAGCCGAGGCTACAAATCCTATAAACAGATCCACAGAAAGGATAGTTACTTTTGTAAACTTTCAAGCAGCGAACTTTCTGTAAGTTGAAAAGGTGGCCAAGATTCAGATGTTCACGTTAATAAAAAGCACTTTCATTCTTTTATCCCTTTGATCTTATTATCCAAGTAGTTATAGTACCCTCACCATTAGAAATGAAGAACAGAAACAAAACTAACTTCAGAATAGGTCAATCTATTAGCATTTATCCCCACCTTTCAAACCCTAAAGCTTGCTAAAAATGTCCAAATAATTTCATCAAACAATGCTATAGCTGAGACAAACAGCCTAGTTCCTTTGAGTTTTCAAGCCTGAAGTCTTCCATTATTAGTTTATCATAAGATACATGTTTCAAAAAACAGGGATCTATCAAATTCCTGCCACTAAATATTTTAGTCCTTTGATCTTCATTTATGCTTTAAGGCAAAACAGGCTATGTCATTGGAGGCTTTTGAAATGCATATTGCTTGCCCTTCATTTACCAGACCTCCCTCACCTTCAAGCACTCTGAAACTGATCAATGGCAGTCACTGCCTTTAAATGACTTTTCTCTCATCCTCTGTAAGAACATAGTAAGAGATGGAAAGAGATGCTGGTGCTGCTGGAGGCTTGGAGCAAAGCTCAGTATTCCCGAGTTCCGCTGATATTAGTTCTGGCTCCGAGTTCCAATTTTTTCATTTCTTCTATGGATGCCTTTAGGATTGCCTTGACAGCCAGCTCAGAGGCATGTGGTGAAGGGTTTCTCTCTTTTTTGACAGAACTTTCACTGGCTCATGGTTAAGTGTAGTGACATTTCTCAAGTTGAGAGGTCATCAAAAGAAAATAAAAGCATAAAAGTAGTTGCCTATAAATGAGTGGGCAAGAGGTGGCATTCTTCCAAGAGATATGTGACTATCGATGTTATTTTTGCTATATAATTACTGTTTTTATTATTTTCTGATCTATCTGTTCAACATTCATGAGGTTTTGGCATTGAAAGTATGACTAGAGTTGATTCTGAGCATTGTGATCACAGAAATATGTATGTTTCTAAAGGTATCACTATCTGTTTATTACCACAAATTCCACAATTAATCAAGTAGGGAAATTCTGCAAGCTAATGAATATTTTGCAGCACTTAAATATTATAATATATATTCCACCACTCAGAATAGCTTTTATTGTTATATTGGATTTTATTATCAGAATATGTTCTAAAAATCATAAAAGTCCTTCTCTGTAGTAATTAAATATACGTACATGTACATTGTGAATTGTATGAGCCTCTTCACTATGATCAGCACTTTATTGTTCATATTTGTTCCCAAAAGTTATACTTATGCCATAATATTCAGAATTTGTTTTGTGAACATTACCTTTTGAGCAAAATATGAAACTTAACAAAATTATACTGGTGGGGATATATAATTTTATAGATGTGTTCTAAGCATAATTAGACTATTATTGTAAAATAATTATTAACTGTGTTTTGACAAAGCCCAAAGAAAAGATAAACTGGGAGCAACCAAAGAAGTTATGATTAGGGTGGAGGGGTGTACATTGACTTGGCATCCTCAAGATAACACCTGATTGATCAGATGTGGTATTCAGCAATGACTCATTGCTGTAGTCTCCATCAGAAGTACAGGAATAAATAAATGTGCTTTAAATAATTCATTTTCAAAACTATATACAATTGTGAAGTGTAAACTGACTTGTAGAAAACTTGTAAAACTACTAAAGAAAATTGATACATTGCCATGTTATCACCTGAAACTTCCCCTGTGTGTGTTGGAAACCCAGGACAGTGGGTTTTTAAGAAAGCCAAACTGAAAGTCAAATATGATTCTACTGTGACTGGACTCATTGTGAAGCATATGCACAGCAAAGACAGGAGAAGGTTCATGCTTAAATGTATGAATATTCAAATAAATAAGGTGATTATTCCAGATATGGGTCCTAAACACAGTGATTGAGTGTAGACTGATACACTTTGGAAAATTGCCTTATAATCAAGAGATATGCTATATATAAGGCATAAAATGAAATGGGACTTTATGCTTTGAATAATTTTTCTTCAGCTGATACAGAATCAACAACTTACAAATCTAAGAGAAATGATAATCTAAACAAAGATCTTTATATATTATGTCAAATGACCTTTGGCTTTCTGTACTCTGTGCATAAATTTTGGAGTTATTGTCCCTATCCTCATAAAAAGAACTAGAATGATCAAAGTGAAAAATCAATAACTTTTCATAGAGCCATCCTAAGACTTAAAACACATGACAAAATTTCCAACTACACAAGAGAGATAGACAGGTGAATAAAGAATCTCAGTTTCCGAAGACCAAGTACTTAGGACATACTCATATTGCTGCTGTCAAAATATTCAGTCAATAAAATTTTAACCAACTATTTTCTCTTAGCTTACCTTAGATTGTCTTAGAGTTCATATCTCTTTTCAGTCCTTATTTAACCTCAGTCTAACCTCAGTAATTCCACAATGCTTTTAATGTGAATAATGGAGAAAGATGCTCATACTTCTTACAGAGAGAAGGAATATTACATACAATCACTAGGAAACATAATCATATCTTACTCTTTTCCTTGAACAACCAGGGTCTAGCATGGATTGTATTGACAGAGCTGAACCAGAGCTTTATGACCTGATCTACATGTTGGAAGGTAAGCACATTGCCTTGGGCTTTCAGCAACACCCAAGTATGTAAAAGCAGTAATAAGCAACACTGAAAAGCTCATATCTCAGGGTCACACATTCACCAAAAGCTGATAACTAGTCATGAAATGGTGAACCTCTCCTTCTTCCCATACACCTTGCTATCAATTACAGAAGGCTCCTTTGTGCTAATTGTTAAGTAAGTCCATAGTAATATGCGTCTGATTTACAAGAAAAAAGGTTAAATTCTAGTACAACATCAAAATGACAAGGGAGACAAAGATGAACAGTTAATATGTACATACTTGTTTAAAACAGTACTGAAATTATTAGATGGACCAAGCATATAAGTGAAAGAAATAAAGGGCAACTGATTTTTAAATGCTCAGTATAATCGTCACCATTAGGCAACAGCATGAGCTTATATGTAGAAAGTCTTATGTATCTTTCCCAAACCTATAAGATAAAGTCACAAAATAAGCAGCCTCTCCACATCAGCACTGAATTTTCTGATGAAGAAATTTCATTCTTGGTACTATACTAAAAAAAAAAAAGCAAAAACTATTGAAATGAATCTTAGCGAAGAGGAAAAAGATCTTTACAGTAAGACTAGGAAATACTAATGACAGAATTTCAAGAGACAATACTAAAGTTTCCTAGGTTGTGACTGGGGAAAATACTCTCTTATAGAATTAAAAACAATGATTAATTAAGTAGAAACTCTGTGATGGTAGAAAGTTGGAATGTTGCAATCCTAGGGCAAAATATATCTCATTAAATATTCTGTCTAGTTGTTGGCCCTTTCTTGTTTGAAAGAAAATGCCCCATTAAGGGAGTGGAACTAGTAGGAGGTATGGGTTTATTGGAGTAGGAGTGACCTTGTTGGAAGAAGTGTATCACTTGGAGGTGGTTTTGAGGTCTCACACATACATAATCTTTGCTCAGTGTGAGATTCAGATCATTTTCAGTTACCTGAAAGATGGATGACTCTGAGCTAATTCTCCAGCACCATGTCTGCCTGCATGCCATCATGTTCCACTATGATGATAATGGATTGAATTTCTGAACTATAAAAGAGCCACCCCAATTAAATTATTTTCATATAAGAGTTGCTGTAGTTATATTGTCTCATTACAGGAATAGAAAACTTAACTGAGACAACATTAATTACTATCCTCTGTATTTGATCTACACATCTACTTTTTGTGACTACTAGAGAAATTCTTTTGGAATAGTTGAACAGACCACTAACTTTCATCAAGCTAATGGCTCAGAATGTCATGAAATCATATCTGATTACTATCCTATGTTTCATGAATGTATATAAAAGAACCTTGATTGTTTTGTTTTTATGTTCTTTTACTATAAAAATGTTATGAAATTATTATTATTATTATTATTATTATTATTATTTTTAATTCAAGTTAGGGAACAGGCTTGTTTCACATGTACTTCTCCTCTCCCTCTCCCTCCCCTCACCCCCATTCCTTCTCCCCCACCTCCAACCTACCCCCCACCCCATCCACCCACCACTCCCCAGGCAGGGTAGGGCCCCCAACCGGGGCTCCACCAAGTCCACCAAATCTTCCTGTGCTGGGCCTAGGCCCCTCCCCATGTGTTCAGAGACAGAGTGCATCCCTTCAAGTGGGATGGGCTCTCGAAGTCCCCTCCACCCAGCAGGGCAAAACGCCAGTCCACCTCCAGAGGCTCCCAGGAGTGCAGGGGCCTCCCCATTGGCATCCATGATCAGGGGGCTGGATTAGTCCAGTACTGGCCTCCCAAAGAGCATCTGGGGTCGATCTGCTTTCCCTTTTTCAGGCCAACTGTTTCTGTGGGTTTCTCCAACCAGGTACAGACCCCTTCGTTCTTCATTCCTCCCTCTCTTCAACTAAGTTCCAGATTTCAGCTCAGTGTATTTCTGTGGATGTCTGTCTCTGCTTCCATCAGCCACTGGATGAAGACTCTAGGATAGCATAGAGAGTAGTCATCAATCTCATTCTAGGGGAAGGGTTTCTAGGCCATCCTCTCCTCCACTGCCCAGACTGTCAGATCGTGCCATCCTTATAGGTCTCTGGAGATCTTCCTAGTTCCAGATCTCTTCTCGGACCTATAGTGGCTCCCTCTGATATGGTATCTCTCATCCTGCTCTCTCTCCTCTATTCTTCCCCCAACTCAATATATCTGCTCCTCCATTTCTTCTCCTCTACTCTTCATCTTGTGCTCTTATTGTGGCAGCACCCACTCCCCTACCCTCATGCTCTCAATTAGCTCGGGAGTTCATGCCATTTCCCATTCCTGGGGTCCATTTATCCCTTAGAGTCATTCATGATTTCTAGTTTCCTTGGGGTAGAGGATTATAGGCTGGTAAACCTTTGCTCTATGTCTAAAAATCATATATGAGTGAGTACATACCATGTTTGTCTTTTTGTGATTGGGTTACCTCACTCAGGATGGTTTCTTCTAGTTCCATCCATTTGCCTGCGAATTTCAAGATTCCATTGCTTTTTTCTGCTGAGTAGTACTCCATTGTATAAATGTACCACATTTTCTCTTTCCATTCTTCTGTTGAGGGGCATCTAGGTTGCTTCCAGGTTCTGGCTATTACAAACAATGCTGCTATGAACATGGTTGATACCTTCAGCAAGGTAGCAGGATACAAAATTAACTCAAAAAAATCTGTAGCCCTACTGTATACAGATGATAAACTCAATGAGAAAAAAATCATGGAAACATCACTTTTCACAATATCCACTAGCAACATTAAATATCTGGGGGTAACACAAAAAAGTGAAAGACCTGTACAATAAGAACTTTGAGACTTTAAAGAAAGAAATTAAAGAAGATACCAGAAAGTGGAAAGATCTCCCGTGCTCTTGGATAGGCAGAATTAACATAGTAAAAATGGCAATCCTACCAAAAGCAATCTACAGATTTAACGCAATCCCCATCAAAATCCCAACACAGTTTTTCACAGACATTGAAAGAACAATACTCAACTTTATATGGAAAAATAAAAAACCCAGGATAGCCAAAACAACTCTTTACAATAAAAGATCTTCTGGAGGCATCACCATCCCTGACTTCAAGCTCTACTATAGAGCCATAGTTCTGAAAACAGCTTGGTACTGGCACAAGAATAGACAGATAGATCAATGGAATCGAATTGAAGACCCAGATATTAACCCACGAACCTACGAACACCTTATTTTTGACAAAGGTGCTAAATCCATACAATGGAAAAAAGATAGCATCTTCAACAAATGGTGCTGGCAAAATTGGATTCGAACATGCAGAAAATTGCAGATAGATCCATATCTGTCACCATGCACGAAACTTAAGTGCAAATGGATCAAAGATCTCTCCATAAACCCAGCCACACTGAATCTTCTAGAAGAGAAAGTGGGAACAACCCTTGAACAAATTGGCACAGGAGAACGATTCCTGAACATCACGCCAGAAGCACAGACACTGAGGTCTGCAATTAATAAATGGGACCTCCTGAAACTGAGAAGCTTCTGTAAGGCAAAGGACACACTCAGTAAGACAAAACGACCACCCACAGAATGGGAAAAGATCTTCACCAGCCCCACATCTGACAGAGGACGGATTTCCAAATTATACAAGGAGCTCAAGAAGCTAGCCACCAAAACACCATACAATGAAATTAAAAAGTGGGGTGCAGAACTAAACAGAGATTTTTCAACAGAGGAATCTGAAATGGCTGAAAGACACTTAAGAAAGTGCTCAAAATCCTTGGCCATCAGAGAAATGCAACTCAAAACAACTCTGAGATACCACCTCACACCTGTCAGAATGGCTAAAATCAAAAATACCAATGACAACCTATGCTGGAGAGGTTATGGAGAAGAAGGAACACTCCTCCATTGCTGGTGGGAGTGTGAACTTGTAAGACCACTTTGGAAATCAGTATGGCGGTTGCTCAGAAAAATGGGAATCAATCTACCTCAAGATCCAGCCATTCCTCTCTTGGGTATATACCCAAATACTGCATGTCCATACAACAAGGACATATGTCATGAAATTTTAACTGTTTGTAATATGGTATTTGGGACAACCTTGATTTCTGTTACTAGGTAGGTATTATTTACATTTGAAACAGAGAAAACTATCTCTTCCTCCAACTGGACTTAGAGCTAATTTTACCCCAACAGTCTAAATCTCCATTTTGTCCAAAGTTGTTCAACTCAAGCTTATTGAAAACACTAATGATACTCCTCAGAGAAACAAGAAAAAAAGTGTTAAAATTCATGGCGAACAAGAAATCACACACACACACACACACACACACACACACACACACACACACACACACACACACTCAAATCATTCAGAAGGCAGAGGCAGAGGCAGGAAGATCTTTGTATCTCTGTGAGTTCTAGGCCTGCCTGGTCTACAGAGCCAGTTCCAGGACAATACAGAAAAACCCTGTATGGGGAAAAAAAAGAAAAAGAAAATTTAAACAAAAGGAACAAAGCTATTGACATTGTAATTTTTTGTTTGTTTGTTTTTATTTTTATTTTTTGAAGACATTGCTAGCTGTTAGAGATCACAGTATGCCAAAGCCTGGAAGCATTCTGTAAGTTAGGGCAATATGAAAACTTACTCCCTCCCTCCCTCCCTTCCTCCTCCCTCCCCCTCCCTCCCTCCCTCCCTCCTTCCTCCCTCCCTCCCTGTCTTCCTCCCTCCCTAGCAAGCTTTCTACTCTTTACCTGGACTCATATAGAGGATGTTCCTAGGCCCATGTTGCCTGACTCATCTCAAGGGATGACCCTTGACAGTTACCTGCAAACATTCTTCCTCTGATGACCCATAAGGAAATTAACCAAGTGCTGGAGCAATTTGTGATAGGAGTACGTCGCTTAATGCAAATTAGGTTTTGTTCCCAGGCTCTCCAAGCTTATGTATTCCTTATTTTCTGGCATAAAGTTGAGCTGATTCACCAAAGTCTGTCTCCCAAAAAGCTGTCTCCAATTGTGCTTCAGGGACATGCACAAAACTTACTGTCAATGCTACTGCCTCTTTCCCTCTTGACCTGGTCAGCAACAGGCAGAGAGGGAAAGAGGACTCATCAAAAATGCTGACATCAAACTATACTGTGAATATCAATGGAAGTTCATGAACCTGACATAAATTATTTGAAGGAAAAATGAAGCAAGTCGTGGAGCCCAGCAATAACCATTCACATCCAAAGACAATTGGTTTTTGCCTTAAAGACAGTAACAAAACAAATGGAGACAAGTCTAGGTCATATGGTGAGTTATATGATGCATCTCTGTGTGCTGGAGGAGAATCAGGGAAACAAACATGTGACATATCCCAGATAAAGAAATTGAAGAATGTGAAGAATCTGCAGTGAAGTCTATGAAATGCATAGTCAGCAGAGATAGTCTCCCATTCTGGGGGCTACATTTTTGTTGCATAGTTGCCTTTAACATTCAGAATGTTATTAATTTCATGACATCACATTTATTGAGTCATGGTATGATTTCCTGAACTGCTAGAGGCCTGAGAGCCATTTCCCATAATAATAATCTTTTAAGATTTCTTTCCTTTTACTTTTTGCATTCATTTATCAGAACCATATCGGTCTCATTACGACATTTTATAAATGTCAACAATATATTTTGAACCCCTCCACCCTTACATCCTTTCCTGTACTCCTATATGGACAGTTATACATTATAAACACAAATAATCCCATTTCTACTTCAATTTATGCTTATAACATAGTGTTTTTCACTAGGTTATTTTACTGTGCATTGATGGAGATTGTTTACATTGCCATGAGCAACTTACCCGTGGTAACACTACTGAAGATAATTTCTTCCCCTTCCATAGAAAGCATTATCTCATGTGCCCCAAGGAGTGGTTAATTATCCCAAGCCCGTCCTAAAACAATTATAGGTTATTGATTGGCTCAACAGGGTGAATATCTTATTTTTACTACTATTGTTCCTCAAACATATATGTAATAAGTTATATATAATTATTAATGTGTATATTAGGGACTTATTCATAATATTTATATTATACATGTCATATATTATATATACATGTAGAGAGAACAATCACTATGAAAAGGTGTCGAACATGAAATATTTTCACATACAAAAATGCAGATGGAATCATGTGTCTCAGCATGTAAAAATAGTAACTAGAATTGTATGCATCAGATTCTAATAAGATACCCACAACTAATGAGATACTAGAAGAAGATGAGTAATTCTGCAAGGTAGTAGACTGTACAGGATTCGTGTGGCTGTGACCTCAAAAGCACAGGGAACTGTACTTTTTTTCAATTTAAAAATAAAATAAAGTTTGAAAGCTGTGCACAACAATGAAACTTTAATAGCTAAAATCCAATTTCTTGACAAGTTTCATTTTCAGTGATGAGGGCAAAAGGCCTTAAAGCTTTCAGAGAGAATTGTACACATATTAGAAAGAATCCAGGAATTGGGATGATAGCCCACCAGTTAAGAATAAACCAGCATGGGACTGATCCAGACCCCAGGAATGTGGGTGTCAGTGAGGAAACCTCAGATCTATGGGGCCTCCTGTAATATATCAGTACTAATCCCTAACATATGAGTGGACTTTGGGAGCCCATTCCACACACAGGGAGACTCCCTCAGCCAAGACACACAGGGATAGGCCTAGGCCCTATCCCAAAGGGATCCCTATCCCAAAGGCCCTATCCCAGACTCTGATGACCCCCTATGGATGGCCTCACCCTCCCTGGGGAACAGAAAGGATATGTGATAGGTAGGGTTTTAGTTGGGAAGGGTGGTAAGGGGTGGAGAGGGAACTGGCATTGACATGTAAAACAATCTTATTTCTAATTCAAATAAAAGAAATCTGAAAAAAGAAAAAAAGAATAAACCTTAAATTAAAAAGAAGCCATAAACATGTTTTAGCCTTACTATTGGGCAACAGCCTCAGAGGGAAGTGTCTTTATGTAGACCAGGCCCTCAGTAGGTAATACATCAATTGGAGCCTCTTCATTTAATTTACGGATGAGTAACAACTACATTTATGTGTTTAGTATGTGTTAATACCAGTGCTTGTATTTTGTTAATAACTGGAAAATGCATACTATGTAAAAAAAAATCAAAGTCTTCAGAGAATTAAGGAACTGACTAGCATTGTCTGATGTCAATAGAAACTTCTCACCCTAAAACAGAGAGAGAAGAAGGAAGGGGGTGGAAGAAAGAAACGTTAGATGATACAGTGATCATGGTATACATATCTTTTATCCCAGTACTTTGAAGGCTGAGCTACTCTAAGTTCTACTGGTTTATACTGTGTGACTCTGTCCTCATTAAAAAAAAAATAATAGAAGAGACATGTCAATAAATTAAAAGGAGAAGATTCCCCAAATTGTAAGATATATGTAAGGCTAACAGAAGAAATAATGAAATGCAACCAATTGAAGTCATAATGATAGAATAATTTATATAATGTATTAGCAGATACTGGAGCACAATTCTAAAACCTTCACAGAACATTGTGAAGGACAGTTGTTAGTTGTGTTATAATGAAAGAAGTCATGAAATAGGTGGTGAACAGCTCACTTTGTAGAAAAAAAGGCAGATTTCATCTGACTTTTCAGAAAAGAGCAACAAAGAAAACAAATGTAAAATACAAAGTCCCAGAGAAATTATCCCTTGAAAGATGAGACCAAAGTATTCTTAGTGAAATCAAAACCTAGGAAATTAGCTTCCAATAAATCTGCATTAGAAGAATTCAAAGAAGTTTTCTTTTTTATTATGAGAATTTTTAAATTTAAATTACAAACAAGCTTGTTTACATGTCACTCCAAGTTCCCTAAACCTGCCCTCCTCCCCTTGCCCCCACTGACTTCCTATCCCATCCCCTTTCTGCTCCCCAGGGAGGGTAAGGCCTTCCATGGGGGATCTTCAGAGTCTCTCATATCATTTGGAGCACAGCCTAGGTAGTCCCACATTTGTCTAGTCTAAGAGAATATCCCTGTATGTGGAATGGGCTCACAAAATCCATTTGTATACTAGGAATAAATACTGATCTATTACCAGAGGCTGAATAGATTGCTCTGGCCTCCTAACTGACACCCACATTCATGGGGTCTGGGTCAGTCCTATGCTGGTTTCTCAGCTATCAGTCTGGGGTCCATGAGCTCCCTCTTGTTCAGGTCAGCTGTTCCCTTGGGTTTCTCCAGCCGTGTCTTCACCCCTTTGCTCATCAATCCTCCTTCTTTGCAATTCAATTCCAGGAATTTAGCTCAGTGTTTAGCTGGTGGTTATCTGCTTCTGCTTCCATCAGCTACTGGATGAAGGCTCTAGGATGGCATATATGGGAGTAATCAATCTCATTAGCAGAGAAGGGTATTTAAGGTGGCCCCTCCACTATTGCTTAGATCTTTAGTTGGTGTCATCCTTGTAGATCTCCAGACATTTTCCTAGTGCCAGATTTCTCTTTAAACCTATAATGGCTCCGTCTATTATGGTATCTCTTTTCTTGCTCTCCTGTATTCTTCCTCTGACTCAGTCTTCCTACTCCTTCCTCCTCTCCCCTCCTCTTCTCAACTTATCTTTCTCCCAACTCCCTCTCCCCTCCCCCATGCTCCCAATTAGCTCAGGAGATCTTTCCCTTTTCCCCTTCTTCAGGGGACCATGTGTTTTTCTCTTAGGGTCCTCCTTGTTTCCTAGCTTCTCTGGCAGTGTGGATTGTAGGCTGGTAATACTTTGTTCTATGTCTAAAATCCATATATGAGTGAGTACATACCATGTTTGTCATTTTGTTTCTGGGTTACTTTACTGAGAATTGTCTCATCTAGTTCCATCCATTTGCCTGCAAATTTCAAGATTCCATTGCAAATAAGTTTTCTTAGAAGTAAAAGGAAAATGAACCAGAGACATTGATCTAAATTATGATGTGAAGAAAAATATCAATGGAAAAAGTGAGAGAATACAAAACATTTATGTTAACTCGAGGTCTCTGCTGTTATGCCACAGTTTGTTAGATTTTATTAAAAAGTGACATACACTTAGAGCTATTTGTTTTAAAATCAAGAAAGATTTATTACACACAGAAATGTCACAGAAAAGAGGGCAAACTTATTAGATCATTGTTTCTGTTTAAAGAATAGTCATTGTCCTTCATAGTAATACAAGTAAGTGTGATGTACACTTGGCATTAAGTAGATGATCCCTGTGATTTATTTATTTCATAGAATACATAGTTAGTAATGATGATGAAATTTATATTATCATAAAGTGTTACTGTCAGATATGTAAGTCAGACTTTATTTCAAGGAAGTATCATAATTTTGGTTTTGGATTACAAGATTTTTTTGAAAATTAACTTTTTTGTATAATATATTCTGATCATATTTTCTCCTTTATCATCTCTTTCAAGACCCTCACTGACTCTCCACCCTTCCGACTATACCCTTCTTTCCCTTTTCAACAAAGAAACAGCACATTACAATACAAAAAAAATCACAGAGGTCTAGTGTAATTTAAGGGACTGGGAAGGAGTATAGGATCACTCACAGAAGAGGAAATCAAACATAAATCTTCGCTGGGAAACAAGGCAATTTCTGATTTCTTTCTGTACTCCAGAAATAATATTGAGTCAGTCAAAACATGAAGGCATGGAGATAAGGAAAACAGCATGAAGGTCAGGACACAAAGTGGCAGACAATCACAAATGAAGTCAACATGCAGACAGGGCAGGTATGGAGAGTCCCTGGTCCTCTGTATAACTGTACAGTGTTCAAATAAGTTGAGGGTGAGTAGAGGTTTCTAAGGCTGCCTGAATATTCATTCATCACTTCGTTAATGATATTAAAGTGAAGATGTGCTAAATGAACCAGTTGGCATCCAGGAAATCTTGTGTGGCTAAAGTACTAGGACCAATATTGTTCTTCATTGTGCTTTGCTCAATGTGTTTCACTTCCTTTTTTTTTTTTTAACAAAGAGTCTTCCCATTTTTATTGTATTATTTTTTTCAATTCCATCCCTTCTTAAATAGGGGCAGAATTATTTCATGAAAGATAAGCAAACTCTGTATTTATGGGGAATAAATGAAATTATTTCCAAAATATTAAGGTACATATTACTGCAAAAAGATGAAAGAAATTCTAAAAATGATATAGAAACAATTTCTGAAGTACATTTTGTACAATACAACCTCTCTTGCATTATTTTACATCATGTTATTTTCCTCAATCTATAACAACTTTCTATCTCAGTCTATACAATTTTGTAATGTCATCCATATTCTCTTAAAGCCTTGAGTTACCTTTAACATTTGTTTACATCTTGTTTTGTTTTTGTCTCCTGGGAAACCAACTATTTGAGAACTCAATTCAGTGCCTTGTTCCAGAGTGACTCTTGTGTGCATAACTAGCAATTCTCAGCTGAATATCTAGGCAAATTAAACATGTATGCTCTGTACTTTACTATAAATAAAGGCAATGTAAATATGAACTCAAGAATATTTTATGCTTGATTGTCACATTCTCTATTTTATGGAAATGTATTCAAATATCTCCATTAATTATAATTTGTTATCCCCAGATGAGAAATAAATATAAGCAAATATTATGATTTATTCTCTAAACTAAAATCATATTAAGGAAATGCAGGCAAATGAGATGTTGCTAAAAATGATGGGATTCAAACTTAAGTGATGATCCTGAAATTGAAACATATGTATTTAAACTTGTACATATTTTACCCCAAATGCAATTATTTTGATATCTATACATATGTTATATTGGCTTCCTATCATAAATATTAATAAATTTTGTGGCTATTGATGTGTACTAATAGAAATGTATTTTAAAAACATAAAAATGTCATTGTTTTCCTGTCTTTGATTTTGGTTTACCATTTTTAAATTGGATCACAAATACCTGGCTCCCTCAAAAACTTAAATTTTTGCTGGGCATAGTGACACATGAATTTAATCCCAGCACTCTGGAGACAGAGGCAGGCAGATCTCTGTGAGTTTGAGTCCAGCTTGGTCTACAAGAGCTAGTTACAGGACAGTTTCCAAAGCCACAGAGAAACCCTGTCTTGAAAAACCAAAAAATCAAAACAAACCAAAACAAAAAAAAAAAAAAACACTTAATTTTTCTATTGCAATGAAATTATGTATCTTGCTTCACCCATATAATTTGAAGCTGTAAAGAAATTTTTGCTTGTTCTTTTTTGGTTTTTCTCTTAAATTTTCTTTTGTTTTGTGGGGAAAGTTGCAAAGGCAGAGAACGGATGCGGGGGGATAGGGAAATGAGTGAGATCAGGATGCATGATGTGACATTCTAAAAACATCAAAAAAAGTTGAAAAATGTCAATAATATAAAACATCAATAACATATATGTAATAACTGGTTTTGACTGATTACATGTCAAAAGTAATCATGTTGTCAGAAGTGTAAAACCACATAAATAGGGAAAATTTTAAATGAACAGATTTATATTTACAAGCAGTATATATCATTTTATTGACACGCAGAACTGTTAATGAGTTTAAACAATACTTTAAGAAACACCCATCAATTTGGTGACTTAAAGACTTAATTTCCTAGGACATTAAGATTGTTTCACAACAGAGTTAAACACACAATTAAAATTGTAGTTTGAATAACACCAAACATATTAAAATGACATTATTTAAGATTTACTGGAGTTTGATATAGAACTTTCAATGCTTTAAGTATTTCATTTCCTCTATGAATATATCTAAATATTATAGAATTTATAGTATTATAAACATGTTGTAAGTATTCCATTTCATCTATGAACATACCTAGATATTACAGAATTATAAGTAACTATTTTCATGGTTAAATAGTTATAAAACGATATTAAAAAGGGAATTCAAGATCACTTGTTATAATTCTTCTTCTTCTTCTTCTTCTTCTTCTTCTTCTTCTTCTTCTTCTTCTTCTTCTTCTTCTTCTTCGTTGTCATCGTTGTTGTATCTCCTCCTCCTCCTCCACCTTCTTATTCTTTGTGAGACCTACTTCACATGCCCACACTGAGATTCCTAATGAATGAACTTAGAAAAATTTTGTTTATTTCTATTAATTCTTTGATCATTGATTCCAGTTCCTCTAGAGTTATTGCTTGAAATGCTTTTGGCAAGTTTTTCTCTAATAATTTTGTCCCTGATACTTTCATGCTGCACTCTCTGAACTGGATATCTTTAGTTGTAGCTAAGAGGTAATTCATAAATATCATACATACAGGTAGAAAAATGGACCTGGAAATTGTTTTCACGTATGCTGCAATTCTATCCTCGGTCTTCTCATTCATAATCACAGTCACTGAGAAAGGGGAAGGGACAGCTATTTTACTTCTGCCAAGCCTTTGAAAGACTCATGTTGCTTTTTACTTTAAGAAGGTAAGGTTTGCCCATCTGCTGCATGGAGATAATGTTTCAAGGTGCAACCTCCTCACACAGCACCAAATGCTAATTATCTTAAGATCATGCTTTATTCTTTTCTCTTGCATCATGACCCATGGCAGTGCTCATAACACCATAGGAAATCAGAAGGCAAGTGGAGTGAAGGGGATGGCATGCTTCTGCTGGAAGGAATAGGTAAAATAAGACAAGTGGGTTTATGACTGATGAATTCTAGGTATTTCAGCAACAGCAGGCAAGGGGAGATTTGCTTAGTTGTCTTGTTCCTTGCTCTGTGATGATTAGGGTGAAGGTATCATATCCCAGAGTGTGAGGATATTTGGCACCTGATTATGGATGTAGATATAAGTAATTGCTTAAGAAGTACTGACATGTACTGCAGAATAAACTTTTACACTGTGTGAATTTATGTCCTTGTGATTGATTCAATAAAAAAGCTGACTGCCCAATAGCTGAAAAGGATACAGTTGGGAGGGAAAGCCAAACTGAGAATAATGCTATAAGGAAGGGCAGAGTCAGAGGAGTTGCTTGCAAATGTAATGTGGGCAGAAGATGATTGTGCCAGGTTAAGAAAGATACTGCTTCATGGCAGAGCATAAATAAGTAATATGGGATAACTTAAAATGTAAGAGCTAGTTAGTAATAAGCCTGAACTACTGGTTAAGCATTTGCAATTAATGTAAACCTAAGAGTGGTTATTTGGAAACAGCTGCAGAGATGGGAAAACTCTATTTATCGAAAGGTCTTGTAAAACTTGTCGTCTGAGCATAAGAACCCTCAAAGCAACTAGCCTCTGAGAGAACTGTCAGGTTAGAACTGTTGATTGCTGATACTCTCTAATAGAAAGAAGGGTAGGCTGGCTCATGAGGCCCTCATCTGAGATCTCAGAAACACCAGAACATGTTATCTTGTGGCAGCTGTGTGTATTGTGTCTCTAAGCAGACAATGCCTTTTGATCTTGAGAGGAGTTGGTGCTAGAGCATGTTGAATCTGTGAAATGTTAACTGAATAGTCCCTGCTTGCTAAATTACTGACAAGCCAGGCAGGACATGCCTGCTTTGCAATGGCGGCTCCTCTATCATGAGTAAGACCTGAGTAGGACAGAGCAGATTACATCAGGTCTACTGAGTTATTAAGAATTGAGCAATGTTGGAAAAATTCATAGAATGACTGAGGGCTACATGGAGCTAATTAAGTTAACATATATCAGGGTTTGTACCTAACTTGGTCTGTGAAGAAATTAATAGATACAAATAGATGGAAACTTTTCATACTATATTACCCCTTGTTGCTGCTTGACTTTAGTATATTCTTAGTTGTGAGCTTCTGGGATCACTTGACAATGCACTCAGAGCAGATGAACAGAGTCTTCCATTGTTTGTTATTGGATAGTGGCTCAGGATATTGTCCTGTCCTGCTTATCATCTATATCCTGTTATATAGACATAATGCTAATGTCTGAGTGTTTTGAAGAATTGGAAAGCCATTGGTCCTTTGGTACTTCTACTATACAACCCTGCTAGGGATGGGTTAATTAAAAGAAAAAAATGGGTGGTTGAAATAGTTACAGAGTATAAATCCAAAAAGATTTTATACATGGGCAAAAAAATTAAAGGATACTACCAGATGTCAAAATGATATTGAATGAAATGAAACATATTGAATGAAAATCTCAGTGTCAGGAGCATACTGCCTCCTGTGAGTTGTTGGCTAGGAAAGCCCCTGAGGCCTCACAAACTCTGCCTTTTGCTCCTGCTATTGGTTACATGCCAGATCTAGACAGTAAAACCATATTTCTGAAGAGTCCACATATGCACGCTTTAACTTCAGGACATGGGGAAATTAAGCAGAGACTGAACTAGAAACTCCCACCCTGCTGGCTGATTTCATACTGCCATAGGGTGCTGTACAGGCTGCTAGTGGAGCACTGTCAACAATAACTCCATTAGGCTATGGGCCATGCTGGCTACATTACTGAAAACCAAGGCAGGATGTGCCTGCTTGTGAAATAGCGGCTCTGCTATCACGAGCAAGACCAACAGTTTTGAGATTCGATTTAAGGTCTGCTTCACAAGAGGGAGTTCACATCTGGTGTTGTAATCCAGCATAAAAAACTACTTCAGGAGAAGCCATACGGCCCAGTGGGGAAGAAACTTCTATTTTTTACTAAATGGATGTGATGTGCCTGTAAGGATGCCATCGAAATATTTTTTTTTTTTATGCCTAGAGATTACCATTGTTATCAACCCCACCTTCTGGGGAAGCTTCTGAGTATAAGTGAGTGTTGCTGTGGCATGATGGCTTATTTCTTAGCCATAGGTGGATATCTGTAGTCATTCCACCCAAGATTTTGGGATCTTTGTGGAAGATGACATGGAAAAATAAAGAAATGGATGAGGGTTCATGTGTCTTGAACTGTTTCCTTTCAGAGTGAAACATTACATCCCACTGGAAACTCCTGAAGCAGGAAGGCAAACAACTCAAAATAGGTTCAGGGAATGTCTGAAACTGACCAGACTCACTAGGGCCCTTCCTTTAAGAGTAATTAATAAAATCAGGAAAACTTTCTCAGAGTGACAGCACTGTGATGTGAAGAAAAGGAGACAATCTGCAAAGAATACTCAGACCATGCCAACTGCTAGAAGAAGCAGAAAACCAGCCTAACTGCCTGGAATTTGTTTACACTTAGTCACATGGAAAATACTCCCTCCAACTTTTTGAGCTCCCTAGAGGATCTGCATGTTGTTCAGGGTTCCCGACTTTTGTAGGCAGTCACCCATGCTGGGTAGTCTTTCGTTGTCCAGCTGTTCTTGGTACTTTCTGCTTCTGTGAGAAACCCGTCATCCATATTCCTGCAAATACCCCCGATATAACTCATTGGTTCAGCAAGATGGACTTTGGTGATATCTGTCCTTCAATGTACTGTGGACTATATTGCTGTGGTTAGTAGACTTGAGTGTTTCATCTACCCAGGAAAACTTTTGTTACAAAATAATGGAGGGTTTGCAACAAGGAAAAGAATGATGGAAATGGTATAATAACATGTTAATCTCAAAAGATAATAAAAGAAAGAAAAATTAAATTTAACCCATCTACCCAGCAGCATAATTTCAAACAAAACCAAATTATTGAAAAAATTTACTGGATTATAAACTATCTATATGTAATGTTTCAAATGAAAATGACATCCATAAACTCATAGGGGTGGCACAATTAGGAGTTGCAGGCTTGTTACAGAAAGTGTGTCACTAGAGGTGGGCTTTGATATTTCAGGTGCTCAAGCCAGGCAGAGTGCCATTATATTTTCCTGTTGCCTTTCCTATCTGGATGGAAAACTCTATCTCTCCAGCATTGTGTCTGCTTGAGTGCCGCCATGATTCTTGCCATAATGACAATGGACTAAACCTCTGAACCTGTAAGCAAGCACCACTTGAAATTAAAGCCTTACTTTATAAGAGTTGCTGTTGTCATGGTATCTCTTCACAGCAATCGAAATCCTAGGTAGACAGTATAAAATAAGGATTCATTAATCCATTCAAAAATGTGAGCTTTTGTGTATGATTGTGCCTGTAAGGAATAGCATGTCATCCACTGATGGATGCTTTGAACAGTACACACCAGACTGTACTTGTGTATGCCAAAACAGCTTAGGTTTTATTCCAATGCTAAAATTCATCACATGAATACCTCAATTTAACATTATAAATGTATGTTATTTTCATGAAGCTGACAGCAATTGTATCACATGACATACAGAATAATTAGGTAAAATAGAAAACTCTCAGATGTCTTTCTCTGTAACTGTCATCTATGTTTGAGGGCCATAGAGCAGTATGCTTGATTGGATACCATGTTTTCCAAGTGATTCTGTTTTATAGTAAATTTGGTATTTATAGCTGGGGAATTATTTACTTCGGCAAGGAATTTTGTATGGTTTACTGCTTAAGAGTATAATATTTCAATAAAAATGTGTGGTTGATTTCTGCCATTTTGCCATTTATTCTCCAATTTTACAGAAATACATTTCCAATTCATTAAACATGTAAAACTGTTATTCAAACTACAGTGTGGTCATAAAATGAATATCTTTAAAATAATTTTATTGTGGTGTTTAAAGTAAATAACACATTAAAATCAGGATGGAATGATGAGATTTATACAGGGAAATAGGAGATGAGGGGATGAGGGATAAGTTTGATTAGAACAGATTATATACATATATGGAATTCCCAAACAATAAAAACATTTATTGAAGGTACATCTTAACATTTCTTAAAAGCAAATTACAGATTGTGTATACATGAAATAAAAGTACATTCTCTAATGTTCTGTTATTGACACAAAAAATCACAAAATTTATAAGTGGAAGAGTTATCATGTGACATGAAAAGAAAATTCAGATAGTTCCTCTGTAAAATGAGATTAATACTAAGATAGTTAAAACTTGCAATTCTGCCTTGATTTAACAGATTGCATCACCATAAAGAAGTAATTGTACTTAGTTTTATGTAATCTCACAACATCTTGGAACATATATGATAAACAGAAATATTATAAGTTTTCTCTTCATTCATTTTCAAATTTCTTTCATATTTAAAAAAATGTAATTACTTCACTTCTCCCATCCCCTTCCTCCCTCCAATCCTGCTCACCTGTTCAGCATAAGAAAGAAGGTTTTTGTGTTTAAAAAGTGTGATTGTAAACATTACGGAATGATTCACGTAACTGTATTTGTGGGTATTGAACTGTCATAATAAATATTATGACATGATTCTTTATTTAATCCATGACTGGGTTATTATTCTGCATGCATGCATGCCCCACTGTGATTATGGTGCCATATGCTAAGTCATTTTGATAAATTATCCACATTATTAAAATTGTTACTTACTCTATTCTCCACTTTTGTTCTTGTTTTATTATTTTAAAAGATGTTCAAATATTTAGAGGAAATTTATAGGCAAGGCAGGATCTTTGTAAACATCATTCAAGATAATTTGCTTCCAGCCCTAAAAACATCCTGTCATTTGCTATATGTTAATTTATTAGAAAAAATCATACTCAAAAAGAGATATACTTTTATCATAATAAATCATGGAAACTTGGTTTTACTTAAATAACCATACATATTTAATGGGGTTGTAAACAAGTTTAGCATGATGAATGATATTTTAATGAAGTATGTTCTATTACTCCATTATGAAACCAATGCTTCATAAACATCAGAACTCAGAAATTTTATGCAATTTATTTTTCTTGACATAAATCCTGAAGCACAAAATAGAAAAAATAACTACATCTACTTATTAGGACTGCAAAATGCTGAAATCTTCTACTTTACCTAAGTGATGTTTCATGGACACTTTATTAATGATATCTAACATGTGAGAATGAAGTTCTAGGAAGTTTTAACAATGAAGAAATTTTTACATTTTGTTTAGTTGCAATGAGCTCATGCAACATTTAGTACCAATAAATGTTGAACAGAAAGCTGAAGCTGTTGAATTTATTTTCTTATAGTTTTTTTGTTTGTTTTCTTGAGTCATAGTCTCTTTAGACATGAATTGGTAGGACCGCACTACATTGTGAATGCTGAAAGTAGATTGGTTGCAGAGCCTGCTGCCTCCACCTATCAAATGTTGTATTATATGTACATACCAACCAGTACAGCAGATTGACTTAATATGTTACAATGAAATGTAATGTTTAATTTTACATGCATCATATTGCATATGTAACTATATTCTATCATATTGAATATTCAACTATAATTGTCAGTCCTAATGTATTTGAAATATAGTTTATCCTGTTTTAAATTTTTGTTAAAGAGTTGAAAGGCAGATTATTGTAATATTACCGAGTATTTATATGCTAATAAAATTAATGTTTTAAATAAATGCAAATATCGAAACTGCTGCATTCAGTGAACAAATGGAAAATTCTTTAAGATACATGTGAGGTCATGTAAAATGTCAATCAAGTGAATTGTTTTTTGTTTGTTTGTTTTATTTTTTATCAGTTACGACTTTTTAAATTTTATTTGTTTAATTTAGAAAAATCTTATTTTGCATATCAATCCCAGTTCCTTTTCCCTCCAAACCTCCCATGGGCCCCCACGGACCACTCATCCACTCCATGCGGAGGGTGAGACCTTCCATGGAGGAATCATCAAAGTCTGTCATATCATTTGGGGGAGTGCCTAGTCCCTCCTCCATGTATCTGGGCTGAGAGACTATACCTCTGTGTGGAATGCTCCCAAATTCCATTTGTGCACTAGGGATACATACTGGTTCCACTGTTAGAGGTTCCATAGATTGCCCAGTCTTCCTTACTGGCACAAATATTCAGAGGGCTTGGTTCAGTCTAATTCTGGTTCCTCAGCTTTATGTCTGGTGTCCCTTGTCCCTGTGCTCTCACTTGGTCAGGTCAGCTGTTTCTGTAGGTTTCTCCAGCCTGGTCTTGACCTCTTTGTTCATTTCTCTTCTCTCTCTCTACAGCTGGATTCCAGGAGTACAGCTCTGTGCTTAGCTATGGGTGTTTGCTTCTGCTTCCATAAGCTACTGGATGAAGGCTATAGGATGGCATTTAAGATAGTAAACAATCTCATTATAGTGGAAGGGCATTTAAGGTAACCCCTCCACTATTGCTTAGATTCTTTGTTGGGGTCATGCTTGTGGATCTCTGGACATTTCCCTAGTACCAGATTCCTCTTTAAACCTATAATGGCTTCCTCTATTAAGGTATCTCTTTACTTGCTCTCCTCTAATCTTTCTTATCCCTCACATTTTCCTTCCCCCTCCTCTTCTCCCTTTCTTTTTTTCCTCTCTCCCCCCCCCCATGCTCCCAATTTGCTCAGGTGCTCTTGTCCCTATTCCCTTATCCATGGGGTACATGTATGTCTCTCTTAGGGTCCTCCTTCTTTCCTAGCTTCTGTGGATGTATGTCTAATATTCATATGCGTGTGAGTAACACAATGCTTGTTTTTCTCTTTCTGGGTTGCCACACTCAGGATGGTTTCTTCCAGTTCCATCAATTTCCCTGTGGATTTCAAGATTCGGTGTTTTTTTTTTTATTTTTTTATTTTTTTCTACTGAGCAATACTCCTGGGTGTAAATGTACCACATTTTTTTCCCATCCGTTCTTAGTTGAGTGGCATCTAGGTTGCTTGAACAATCTCTAAAATTGACCACATACTCGACAATAAAGCAAACATCAACAGATACAAAAAATTGGGATAACCTTTGCTATTCTATCTCATCACCATTGTTTAAAGTTAGAATTCAACAACAACACAAATTGCAGAAACCCTACAAACTCATGGAAATTGAACAATGCTCAATTGCATCACTCCTGGAATAAGGAAGAAATAAATAAAGAAATTAAAGACATCCTAGAATTCAATGAAAATGAAGACACAACACACCCAAACTTAGGGAACACTTTGAAAGCAGGACTAAGAGGAAAGTTCATAGCTCTAGGTGCCTATATGAAGAAACTGGAGAATAGTTGCACTAGAGAATTAACAGCATACATGAAAGCTCTAGAACAAAAAGAATAAAACTCACCCAGGAGGAGTAGATGCCAGGAAATAATAAAATTGAAGGCTGAGATCAATAAAGTAGAAACAAAGAAAGCAATACAAAGAATCATTGTAACAAAGAGTTGGTTCTTGGAGACTATCAGTAATATAAACAAAACTTATCACAACTAATCAAAAGACAGAGCGAGAACATGCAAATTAACAAAATCAGAAATGTAAAGGGGGACATAACAAAGGACACTGAGAAAATTCAGAGAATCATCATGTCATAACCTGTACTCTGCAAAATTGGAAAATTTAAAGGAAATGGACAATTTTCTAGATAAATATCACTTTCCAAAGCTAATCAAGAACAGATAAGCAATATAAAGTGACTAGGTTTTTTTTTAAAATACATAATTTAGTTTTTAATCATAAAAAGGGAAATTAAGAAGCAATGGTCAACAAAACTAGTTGTAAATATAAAAAATGACCTGAAATCCAAATGCTGGGAAAATAGAAACAGTAGTGTTCTTGAGGGTTGCTAGTCAGCTAACCTTCTGAAATGCATGATATCCACCTATGGTGAGAGATGCTGTTTCAAAATAAATGGCAGAGACAGAATATGAAATACAGTGCTAAGCTCTGGCCTCTAAACACATGATTGTATGCCCCTGTACATGCGCACATGTATATAAATGAACAAGTACAAACCACATGTACACTACATGTGACCATGTATACATACATGAAGTAAAGTTATTTCAGAATTTACTCTTCATGATATGAATTTCCATTAACTCTTTAATTTTATTAAACTAAGAAAATGAAAATATTATGGATACATGTACATAACATGTTTTTTTTTCCTTTGAAGTAATGTTCATCATTTTTGTTTCACATTCGTTAGAAAAACATAATTCTTTATCATCTACTGTCATAATTTTATAGTAATTATGTCCCTCAAATTAAGTCAGTCTCATATTGTGAAGTTAACTATTTCATTGTACCTTAAAGTATTTTCCCTTAGGATAATTTTTTTACATGTACATACTATCTTTTTTATATTGAATGCTGAAGCAATTCTGTCATTTAGCATTTTGTGTGAACATTGTCAAATTTCTAAAGTTGTAAGTAGCATTGTCTTCCTTATCGTTTATATTTTACCCGTCTGACATAATTTATTCCATAATATATAAGGTATAATCTAATTCCCATACAAAAATATGATATGTGAGGAAGTTTTGCTATGTTTTCCAAACATTTATTTATAGGATTTTAATTTGGGGCATTTAAAAAATTCTCAACAGTAAATTATTTTAATTTAAACTGCTCTGGAAACAATATACAGTATAATAAAAAGAAATGATGAAGCTTAATTAATACTGACATAAACAATTTATGTACCTTTTATTTAACCTACCTGTATTCAAAACACATTTCAGGATATAGCCGTCTGTCTATAGAGTATACAGTATAAAAATGATCTTATATTGACATGTAAAACAAGCTTGTTTCTAATGTAAATGAAAAAGGGAAAAAACCTTAAAATGATATCATACTTCAAAAACATTAAGAATATTACTAGGTAATTTCCAGATAAATTGTTAATATTTTCTCATATTAGATTTTCACTTTCCTTTATCTATTATATATTTATCATCTATCTTTTTAAATTTTGGTTAATTTATAAATAAGCAGAAGGACTGTTTGCTTTCTAAAATTTCAATCAACATTTCATAAAGAAATAGTTTATTTTCTGAATATACACTTGTATGTGAGTTAATTGATACTGGTAAAATATTGCCATAAAACTAGACTTTATTTAAATTTCAGTTTTGCAATCAGCTCCCTGTAGTTTGTTGCATTTGTATTACATACTCACTTTTTTATCACATCCCTTTTCCTCTGTGATTTCTATAATTTCTCAGTCTTTGTCTTTCATATTCTTCATACATGTTTCTTTTAACTTGTTTGAGAATTTCATACATAATTTCTAGAGTAATATCATTTCCATCATTATCCCCTTCCCTCTCTGCAACCTCCCTCTCTGTCTCAACCACTCATTATCAAATTCATGGCTTCTTTTTAAATAATTATTATTTTTTTACATGCACAGGCAAACACACACAGAAAGAGAGAGAGAGAGAGAGAGAGAGAAAGAGAGAGATATGAATGTAATCTCCTACCCAGTCCATTCATTGTTGACTGTATGGCTATGTGCTTAGGCATTTATACTTTGCATTGTATAACCTATCTGGCAGCTTGTCTGTAGATTGATTTAATACAGCTATTCTCAGCAGGAATTATTTGCTTATAGTCCTTCATCTAGGTCTGGGACATAATAAAATACTGTCCTTGCCCAAAATATGTTTACTGGAGTGATCCTAATGCAGGTGTTGTTTAGGCACAAGTTATAGAGAAGACAGCACCGTGAAGAAGCCAACAGAGTCCTCTGCCTTTTATAATCTTTCTAACTCCTCTACTATTTTACAATTTAATAGAGTTATAAAGGGTACTATGATTACTGTAATTTTCCATACTCTTTGATTTCTACTCCACAAATGTTAATCTCTTTTCTTTCCTTAATTCCCACTTCAGCATTATATAAGACTGAATAAAATTAACCAAGGTCAGCTGCGTGATCAATGACTTGAGCTATCCAGTGAAGCATGAAAAGCTCATAGTGGGCATAAAACTGAGGACAGTGATTGCACTCTTTCTACTCTTGATGGGTTCAGACAATTATTTCTAGATTGCTGCACACTTTGGGAATGTCTGAGACTTCCTCATGACTAGTTTTACCTCATAAAATTTGAACAAATGAATTTTTTGGAGATGCTGTTCTTCCAGCAGGTTTGTAATCTTACTAATAAGCAAGGTGGAAAGCATTTGAATAGTTGATGCATTTAAACATCATCTTCCTTCTGAATAAGGATTTTTGTGCAAAAACCTCTTAAGATTTCTCTATAATCTGTTGTTATTCTTTTTAGTGTGACCATTACTGATATTCATAAAACTTAGCTGATATTGGGATTATAAATAAACACAATAGCGATATTAAAATGGTGATTTTCTGAGTATATATTTAAACTTCTTTCACTAATATTTTGTTATTAAAACATTTCCATGAACCAAGTCTGGCTGCTTATATATGTAGTTAACAGTCTTCAGGATAGTATGATAGACTCTTGTTTACTAAAATTGTTGTAATACATTGATTAATTTTCATTCAGCATGATCTTGGAATTGTAGAATATGAACATTTCATAAATTTCTCCCTATATTTTGATATTTCTTATTTTTATGTCACATTCATAATGATAAGTTACATAAAATTCTATATTCATTTGATATATGTCACATATTTAGTTTCTTAACTAATTTTAGGCTTTTGATTCTATATTTTTGTATTTCATCTGGTTTTAATTGTTTAGAAGAAAATGGTATTTAAGGTGATGACTAGATATATTAATAAATCCCATAGGGCCATCTTATTTATTTTTCTGAGTAATGATCTGGTGTAAAATCAATCCTCTATCACATATTTTCAGCCATCTCTCTGCTATCATTTTCCATCAATCAGCTCTTACCCAAGCATTAAAATGTATTCATATTTTATGTATTATACAATTATTTTATCATGTATGAGCAGTCAACAATATTATGAGTATATAGTAGTAATTCTAATCACTACAATGTCATAAATGCCTTGCCATTTTTCACCCATTTGGATTTTCCATCCTCCTATACCAGCCATGACACCTCAATTCATCATTTTTTCAATATTTTGTCACTTTCACCATTACCAAATAAAACTGAAAATTGTCTTAAGATTCTTTATATGAATCAGTAAGAAAATAATTCATTATTTCATAGAACTTAATATCTATGTAGCTTGTCCTTGTCTCAATATCTATGATAACATCATTATATCATTGAGTTATTCTGAAATTAATAAAGAGTGAGATAGAGAATTAAAAAGAGAGCTCCTTACAGGGATTAGAAATAGACCAAGAGAGAGAGGTGTAGTCAACAAAGCTGACATGAGTTGGAGATCTGAATAGCTCTTTAAGATCAGACACAAAGCTGCAGTGTTTGGAATATTCCTCCTCCTCCTCCTCCTCCTCCTCCTCCTCCTCCTCCTCCTCCTTCTTCTTCTTCTTCTTCTTTTTTGGTCTTGTTTCGCTTGATTTCGTAGCCCTAAAAATATACATGGATACTATATTAGTTTTAAACAGCTTGCTGATGGCAAGGGCTTCTTATTGACTAGCTCTGCTTTAATTATTAACCCATTTCTATTATCTATGTATTTTGGTGTGGTTTTAGCTTACTGGAGAAGGGTCTAGACCTGTTACTTCCTATTTGGCTATGTGGCATCTTTCTACCATCTCTCTCTCTGCCTACCTTTATCAGAATTATTCTCATCTTCTAGTCCCACCTATCTTCCTGCCTCTATTGGCAAAACAGTGTTTTTTTTTCATCAAAGAATAAGAGAAACCTATATACAGAAAGACATCCCCCATCAATCATGCTTTGGTTCAATATTTCTTTACTATGCTCTCTTCCCTTCCTTTTAGAATGGTGATTGTATAGTCAGTGTCATTGTATGTTGGAAGTATGAGATCTGCTTCTTGACTTTGAATTCACAGGGGGTATAGTTAATGTATAGTCATGTACGTAGTCATGAACTTTTAAACAGTGTTTGAACTATTAAAGATTATGGGTAATTTTTAAGTTAGGTTAAAATTTTGTATTCTGTATTCTACATTTTGTATTCTGATATAGCTACAAACTTAAGGGCGACAGGAGTGAAATGTAGTAGTTTGACTGAAAAATGGCCCCATATGATCACAGGAAGTGGCACTATTTGAAAAAAATAGGATTAGATGTGGAATTTTTGGATGAAGTGTATCACTAGGTTATGGAATTTGAGGTTTCAAAATTCTAAATCAGTGGCTCTGGCTTCTTATGGCCAGAGGATCTTGACAGAGGACTTTCAGCTACTTCTCCAGAACCATATGCCACCATGCTCCTTGACATTATATCAGTGGAAAAACTTCTGAAACTGTAAGTAAACCCCAATACATAACACACACACACACACACACACACACACACACACACACACACACACACACACACTGTTATAACAATAGAGGTCATGAAGCTATTAAGGGACAATGGCATGGGATGGGGGATTTCAAAGGAGGGAATAATAATACAACAATAGAAGAGATAGAATGTGGAGATACAGAGCTGGCTTAGTGAGGTGCAGGCTGCTCTTGAGTCAAATGAGTCAAAGTTTGAAGCATGAGACTTGACATAACAAATATAGGTCGAAGCCTACTTCTGCTGACCTGTTTCAGATGACCTGCTGAAATTTGTTACTTAAGATAAGGAAGAGGCTCTCAGGATCAGTGAACTTTGCTCCTCTGTTCTGTAGATATAGGGAAGTGCTTGTTGCTACATAGTACTGTAAATAAAGTACAGAAGATGTTTCATAGGAGGAGACATCTACTGATGCCTTGTGTGGTATTGTGGATTTAATGATTATGAGACAGCTTGTATTAGCTTGTGTATAAAAGTTCTGCAAAAATAAGGTTTGGCATGCAGTTGCTTCTCTGCATCCTCTGTGTCCTGATTTCGATGAGACCTTACCCAGGGAACCCAATGCATTAGACATTGACAATAGACAAATGTAAGACAACAACAGTTAAATATTATTTTATTGTGAGGATAAGGTAAAAGAATACAGAGAGGAATAACAAACAACAGAGACTTCCATAAAAAGACATCCAAAGTTAACACTGTTGTTACAGTCTTTCATTTCTCTGAGTATTGGGATATGCCTAGTAGATGGTGGGTACAAGCTATAGAAAGCAAGCACTTTGCTTTTGCCTTTTTAAAATGGTGTGTAAAAAAGCCTGTGAACTCATGTGCAAGTCCTGAAGTTATAGCATCCATAATATTATAGTCACATAGTAACTGGCCTGAAGATAGATATTTTAGCAAAATGGTTTGGCCAGAAAGACGTTTTGGCTATACTTAAAGCAGTGTTTTCAGTATTTCAGTTTCAATTATTGGAAGGGTGTTTTGGAAATGATAAAAATAATGACAGAATTTATACTGTGTATAATTCCTTGTCCTCTGACATAGATTCAAGAGATGTCCTAAAACATTTCATTAGACTATCAAGTGGCAGACATTCTTTTTTGAATTTTTAATATTAATATAGCTTCTACCTTTCAGTTGTGATGGAACATGTGCAGTAATTCTGGCTGTGTCAGTAGGCAACAAATCTATGTTGTTTTTTTTATTGTTGGCCTCTCTCTTGTAGGGATGAATAATTTCCACAGTCAGATATTTGTGTTTAACTCATATGAGCATAAACAGATCTTTCTCTGGCAGAAACTTCAAAAGATGGATCTTGGATGAATATGACAGTGATTGTCATCAAATTGCAGCCAAAATGAAGTCAGACCATGTTGCTTTCCTAGAGGGTAATCTCCTAATGGCATGATAGAGCAAAGAACCACTGACTGTACACACTATATCCATGTAACTCTATATATCTGTTTCTAAATGACTAAGAACCTAATACATTATAGAACATGAGATTTAAAATTCATACAGAATAAAACCAATTCAAAGCAAAAGAAAATATATTTGTACTTAGTGTTTCTGAAAATTCTGAGGAATACTTTTCAAATATAGTATACTATAGAGAAAATGATAATTTACCTAAAAATTTTAATTTTACTTTATGGGCATAAAAGCTTAACTTTATTGTATACATGAGTTTCTTGTTTTCTTAATGCCCACAGAAGCCAGAGATGGCATCAGACCTCCTTGGGATTTGAGTTGTAGATGTTTGTAACCCATGTTGATGCTGACATCCCAATCTGGGATCTCTGGAATATCAACTAGTTCTCTTAATGGCAGAGTCAACTCACTATCCCCAGAAAATTATACACTGAAATATGTAAAGTGTATAATAACATTTTTACAACATTTCTAAAAGTAAGAAACTTGATATATCTTTAGTGCTTTCTGAAGATTAATTTAAAAATCACACAGAGCTGGGATTAATGAATGAAACACATAATTGCTAAAATAAATTTGCTCAATAATGCTTTCCTTTTGAATGTGACTACATATACTTTTGATGTGATGAAAACTTCTTGTATACCATGCTTCGAACTTCAACACCACTGATATCTGAAATTTTCAGAAGCCATGAAACTTTTATGGCTTGTTTAAAACTAGACAGGATTAGGTTGCAGATTAAAGCCATACTGTAGCAATATTTTTAAAAACACCAAGTTGCCTAATGGGTTTCCTGGAATAAACATTGTTTGATGGTACCATATCAATGTTTGCATATATTTAAACAAACATCTGCCAGTAGAGTTGATTTCCTCCAAAATAAAATTATTAAACTTGTTGGGGGCACAGAGGTTTTTATGTTCACAGATAAGCACTAGGAGAATCAGGAATGTTAAACAGGGCTGTCTCTTCAAAGGAGGGATGTTTCACTTGTCTGCCCAGAAAGCTGGGAGTGGATGTGTTTAATAGCCTGGTGATATTTGCTCTAGCTGTGTAGCGAAGACCACAACAGGCCTGCCCCAACACTTATGACTTGTCATGAACTTGCCACTCTAAAGAACTCATCCTTATAGAAAATATCATGTCTACTCAATCTATAGAATCCATTTTTAATGGAAGATCTCACCTGTAGTTTACAAAGAGTTTCAATGCAGTCATGTGTTAAGCTTTACTGGAACACAGGATTGAGTTATTTATCCCCAGAAAAAAAGTTAACAAACTGTTCTGTGCTTCAATATACATAAAGTAAATTAATTCAGGGTCAGACTCTCAAAGTTTGAACAAAGACCAGCTATTGACTCATGTGGAACTAAACTACCTTCTCGCCTCCTGCAGATAGTTACTCTGGTGATGAAAGTGGTGGGAGAGACACCTACATTGAACATTTACCATTAAACACAAATGTATTGAACATGATAATGCTCATGAAATTTCCCTAGTATTTGATTTGTAAACAATAACTGCTTAGGTATGACAAGAAATGAAGGAGCACATCAGTTTTCAGGAAATTAATAGTAAAAACAAATACATTTTAACTTTTTAAACTAGTAACAGGACCTAGTTGGGAATCATTGATAAACCCTTTGACTAGACTGCATAAAGATCTGGTTTCAGTTTCACACAGGAAAAATAAAGCAACAAAGAAAATTTCTAGTATCATCATAAAGTATTTTCAAGTTGCAACAAGATAATATTCATGCAATCTTAAGTTGGCTCACCAAAAGAAAGTGCTTACCATCATGCTGGACAATCTAAGTCCAATGCCTAGATACACATATTTATAATAATTAGAGAACTGACTCCTATAAACTTACTCTGCTCTCTAGACAGAGGACATAGTATAAATACACACACACACACACACACACACACACACACACACACACACACACACACACAGTTGCACGCACTCATTTATACATTTATACTTCAAGCAAAGTAGCTGGATATAGAATTTACTCTTAAATATCAGTAGCACTCTTATATACAAATTATGAACTGAGAAAGAAATCAGAGAAACAACATAATTGAGCCTTTCATAATAGCCTCAAATAATATGTTTCCTTGCAATAACTCTACCCAAACAAGTGAAAGTCATGTATGGTTTACACTTCAAGTCTTCAGAGAATCAAATAGAAGCAGAAAGCAGACGATGGGGAGATCTCCCAAGCTTAATGATCGGTACAATTACCATTGTAAAAAAGGCCATCCTACTAAAAGCAATCTACAAATTTAATGCAAACCCCATCAAAAATCTTGACGATTCTTCACAGATCTTGAAAGGACTGTTGTCAGCTTCATATGTAAACATGTTCTCACATACTCGCACAAACAGCATGACTTAAACAGTTCTGACCAGCAAAAGAACTGCTGGAGGTATCAATATTCCTGATTTAAAGTTGCACTACAAAGCTATAGGGAGAGACAGATAGAATTAGTGGCCATTTGAGGTGTAGTATGGAAACCTAGTATACTAGCAGCTCTCTAAGATATATATATTATATATATATATATATATATATATATATATATATATATGTGTGTGTGTGTTTGTGTGCATGTGTGTGTGTGTGTGTGTGTGTGTGTGTGTGTGTGTGTGTGTGTGTGTGATCTAAATGAAATCTAAACCAAATTATGGGCAGACAAAGCCTCATTTGTTCATGTCTTGTCACCAAATGAAGAGTCCAGTACTGGGATAAGGTTTCATCTAATTAGGCTGTTGTCTATAGGTCTCCTACTGGAATCCCCAACAACTCATGCAGTTGACAAGCCTATAGATTGCAAGGTCCAACTGATGAAAACACATAAAGAATTCTTTCTATGTGGAGAAGACCAACTGATGCCTGCATAGAGTCTTTAGCTTTTCATTCTAGTGTCTTTAGTATAGCAAGGTGCTACATAGGCTGCCAATGGAGAAAACTAAACACCCACCAGCCACAGACCTTTCAACCTAGTTTGGTGCCCTGTCAGCAAGATGTCCTACTGATATGGTGGCAAAAAGCTTGTAGGAGCAACAAACCAATATCTAATGATGTAAGGCCCAACTCCACCGGATGGGACTCATATCGCATAATTATTGGGAAACCAAGAACCTGAAACTAGATAGTGCAGGAACCTGGGATAAAAGACCTGGCAAATGTTCTTTGAAAAGTATATACCAATACAATGACTCCAAATGATATTTATAGACAGATCCATGACTCCACTCATTTGGGTAGTTGTCTATGTTACTGGTACAAGGCATCATGTCCCTAGTATTTAATGCAACTTGAGTTCAAAAATAAATTGTGGAACCTAGTCCCAATGGATACATTTACAATACAATTACCACACCTAAGACTCAGAGAACAGTGAGGAAAGCAGTCAAGAAGATTGTAGAGCCAGAGAACAGGGGTTTTGCAACGAGTTATATTCCATAGGAATGTCAGAATCACCTCCAATAAGCTATCACAAACATGACTGCCTAAATATGAACTAAACATGAACAACACCACTAGATATGTAATAGTAGATGGGGGAAAGTCTATTAGGCTTCAACCATCTATAAAGGATTATAGGCAATCAAGAAATGCTGAGAGTAGGAGAAAGTTTTCCTAAGCGTAGAACACAGTATTTGATCATAAAATACCAAAACATCAGTCTGGAAAACATACATGAAAATAACATTATACAGACTGGGGAGGCATACACACACACACACACACACACACACACGCACGCACGCACGCGCGCGCGCGTGCGTGTGTGTGTGTGTGTGCGTGTGTGTGTGTTGATATGTATTAAGCAACAGTGATTAATGTGAAAATGAAAGAGGCCTTAAATTTGAAAAAGAACAAGGAGAGCTATATGGCAACAAAAATGAAATGGAGAAATGATGCAATTACTTTATAGTCTTTAACAATCAAGGAAATTAATTTAAAACAGGATAGTGCTGTCTGGTATGGTGTAACACAGCTGCAATCCAGTTGAAGATAGGACCAAACTCAATGAGATGAAATCCAGTGAAGCTCTGATGTTTCAAATTGTTTACACCAGACCTTGTATTCCACTGGAGTTTCTCAAACTTCTTCCTGGGTTCCAAATCCGTATAAATGCTTTTTTGTTCATTCAGAAATATCAAATTGTTGTTGTTGCTTAGAAAGAGCAGAAGATGTTCTACTTCAACATCTTGCTTTTTATTTTTCTTATCCTACAATTTTAAAACTGTATCTTCATTATATGCAAAACAGACTCACTTAAATAGTTGTCAGCAGAATTTTTAGTTACTTAAACACCTCTGTGTTTTAATCCAGACCACTGAGACTTCTAATTCTTCAGTAAGCAGTTTTAGCACTTGGTTTAAATGCAAAAATCTAGTTTAGTGATGTCTGTTGTACTTCATTATTTTTTCTTCTTCTCTTGGACAAATAGTATGTGTAACTCTTACTTAGATTTTCACTGCTTTACATATTTGATCCATAATTATTCTTGTACTTATCATGGTCTTATACTGGACCTTGCACATGCTGCAGATAAAGATGCATGCTTTTTCCATGTACACCCAATTTTGAAGAGACTGAAAAATAGCATTCATGATAGTTATGAACATGTAATATATCTATAGATTTTCATCTCTAATATTTTTCACTCTTACATGGAGTTGAAATTTTTGAACAGAATGTTTTTTTCTTGTGTCCTTTTAATTTGTTGTCACATGTAGTACACTTCTGGTGTAATTAACTGTCAGATTTTCTTAGTCTAAATTTGATTGAACAATATTTTTACATTTTTATGACAATTTGGCTATCTTAAATTCTTTGTTCATGGATTTTTGCTTGTTTCATTTTCCTCGATATAATGACGGTTTTGCTTCTTTTCTTCAACAACAGGTTTTTTGATATTATTATGAGAAATGTATTGCTATCTTTATCCTTTGTCTGAAATGTATGAGTCTTTCTCTGTCTGCCTTTATAAGTTTATCCTTTATGAATGGGGTTCAGTAGCTTATGATTTTCTCTGGCAATATTTTTCTTATGTGCTGGCTTTATTGAGCTCCTTGTAATCTTTTTTTATATATGTTATTACATTTGTGGTATTTCTGTCACCATGTTCATGTCCCTTCTGCTTTTGCAGCTTCAGATCATGCTAAAATACTCAATGTTTTTCAAGATGATTCTAATTTGTACTTTGAAATTTCTTCTGCAGGATTTAATCTGCATTTACTCCAAAGTTCTTTCCCACAAATTATTTTCTACTTTAAATAATTTTAAATATTGAAGCATCTATATCTCGAAAATCTATTTAGCTCATTTCCCTACAATCCCTTTCTTCAAGTAGGGTGCATATGCTTTAAAGCATTCACCACTTCTCTGTTGTCCTAGTTCCATGATTTCTCAAATTTATTTATATTTGCATTACCTAAATTTCCTACTTATCAATCTTAGTTGATTCATTTTGACAGGGGGAATAACTTTCACACTGGAAGGTAAATATATTAAATATTATGTTTTCTTCAGTTGCTGTGCTATCCTTTATTTATTTGTTTGTTTGTTAGAAATTGAGCTGTGTTTCTCTCTGCCTTGCATTAAATTTCCAAGCCATTCTGATTTATTTCTAAGCTTTCCTTTTGCAGACTCAAAACAGTTTTGAATTCTTAGGATCATTTTTATGTTGTTTTAAAATAAACTGTTTTATGTCTACCTTTGTGAGTTGTTTTAATTTTTACTTTATTATACAATACAACATGGGTGAATTCTGGTGATTCTTCAGCAAAAGTACCGTTGTAGGCACTGCTTGCCTCAGGGGAGAGGATTAGATGTTGTCTTCCTCTTCTATGTAATGCATTTTCTTCTTTGGCTACATCTTTATCTGTGTAAACCCTGAGCTCTTCTCTCCATACAGATAGCATGTTAGCCTCTAGTTTTTGGCCCTATGGTTCACCTTGGAAAAATCATTAGATACTACCCTGAGGGGAATTATTGATTTACCTCACTTGTTTTCCTTCTCTCACGGGTTCATAATCCTATTCTGTCCTTTGTCAAAATTATTAAAATAGACACAAAGATTCCAATAAATTTTGTATCATAGAAGAAAGTTCCCATAAAGTTCATTTTCATTTTAAACATTTATTTATTCCCTTGTTATTTCAATTGATGTAAACATAACAACACAGATGTTAAAATTTAAACCCTTAGTAATTATTTCTTTCTTTCATTTTATTAGAAAGAAAATTATTTTACATGTCAATCCCAGGTCCCTCTCCCTCCCCTACTCCCCTGCCCCCCACAACTAAAACTAAAACCCTACCTATATCATACCCTTTCTGCTCCCCAGGTGGGATTTCAAATTCTGTATTTCAGTGCACTTCCTGTTCAACCCTTTTCTATATTTCTTTTCAACCTCTTCTGTAGAGGTTATTGTTTCCCATGTCCAATCTTAAGAGATAGGTTTTCGGTTCATCTCAAAATTTGCCACTATATGGATCTTAAATGAAATCAAACTCGTAATTCCAAACCCATATCTCCTTTTCCATTCTGTGATCCTAGTCTGCTATGCACATCTTTTAGCCTCGAATGTGCTTCCTTGTTATGACTAAAGATGTTAATGTTGCATTCATTCAACATTAATTTAAAAACCTGCTCCTCAGGACATGTCACAACACAAGCTTACCTACTCTTCCTTGCTTTAAGTTATGGTTCTTTGGGAGTGTATATTTGACACAATCTAGAATAATCTGGGAAAACTCTCAGTGAGAGACTAAGTCTTAGCTCAGGGTGCCCTGTAGACAAGTATCAGATAAACTTTTTTATTGATTGTGGTGGGAAGACCCACCAGTTCTGGGAAGAAACATTGTATTTGCTCAAACTTGAATTGTATAATAGTAACAAATGGAAGCTGGTTAGCAGGCATGCACACAGTCATGTTCTGTTCTTGACTTTCTTGACTGGCTGCTTTAAGTCCTTGCTGCTTTGACTTCCTGGTTGCCTGTAACCTGGAATTGTGAACTAAAATACCCTTTCTCAAGTTTGCTATTTTGTAACAACAGAAATGAAACTAAACACCTACTAAAGCTTCCTGTCCCACTCAATTTTCAAATGCCCAACTTACCTTATTCTGAGTGTTACTCAAGTTGTAGTAGCTACTTGTTGCTTCATTTTTATTAACTGCATTATTCACTACAGATAATTTTTTATGTGGAAATAGTAAACTTGTTGTATTCATTTCAAACCAGTGTCACTGAACACCTGATTAAGGAAACTTAAGGAAAGAAATGTTTATTCTTCTTGGTCATGGTTGGAGAGTACAGTCCACCTTGATAGCTATGGCAGAAAACATGAAGTATCTTGATAAGTTGTGTCTACAATCAGGAGGCCTTGATATATTAATGCTGGTGTTAAGTTTTCCTGTTTTCTTATTTTTTACTTTTATATAATTTCATACCCCACCACATAGGTTGATGTTTCCCAAATTATGCATGCATCTTCCTATTGTAGTTTAACTTGTCTGGACACACTCTCCTAGACACCCAGAGATTTGTCTCATAGACGATACTAAATTCACTGAATTTTACAAGATACCCATTATAAACTGCAGTGTTTTGTATTGTCTCTCAAGTACTCAGACTGCATCATGGATAATTCATATTTACCTTAAAATTCAGAGTGAGTAAGTACTTTGGACAATTCAAAGTTGGGGACACACACAGACAAGGAGGGAGGGAAGGAGGAATAGCAAGAGGAAGAGAGAGAGGAATGTATGTAATATGAGTATGGTATACATCACAGAAAGTTTCCAGTTAAGGATCTAGATGGCTTATGCATAAAAACTTACTGTGAAAATTTTTAGACCTCAGTTCACATTCTCAGAAGCTATGCAATTTGATCTTACCATGATAGTCTACAGTGAGGTAGGAGGTGTGGAAGGAGAATTTCTCAAGCTCCTAGACCAACTAACCTGTGATAAGCAGCAACAGGACCCCGTCTCAAATAATATTGGAGGCATGGCCCTAAATACAAGAATTTCTTTTGAGCTACCCATCTAGGTCATTATTCACCTACATTAATACTCAGCCACACAGACACATGGGAACACAGAACTAGAGACTGAGAGATTTCATTATAGTCTTACAAAATAGGTACTCAATAGTGTGTGTGTGTGTGTGTGTGTGTGTGTGTGTGTGTATGCACAGGCGTGTTTGTGTGTGTGCACTCTCGCACGTCATTAATGAACTTTCATGGTAGATGAATTACCCTAAAGTTTGTTACATACTCAGATATATAATGTTCCTTTAAGTAGCTTTACATTTTATGAAAATACATGAAATTTGAGTGACTGTTAAGAGAGCTTATTGCAAGTAGTACATTGTTTTAATTTATATTTGGGTTGTATTGCTAGTGTTGTACTATTTGACAGAGTTGATAGAGTGAAGTCAGTGAGCAAGCATTCAAATTGGGGACATGTGATGTAAATTCCTGGACTGACCATCATCAGATCAGGGGTAAAATTTAACACTTCTTATGTATCCAGGATCTGCCATTTTTCCAAATGTCAATTAACCAACAGATTCTCTCCATGGGAGGGAGTAAATATAAATTCTACATCTAATGGTTGTATAATCTTTTCTTTTGTATTCTTTTTAATTAACTACTTCCCTCCATCCTCTCCTCCAATTCCGTCTTCCACAACTCTTCTTTGCTGCCCCATCAGAGCATGCTAGAAAGGATAGGGAATCAGGAGAACACTCCACCATTGCTGTTGGGTGTGTAAAATTGTTCAGCCACATTGGAAATCAATATGGAAGTTTTCCAGAAAATTTGGAACCAATCTATCTCAAGACCAAGCTATATCACTCTTGGGCATATATTCAAAAGGACACTGGCTCAACTATATGCATAGCAGCTTTATTCCTAATACTCAGAATGTTGAATCACCCTAGATGGTATACACTCAAGTACTTATAAGTGGATATTAGCTGTAAAGTGAAGGATAGCCATGATAAAGCCACAGACACGGAGGGACTATGCAACATGGAGGATTCAAGAGGTGACACTTGGATATTCCCTGGGAAGGTGAAACAGAGATTTTGTGGCTGAACTGTAGGTAGATGGGTTGGGAACATGAGGGATCATGAAGGGGGATAGAAGGGGAAATTACTGAAAGAGACATATGGAATGGGGGTATTTCTGGGTAATGAAGAAACCTGTTGCAAGGGAAACTCCCAAGAATCTACAATGACAAACCCAGATAAGACTCCTAGAAATAGAGGATACATGGCCTGAACTGGCCATCTCCTATGACCAAGCAACACTTCCAGTAGAGGGATTAGGACACTAACCCAACCACATACATTCAATCTACAGTCTGCCATGCCTAAGAGATATGCTGAGGTAAGCATGGCAGAGATTGTGGGAGGTGAAAATGAAGGGAGTGGCCAATCTACGATTAGTCTGGCTTCAGACCCATGTCATAAGAAACCCCACCTCTGACACTTCCTGGAGTGTGAGGATCTGGAGAATGAATGGCCCAGAGGCCTAGGATAGAGTCAAACATTACTGGAGAAAGAAATGTCAATGTAATGATGTCTAATGATTCTGCTATTCTTATAGATTGATCCAGAAACTGATGAAAACAGATGCAACGACTCAGAGGGAAACATTGGGCTGAGCTCAAGGAATACTGCTGAATTAAGGGAGGAAGGAATGTAAGAGCCAGATCGGTCAAGAACAATACAATAAAATCTACAGAATCAACTAACTTGGGCTTATAGGAGCTCACTGAGAAAGAAACCACAACAAGGGAAGTGTGCATAGAACGGCAGAGGACCTAGGCATTCTGAATATATGAGACAGTTGGGTAGCTTGTTCTTCATGTAGGACTCCTAACAGTGGGAGCAAGGGCTATCTTTGACTCTTCTGCTGGCTTTTGGGAAACTATTCCTCATACTGAGTTGCCTTGCCCAGCCTTAATGCAAGGAGAGGTGCTTAGTCTTACTGTCAATTGATATGTCATGTTTTGTGGATAGCCATGGGAGACCTGTCCATTTCTGAAGTGGCATTCTGTCTTGATGAATGCCTAAGTATGATTACCTATCTTCTTTACACTGTTTTATCAACATGGAAGGGAAAATCACTGTAATAAAGGGAAATTTAGTAATAGTCAACAAGTGTTGTAGAGTATTAAAAACAGCATATATCGAAACTTCAGTTGCATAACATCAAATGATGTAGATTAAAATATTGTATAATATTTTATTAATGAAAGTAAACAAAAATTACACCTTTGTTTTCTAACCAATCACAACGGAAGAAAACACAACATGGTTTCATAATCTTTGGCTTAAGTTCATCATGAATGTAATAGATCATAAATTATAAAGAAATATTTTTTATTTACATTATAGGCCAAATAACTCCAATATCTCAAGGATTATCTTTAAAATACTGAAATAATTTAAAAAAATTCACAAAATTGCAAACGTGTTCTTGTAGATCTCTCTCTCACACACACAAACACTCACTCACACATGAACACACATACACAGAATTCAAGGGTTTCTAATGAAGACTAGAAAACTAATTGATTTCAAATTTTTGTAACTTATATTAATGCTTAACTTTCTTAAGAAATATTTTTTAATTACAACTTATTTGAAGTTCTAAAAGTCATCCTTCAACTCATTTCTGTGACTTTCATAAAGTTTTCTCTTTTAGAGACATTTTCATTATAATGGAAAGTATTTTACCATTGTAAGCATTATAAATTTAACTATATCCTAATGTACCTGATAATTTTAAAATAAAAGAAATTTAATGAAGTAAATAAGCATCAGGAATATGTGTTAGAATATCTGAATTATTTCATTCAAATCTAAATTTAGATGTTTTTTATAAATGATAGTTGATTCACAGTTTTGAAAGTATCAGAATAAATGTCTTTAATTTCTACACTTTTTCCTTTAAAAACAATCAATTTGACATAAGTACAAATTGAAGCTAAAAGAATAGAAAATAAAAACGGAAAAAATGTAAATAAACTATATGTAACACTACAGTAAACACTTGACAACATAATACTTTCCAATTGTGAAAATTAATAAATATGTTATTTTTTATTTTCAGATAGTTCTGGGTATGAATATTTATTAAAACCTTGTTCTTATAAAATTCTTAATGTTTCTAATTAAATTTGTTATGAAGTTCACTGCCCCCATTTGTTCATTTTCAAACACTGAAGTATTTATTTATTTGTTTATTTATGCTTGTTTTGAAAATCAACATGATTCCATCCCCTTGTCAGTTTGAGATAGCAAAGCATGTTCTTAATATGTGAAGTTGTGTCATATGCTAGGGACAACAAAATACAAGGAAGATTGACTATAAAGTAAAATGCTGTCATTCTACCAGAATAGGAATCACAGCTGATGAACAGGCAATAGACATCATTCAAAAATGTTCCTTACTAAACATAAACAGCACATTAAAATGGAGTAGGGAGTAAAATAAATCACTACAGATTATAATTTCTCAAAGAACCTTTGTACTTTCAATTTTGTACAATATTAATAATTTGGTATGGATAAGTGATAACTGAATTGTCAGACCAGAGCTTTACTTCATCATCTGGAAACATACATGAGCCATGGCTACTGAAACCAAACTTTAAGGCATGTCTCATATGTGATGTGGCCCTCGGTAGCATTATACTTGGGCTTGCATTTGTGGGATTTCCTCACATGCCTTGGTCTCAAGTCAAAGTCTACCAGTCTGTCTTTATCCAAATGTATTTAATTTTTTAAGTACAATATGTTTGGTTTTTTTCCCACATGAAGAAGCAGCAGTGTCTGACTCAAAGAGAGTAAAATGAAATTGTACAATTAGCATCTACCTCTTTAGTTGATATCAGGCCAGGGAATTCTTATCATATTGAAATGTTATTGTATTTTAATAGATTCTACTTATTAGCATATTTGTGCTGATATTAATATTATCACACCGAAGATTGTCCTTGTAAATTTTTCTTTTACACCTACAATTTTCTTTGTCTACCAGAGTAAGGGAAGAGATGAGAATGCTTTCAGAGGAGATCTTCTATTTTGTGTGTCTAAATGATATATCACTTATATGTTAGTTTTTTTTTTTTTGTCATGACAATGGTGGATTAAACAGCTAGGGTTTATTGTTTCACTCTTCAGGAGACATGAAGCAAGAGAGTAAAGAGTTGGATGTCCTGGTTTCTTCTGAGGCCTATGAAGGATAAAACTGATCAAAATTCTGCCCCTGGTTTGCACGCAACCTTGATGTATTTTTGTTTGTTTGATTTTTCACATTGACATCCCTGTATGCATGCTTCTCTTTTTCAAAGTCATACTTTGTATACGGGCACCAATAAGATGGTACAATGGACTCTTCTCTAATAATTGGCATTTGATTCATTAAATATTCCTATTTATTTTACAATTAAGAGACCAATAACCTTTGTCTTAGAAATGAATCTATGATTTTATTATTATTTTCAGGGAATCAAATTGTTCTATTACAAAACACTACTTTACTGAATGAAAAGAGTTTTTATAGTAAAAGAAATAAATCTTGAATTTTAAAACATTTCCACCTTTGTGTGTGTGTGTGTGTGTGTGTGTGTGTGTGTGTGTGTGTATGCTCATTTCACTGAGATTTCATGAAAGTCAGGGGACAGCTTGTAGCAGTCAATTCTTTCTTTCCGTGATATGACCTCTGAGGATAGAACTCACACAGGTCTTCAGGCTTGAAAAGAGGTGCCTTTATCTACTGAGCCACATTTGTGGCCTGAAGCAAATTACAGTAATTTGGCTCTGAAGGAAAATAAATATTGCTCATGCTTATATTTCCTATCAGCAAGAAAAAATTGTTATAAAATGAGGTTCAAAATAAAAAATGTGACCTAATAATAAAATTGATTTGATCAATAAAATATGAAAAGGGTGTGCAAAATTAAAACACATATAATAAAATTTGACTAATATTATTGAGGGAATTCCCTTGTAAATTAAATGTTTTGATAGTTTTCATACATAGTATAACTCAGTATTAATTACTACTGTTCAAGATAAACAGAAGTAAAGAATTCCCATTAAAATAGATCCACTCCATTATTTTCTTAATTATTTTAAACCATGTTACATTTTCTTCTCAGGAATCAACTCCTTTGGTATTTGCAAATATAAAAATGCTCGTTTTCCTCAAAGATATCTTTAAGAAGACTATCAAAGAGAACATACCCACATCAAGCTCCTGTAGATGCAGAAACACTTTTTAACTGTGCTGTATCTGCTTATGGAATCTTAATCATATTGATAATCTTAACCAAAGGATTTTAAGAAGAAATCAGAAACTATACTGGAAAATTGAAATCAAACAAGAGACAGTTTATAAAGTGGTAAAAGGAAGGTGATTTATGTGATTAAAACTTGATACATATTTACAAAGTGAATGGCATCACCCATAGTCATAAAATATATAGAGGATTTTACAGACAAAACCATTTATCTCTATTAATGATTTCTCTTCAAAGAATATAGTTCACTATAGAGATTTTTTAATATATTGTATAAATTTCTTTTGATTTCAACTTTCTAATACAATTTTTATTCATATTTAAAATGTATTTTGAAAGGTCTTTGACATAGCTTTGACAAGAAAGAATGTAGAACTATTCCCTCTGCATATTTAAAAGAAGAAAAATATGAATGATGAAAAGTATAGTATATGGTTACTTTGTATATACTATTATATAAAAATAAAATATATGTTTTATAGGTAGAAAATCCTAATAAGAAAATTAATATACCCAAATTGATAATAGCCTCTGCTGTCCTTGACAATGTTAAGATGCTATTGGAATGCTAATATAGCTTAGTTAATAATGAATGCTCTAGGCTGAAATATAAAACATGCCAAAATCCTGTGAAACAGTGGTGCCATTCAAATAGTTAAACATGCTTTGAAAATCTAATCCACAGACAGCAATTCTAGGATATGCCCAAAGTAATATAATTTTACATTATGTTTGGAGTTTCTGACAGTACCCTTCATAATATTCTGAAAATAATTATCATTTTTCATTAATTTGTAAATGCAATTGTGTTGAGTGCAGTAAAACATATTTGGAATTAAAAGATGATGTATAACTTGGAAATATCAGGCTAAATAAAATAAGTCACTTACTGTAGGTTATTGTCTTAAGGTTTTTATTGCTGGGAAAAGACCATGACCAAAGCAAGTCTTATGAAGAAAATATTTAATCTCTGTGGCTCACTTACAGTCATAGAGGTTCAGTCCATTATCATCATGGCAGGGAGCATGGCTGTGCAGAGGCACATGTAGCTGAGAGTCCTACATCAGGCAAGCAACAGGTAGTTGACTCAGACAAGAGGCAATATCCTCAACATAGGAAACTTCAAAGCTCACCCCCACAGGAACATGCTTCCTTCAACAAGGCATACCCACTCCAACAAAGCCACACCCTATGAGTGTATGGGGCGAGTTACATTCATAACTCCACAGTTATGTATTATGTTTTATTATCTATGAACTGTGCTAAAGAGACAAAACTACAATGGTAATAATAGAGTGGTGCATCCCAAAACTATGTTTAACACCTGAAGGTGATGACAGCTAATATGTCTGAGTTTTTATCCTAGTGAGTTTAGATGTCAAAAATTTACAAACTGTTGGTGCCTTAATTCTAACATATGTAATAATACTCAGTGAAGATACTATTTGTTATAAATAAAATTGAATACAACTTGGAAAACTATAATTTGAAAAATTCTAAAGTCACAGAATAATTATTGAGGTTACTTTATTCTATGTGTGGGAGTGTTTTAAAGCCTGTTTGAATGTGCCTCCCTTGTGTGCTTGTCACTCATAAGAGGACCTTGCTTCCTCTGGATATGCAGTTGCATATGGTTGTGAGCTGCCATGTGAGTAAAGGGAATTGAAATGAATCCTCTGCAAGGGCAGCCAGTAGTGTTCTTAATCTCCCTGCCATCTCTCCAACCTTTCAAAGAATACATCTCACAAGCCAGATCAAGAAACAGTGCTGGCAATAAAGAAACTCATTATCTGTCATGGTCTCTGAGTGTAAACTAATTTTAAAATATTTATTTTATGAACATATACCAACTCTTCCCTTGGTGGTATTTTTTTAATTTCTGTTTTATCTCTATCATTGCTACACCTTCTACTGGATGACTTTACATTTAGTCCACTATTGCCTTCAACCTTCACTTTTGCCAAATATTTGTTGTTTTCTTTTAAGACATGACATACTGGCCTAAAGTTTCAATGTAGCAAATATGATTTGGAAATTCTGATTCTCTTTACTCTGGTTCCTGAGTACTGGGAGCAAGCACCCACCTGCCAAACACGATTTAGGTGGTGCCTCACGCACCCAGGTCTTTTTGCATACGAAGCTAATATTCTCTAGAGATATGGCCTCAGTCCTTTGCTATACACAGAAATACTCTATTCCTCCAGCATAAAAATCAAATTTCCTAACTATAATTAATAATAAATGTCTCATGTTGAAATAAAAGCTATATCTTTGAAAAATTATGCTATATCACCATACAAATAATGTTTTATTTTGTCAAGTTAAGAGAACAGGTAGATGCCCAACACAAAATGACTCAATAATATTTTTTTGAGATTTTTTTGACTCAAATGTCTTCTCAGAACATTTTTTATTTATGAATTATTTTAACTTTTCTTTCACCTAGAAGCCTTTTGCTTAAATATTAACATTCTGCTTTTGCATGTGTATGGAATTTCTGTATGTGACAATGTGTGTATGGCATCTGTATTTATTTCTTAGGCTTTTTTGATTATTTTTTCCTTTTCTTTTGTTTGTTTTGTCTGGTTCAGGTTGGTTTCCTATGATGATGATGATGATGATGATGATGTTGACTTGTCTAATAAGAGAGAAAAAGACTGGATTTTGGTGGGTAGGAAGATAGTGAGAACCTGGCAGGAGTTTAGGGAGGGGATCCATAATCAGAATATATTGTATGAATGAATATATTTCAGTTAAAAATAACAATGAGAAATATTGATGCTAATAATCACCTTACATTCTTTTTAAGATTTTATATTTATCTTGTCTTCTAAGTTACCTGATCAGTTAAATATTAGACACAAACTCACGCATACAGACATGTATGCATACACATAAATTAAATATTTGATGTAAAATTATTCAAAGTTATACCAGGTTAACATACATGAACACAAGAAAAAAAAACTGCTTTGAAAATATACAGTCCAAAGTTGATCTATCTACTTATGCTATGACGAACTCAGGTGAAATTAGTCTAGACAAAAAGCCATGGTGGTATGTGCATATATTTGTTGTGATATGTATATGATAATTTTAACTGCTTTTACATAACACAGTTTAATGATGACATCATATATTAAGATTATTCTTATGCAACAGCCTTCAATTTCTCAGAAAAAAATGATTCATATTTTAGTAATTTCTCAGGTTGATTGGTCTTTTCGAAATTCCTTTATTGTAAGTGAAATAAAATAAAAATTATAAAATTTAAACATACTTATTCATAATCACACTAGTATAATCCCTTTAGTCTTCATCCATGAATCACTCAATAATTTTCCTGTATGATTTTCACATGTATAATTCAAACTGAAGAAATAATAAATTCCATATTCTTTTTTAATTTACATTTAGTATTTCTGTAGGAAACAATGATGAATCTTCCTTAGGAATCAGTAGTATCCCTAATTTTAACATTTCTCATTCAACAATGCACTCACCCACCATCCATGTTTTTGTGTTGTTTTTCCTTCTTTGCAGTTATTTACATGTTTCCTATGTTTTCCACAATCTCATTTTCAATTATGGTGATGATGATTCTAGAATTTTAATATTTTGTCATATTCAATCATTTCAATCAACTTTATTTCCTATGAGAATACTTTTGTCAAGACTTTTTTCTGCTAAATTGAGAACATTTTTTTCTTTTCGTTATTCAGGACAACCACCATGATTAAAATGATTGCTACTTAAGACAAAGTAATATGTGATAGATAATGTTTTGATATTTGTACAAGAAAAGTGTTGTGACATACTGGCATTTTTTACACTAAGAAGAATATTCAGCTCAAATTAAAATAAAAATCGTAATAATTTAATAAATGAAACAATTAACTTGAGTCCACAATTTTGAGTATCTTTAAAATTAGCAGTAGCTCATATCAAATGAGATTTAATGGTTAGGAATTTATCACAAGTTCCTAATGATTTCTTTACTTCTGCATTATGTCCAGTTTTTATTTTGTGTCATGGTCTCTCTTTTCTGCAAAGAGTTGTTTATTAGATAAAGGAGTGGTAATAAGCACAGGTAAGCATTAAAAGGACAGTCACTTAAACTAGGTCATTCTATTTTATTTAAGATCTTAGTTGCTGCTTTGTTGTATCATAAAATGCTGGTGGCAATTTGAATAATTGAGCTTGTGAAAATTGGTATGATTATTTAATTAAAAATTATGTGCCATGTGTTCTTATTTTCTCATGTCTCATTGCCAGTACTTTTGTAAACTATGGAAGTTGCTGAGGAAAATGCTTTAAATTTACAGTGTATTTTTCTTTTGGGAGAAAAAAAGAACCATCATGAAATTTTATTTAGTCATTTATCCAAGATGGCAATACACTGTACCCAAGAATGTAGCCCTGTCAGTACAAAGTCTTCCAGAAACTCAGTACAGACAGTCCTAGTACAGTTTCATGGAAACCTGCTTGAAGTGCCTTAAAGTAGAAAATACGCTACCCAGTGAGTGAACACATGCAAAAGGTTTGCAAAAGCCAGTGTCTACTAATGACTTTCAGTGCTGTCAGCCAGGACAGCATGAGGGGAAGCCAACATCAAGGATTTAACTTAGACTCTTGATATAGATCATTAGCAGAACTTGGCTTGGCATTCTATGTGTGAGCCACATAATTTCCTGGTGAATTATAAAATAGTTGATGACAACATGAACTTTTTTGGGGAAAATTCTAACCCAAAATGCATTGCATAAACATGGCCATAGCCTGGGATCAGAAGACCTCTGAATCTAAAGTCATTTGTTTTCTTTGAAACTGTGAGAAGTTAATTCTCCTATATGAATGTACTTATAGAAATATTATTTAATATTATAATTGACAGAAAAACCTTCATCAGACCTATCTACAATAAAATGAAAATTTCAGAAGTTTATATTTACACCAGAAAGGAGAGACATTAAAAAAATCCATTATCTTGTATATAAATAGTTAAAAGAGCCAGAATATAATAGCAAGTGGTTGATTTTCATACATAGCCTAAAATTCTGAATATTCATGTATTATTTTCTCTAAACTCATAATGTACACCATTGTGAACATCAATGGTGATATAGATATTTTAAAATTGATGCTATTCACCTCACTATGACACTTAAGATTTTTGCAAAGAATAACATAAAGTTCTGGTTAACTTGCTACAGTCTAGGGCCACTAATTACATGATATCATGGACCTGGGCTTTGATCCACAATCCAGTGCTCTATTTCTACAAAAAAGAAAGAAAGAAAGAAAGAAAGAAAGAAAGAAAGAAGCAAGCATTACTAGTTTACCTCATTTTTCCTGAGGTACAAATGAATATATAGTAGTAAATACATCAAAAAACCTAAACAAAAGCAACTCTAGAACCGTGGAGAAAAATGATGCTAAAAGAAGAGCAATAATTTTTATGTGAGTATTTAATACGAAGTTAGACAACCACTAATTCTTTGATAATCTCCTAGAGAACAGTTCCTTCACCTACAGGATAGACTCTATTTTAATTTAAGTATATGCAGAAAATAAGACAGCATCATGTCTGCACCTAAGCTGTTTGTACTGTACTTCTTTTTGAGCACTATATTCAGGACTTAGCCACCATATCATTTAAAAGTCAAAAGAAATGGCAAGGGTATGATGCCACAGTTCTCACTGAAATATCAGTTAATTAAGGCTTACATATTTAGTGATATGAGTGAAATGTTTTAGATAGTCCTCTCTTCAATTTTTGAGTGAAAGCATTTTTTATTTAAATTTACAAATAATACAATGTAAATTTAAATCATACAATGATAATACTCTAAATTTTATAAACACATACAAATCTATATCTATGTCTCTCTATATATATTATACATACATACACACATATATCAGGAATTAAATGAACTACATATCAAGAATATATTATCCTTGAAAAAAATATACAAACCTCTCAGACATTTTTCAAAAGAAGAAACCTAATAGGTTAATGAAAATCAACTTAATACATTTCTAAGAGAAACATTTAAATTATATCAACTTTGAGATAACTTCTCATGTCTATCATAATGGCTGTAATAAAAGAAGAAAATAACATGTTCTTTTTGATAAACATATAAAGGCATTCATATTAAAATTACAATATTGTTTCTAATTCATGTTTTGAATGGAAATTTCTCAAAATTAAATTTAATTTCTTGAATACTTTTGCACTGATCACAATTAGGTTAAAATTATTAATAAAAACAGCAACCCTCTGTAGCCTTCAACTCTATGATTATCATTCTATCGTTTAAATATATTATGGTGTTACAACATTTATTTTTTCCTATTTACTTATAATTTATAAAATATTTGCACTTAGTGTCTTCCTTATTCTTCTTTCATGTCTTCTGATTTCTCTCCTTACATCATTTTAAAGATAATATTGTAAATGTTATTAAATAGAAATCACAACACATACTGTCAAAAATAAGAATTTGCTTAGTTCTTATTTCATTCAAGTGAAAAACGAATGACTAAGATGTTAATATTATATATAGACTTAAAACAATTGATGAACTAAAAAAACTAAAATTGATAGAGAGCTTATAGTACAGAGACTTTAAGCTAGCAACACAATAATTATTTCACAAAGAATATTAGAAAAACACAACTACTATTGGATCACAAAGGCAATGCTGGGAAATCTTATTTATGAGATAGAAAATATTCAATGTCACCAGGATGTTATGTTTACAAAACCTCAATCTAAGGGTTATGTAGACCTGATGCTTAAGTCATTTCATTTTGAGGATGTTGCATATAATATCCATTTGGCTGGAACACAGATACTGTGAATTAACAGAAGAATCCAACTTAACTATATGCTTGATAAACTTCAGGTCCACAGGAAATGAACAAACGGAGCTCTGAAAAATTCCTTTTTTTCCCTTCTCTTTCTAAAACTCCAATTACTTCTTTGCAATCTGAATCATTACTAATGAAGAGTCTGCTTGAATGTCTTCCCAATTTTACCTTCTGATAGTTATATTTCATTTTACTTTGTTCTACTTTATTGGAGGTTGTGTCTTATGCAGTATTTAATATGCACAAAACACTGCTTTCTCCTCTGGTTGCAGTTTCTCAGACCCTGCTCATTCAGTCCTGCTTTCCTTCTGTGATCTCAAGATCCATAGCTCCTCTCCTTTGCCTGCCCAGAAACATCTTGATTCCCTTTTTGCTTTTGTGTTTGTTGGTTTTTGTTAGGTAAATTCAATGAAATCACTGGATTTTTTCTTTACCATTGAAGACAGGAAATTTAAAAATTATTTCTTGGAAGATTTTCCAATAGATTACTTTTTTCTGTAGTTTACCAGAACATTTTCTTACCTGAGTTGTTTCAATTCACCAGGGACTCTTCGTGTCAGGATCTTCAGTCAGTTATTATGAGAAAGTGAGTTTATCTAGACAAATCTCCAATATACAACTCTTGAGAATATTGGTCTACTCAACTCTTTTCTATAAGGCTAAAAGCCAGCAGGGTGTGCTGCCACACATCTATGGTACAGAGTCTGAGGCAGAAGAAGGATCACCACGTGTATAATATTAGCCTTGACTATATTGTAATTTCAAGGTTGGCCTGAACACATAACAAGACACTATTTCAAAACAAAATCTAAAAGTCAAAATGTGAGACAGGAAAAGGTACATCCCAATATTGACAGGGATTCCTTCCTATTGTCACTCAGTCCCAACCATGTTATCCATCTGGGAACAGACAACCTCTAGATTTCTGTTTGTCCTATTCTAAAACTTGATCAGGGAGGCTATAAATTGATTTTGATAGTTTTTATAAAATTTGTGGAGGAAGTGCATGGAATAAGCATCTGTGTGTGTTCAGTGCAAATGAAATGTTTACATTGATCCCTACCTACCTCAAGAGTCAGAGAAGGAATGGAGAAGGAGGCAATTGAATGGAAGAGTTGAGTATGGGGAAGATTCCTGTCAAATGTTTTTGTCTCTTTATGACAGGATGCTTGTTCACATAAACTCTTAACAGTTATTGTTACCTGCACAAAATCAGGCTCATTAAAACTTCCAAGGTGAAGTGGGTGTTATAAATTAATTTTTAAAACTTTAAATAGTTGGGCTGAAAAGATGGCTCAGTGGTTAAGAAACTCATCTGCTTTTCCAGGCAACTAGGGTACAATACCCAGCACCCTGTGACAGATCACAAGTGACTGTGACCCCAATTCCAGGAGATGGACACCCTTACACCAATGCACATAAAAATTAAATAAATTATTAAAAACCATATATCCTGTATACTTCTTTCATTTTAATTAAATATAATTACAAGATTCAGCCCTTTCCTGGTCACCTTCCAACACATTCTCATGTCCTCCACACCTCTCCTGTCCTTTCAAATACCTGGCCTCTTGTTTAATTAAATTATTATTGGTCACAAATACACACACACACACACACACACACACACACACACACACACACACACACACCTTTCACCCCTATTCACTTGTGGAGGAAACAGCAAGCAACAGTGGCTGCTGTGTTTTACAAAGAGGAAATGAACAGTGTCAATGGTTTCAAGATGCAGAAAGAGCACAGATTCAACCTTCACGGCTTTCCAGAAATAATCTTGTCCTCTGGCATTTATTGTCAGGACAGCAGGCATTGTCTAGTTCCTTATGTTAGGAATAATTTAGCATTTATGTGGCATTTTACATTTTCAAAGTGCTTCTTGATCATTAATAAAATATTTCCCTTCTACATTCCTGTCAGAGAGGTCAGTATAACTACCGGTAGCTAGAAGTACTTAATAACAAATGGTGAAAGAGTTACTATAATCCTCTGTGCTTCATGGTATTAATTTGAAAACTGTATGAAACACTCTTTAAATCTGAGCATTTATTAAATCCACTGACTATAGTGCTTTAAATTCCATGAATTTCAAATAAGGGTAAATTACTCTAAATGACACCATGACAAGCTTAATATCATAATTCCTCTTCCAAAATCATGCTGCAGTCAGTGAAGTCTAACAACAAATATGTAGTAAGTACTATCCAGACCATGGCCAGTTGTATTACTGGAGTGGAGAACGGTAGAATTCTGAAAGTTAGCAATGTTTTACTCAACATTGAACAATGTAACAGAGATTGATTAAAGGTTAAAATCATATGTGATAGAGAATGGTGATCCTAAAGTTGCTCTAAGAGAAGTCAAATCAACATTGTATATGTATCTAATGACGATGACAAGCCCTGTCTTCAGATGTGAGTGGACTCAGCCACCTGTGCCACACTATATTTCTGTGCTCAGGATCCACATTGAAGTTATCATGTTTTCTCCAATGCTATCTCTTAAGAGGTTTTAGTAGAGTATATGTCACAGAGGAAAATTTTTTTCGCAATTTTTAATTTAAATGTTTTGCATGTCAATACCAGTTCCCTCTCTCTCCCCTCCTCCCATGGTCTCCAATAACACCCTACCTATCCCATACCATTTCTGCTCCCCAGGGAGGATGAGGAAGGGTCTATCATATCCTTTGGGATAGGGCCTAGGCCCTTCCCTGTGTGTCTAGGCTCAGGGTGTATCCCTCTATGTGGAATGGGCTCCCAAAATCCATTCCTATACTAATGATAAGTACTGATCTACTTACAAGAGGCCCCATAGATTTCTGAGGCCTCCTAACTGACACCCACATTTATGGGGTCTGGATTAGCTCCATTCAGGTTTCCCAGCTATCAGTCTGGGAAACAAGAGCTCCCCCTTGTTCAGGTCAGCTTTCTGTGGGTTTCAGTAGCCTGGTCTTGAAATGTTTTAAGAATTAACTTCTCATTTTTTTACTCTCTAACATGATTATGTGTGTGCTTATGAAGCTTAGGTTTGTATTATGTACAGCTTCTTTAGAATATCTAAACAAACGCAATGGGAGGAGGTGATCAATGGAGAGTGGTAGAATAGACTAAACTTTGAAACATAAAGAGGACAGAAGACAGTCAACGAAGTTGATACTATTCACCTTTTTGTAAAAGGTTGAATTCCTTGGAATGGCTATTTTCCTGTGGCTTTGTGATCACACACCTGGGTCTACACCTGTGCATTTTCCCCCCTTTTCTCTTTCTAATAGAATATGACCAAAGTGATATTATTTTATAGATATAATTAAATTCTCCAATCAATTATATTTAAGACAATCAAAGTGGATACTACACTGTACTAAACAGGCTGAGCCATGTAAAAACAATTAAAACAGGAGTAAGTCTCCCAGACATGAGATCCTCCCTTCAATGCCTTGCTCAACTAAGTTTTCTTCCCACATAAACCTACATAGAACAGATCTGCAAATGATATAGAATGTTCTGGCAACCTCTAACACTAGAAGATACTCTGTACAGAAGACCAGCAGAAACCCAGTTTCCTCAGTCACACATTCACAAAGAAATGATAGTCAGGCATTTGAATTATGTTGGAAGCAGGCACTTCACAGCATAAGAAACCTATAACCTATTATGAATCTTGTCTGGCTGACAATCTAAATACTTTGTTTTTAGTTTCTCAGCAACAGTACCTGATTCCCTGATAGGAATGTTGAGTTAATGATCACAAGTGGTAGAAAACTGAAAAAGTATATGATTCCACAATTTGATAATACAACCGGAGAACTCTGAAGTCTGAATTCTGTTTGACATATAGGACTTAAATCTGTCTTGGTCAATCATATTTAGGGTTGTAGTAGGATGATTGTGCAAGTCAAAACCAAATCACTGTTATCAAATTAATCTTTATGATTGTTTCTCAACATGATTTCTATTGTTTCAAATATTAAATATTCAAGAATCACTCTCAATAGTCATTTTGACAACTTTAAGAGCCACATCAAATCTAACTATTTTATGTAAATGTACAGACATACAAAATTGTTCTACATTGTTCCACATATTTTATGAAAAAATAAGTATGAATATTTAATTATAAAATAGAAACAGGAAAAATCTACCATTCAATTCTTATTCACAGTTTGAAAATATTGAGCTGATCTTTCATAAATAAGAATCTATCAATATTTCATATTTATATCTGATTCTGAAGCATTTAACATATGTTCCTTATTATTGTAAGTGATTCTTCAACAATAAAATGAAACTCTGAAAATTGTATTTGATGTGACATTCTATTATTTTCTGACATTCTACAGGTAGTCACAAAAATCTCTACTCTGAGGTAAATAAAATTGCTTCATAGTTGTAGAATTCATATCTGATCCTGAAGATAGCCAGCTATTTGTTCTGCTTCTAATATTTATGTCCAATTATGGAAGTACTTAAATTTTTTATAGTAAAATAAAGGAGACCCAGAGAATGAATTCACATACACACACACACACACACACACACACACACACACACACACACACACACACACACACAATCTATTTTCAAAATGTTTGTCAGACTGCAGAATGGATCAAGTAAATAGTAAATTTATGATAATCGATTTCTATAGGATGTCATATAGTTCTATGTTTATTCTTGTCATTGTTTATGTTGCTGTTGGTGATCCATTAAATAATGAGCCAGCTGACTAAGCATATTTTCACATGAAAATACATTGGAGGAATGTGTAATGAGACAGGAAAAACAGTATAGAACAAATAGATGGTGACAACTTACCAACAATCCCTTGTAGGTGTTGACAGTGTGAAACTTCAATCTCAGAGTTGTTCACAAAAATCAGAGTAGAGACAAATGCCAAAAGGGTCAATGGTTATTTCATTAAGAACTGGTATAAGGAAAGACATGTGAGAATAAATGTTGGAGTGTGTCAAAAAAGGATATATTATCATATAAAATGTAACACTCATATATTCAGTAAGAAACAGAAATGAGCTACATCATTATTTTTAACTTGAAAATAAATTGTGAAATTTGATATTGGTGATTTTCAAAAGTTAACTGGCTTATGGGGATTATGTTTCAATGAAAAATCAACTAAAGTACAATTCAGTAATAATATCTGTCATGATTCCATATGTTATTTTCAAGTGATAACTACAGAAATATTCATTAATCAAATGAGAAAATTATAAACATTAATATTAATAGCAGCATTCGAAACAAGTTGTCTTACTGAAATAGGTCTCATGTTGGATGTGTTCATATACAAGGAAGCAAATATGGAACTTGCCTTTACAACTTAGTATTTGGAAGACATTCTTTATTTTGTTCCTCAAAGATAGAAACAAAATTAAACTCCTAAACCATTTTGACTTATGACAAACACTGTACTTCATCTACCACATTCTATGATCTTTGAAACAATAGCTTTTCTCATTCCTAGAAAACAGTGATATAGAACTTACCAAATTTGAAATTTATCAAGACTCAGAAAGATAGGAATTTGGAATATCTGTGGCTCCATTGCAAATCTGCTAACATTTTACAAAGTTGAAATTCCATAAATAGAAAAGGAGCACCCTGACACATCAGTGCCAAGGTGAGATCAGAATATACTAATGGTGTCTGTCAATGTACCCACTGCCTATAAGCCTAGTGCATGTTAAACTATCTAGAATGTGAAGCCAGAACATTTTTTTTATTCCTTATCAGCAAACTAGTAAATGTGAGTGATGCATCAAGGGCTTAACTGGCAAATATAATTTCCCTGGCCAATACAACTACATTTTTATTAATGGCTCCTATCTTCCTCATTTAGATTTGCATAAGCAATTTGTATCCTCAACTTTCATTCCATTTTTCTCCACATCCACAAAACTTGTAGAAAAACTCAATAATTCAGTACATAGTTACCATACATTCTACTTGAATGAAAGTATGAAGATAAAATTTAAATATTGAAAGCAGGCCTCTGGTGATGAGATATGTTGGTCTGCAAATACATGCATTGCAAGCCAGCAGTAGGACCTGAGTTTGGGTTTCTAAAACTTGTAGAAAGTCAAGTGCTATGATACCTTTGTAAACACAGTCCTGTAGGAAGGATGCCAGATAGGTATAACGGTTTAGTTGACAAACTAGTCAAGGCCATCATTGAGCTCTAGGTTCAGTGAGAGGCTCTATCTTCAGAATGTAGATGAAAACCATAGAGGAGGAAAACTGACACTGAAATCTGGTCTCCCCCCACCCACTCACACACACACCAAATGCATTTACTCTATATATGCACAGAAGTTAAATGGAAAACAAATGAAAATAGCAAAAATTAAAGCATTAATCTATCAAATATACATCATGAGTTTGAAATTTATAAGATTATCTATGTATCTTGATTTTCAGATTTTTTATCATCAACAGTAACATATTTGTATTGATTCAAATGTAATCAAGTTGAAGTACATTTTATGAAATTAATAGAAATTAGATGAAGTTTTATTTCATAGCATCAAAAGAAGATAAAAAAGTAAAGAAACAAATAATACAATTTTCCCTCTCTTCAACATTGCTTCAACTCAATTTGTTTAATATGCTTTATACACTGAAAATGAATCCAATTATCAGATATGGTTGCACTTGAGTTATTTTCAGAAGAGAGGACATATTTGTTTTCTATCTCACTCATTTTTTGTAGTTTAATAGCACTCTCAATTAGTACAGATGATTAGCTTAGATGATGTTCTGAATTGAAAACACATGGTTTTGAAATAAAACTCTAGGTTGAGTTGAAGTTCCATTGATTTATTAGTTTATGATATTAACATATCATCTAATTTTTGAATTGCCATTTTGGCATGTAAAAATTAAAAACTGTTATAGATATTAATTTGGAATGAGCCACAAACCAGTTAGATGTAAACACTCAAAATATGGAAGTTTACCAAAAAAGTATATCAATGTACTCTACATATACTGTACAGTCCTGAGAGCTTTAATTGGTAAAGTGATGGCTTACTAACTAAGAAGCAATAGTCAAAAGCAAGAACTTTGTTCTATTCACCTATTTTATGTTTCTCATTGTGTGTGATATCACACATTGGACATCATCACTTTTGAAAAAAGCACATGGTAATGGAATTGATGTTAAGTCTTATCTATTAATTGGAAATTTGAAATCATTTGCTTGTAATGTTGATTTCTTGTCAGTTAAATGAGTAATTCCATTAAGAATTACATTCTCACATAAGTGGTGAAAGCTGGCCTTCAGCCTCATGCTACATACAGACAAAATTATTTCCCACTAGCTTTGTTATCTGAAAGGTGATTTTGCTGAATTCACTGGTTCACTGGTCCTTTGATTTTGAAGCAACTAAGAAGTAAAATGCTAGGCCAACTTTGAATTATCTATGTAGTTGAAGCCAAGCTGGATTTCCCTAACCTCTGGCCTCTACTTCAAGTGTTAGTAGTACAAGAGTATAGCATCATGCCTGCATCTAATGATTTTGAAGTATGCCATTCTTTATATATTTTGAAGTTGCATAATTAATTCATGTTTTATAATTTCAGAAAATCATATCGATGTATCTGTACACTTGAAATTGTGACACAGAATTCACATAAATAATTTGCACATACCATTAATAAAGAAATGTCCAACATTATTAATCATGATGCAAATGCAAATTAAAACTACTTTGAGATAGCATCTTACACCAAACAGGATTGCCAAGATTAGTAAAATATTTGACAGCTCATTCTGTAGACTAAGAAGAAAAGTAATCCACTGGTAGTGTTGCAGACACGTACAGCCACTATGGAAATCATTTTTCAGGAAGCTGGGGATTTATCTATCTCAAAATCCAGCTGTACCACTTGTTGGCATACAGTCACATGATGATTCATGCTATTGCAAAGATGCTGCTCAACCATGTTCATTGTTCCTCTATTCATATAGGCAGACATTGGAAAAAGACTAGATAGCCATCAACAAATGAATGAATGAAGAAATCAATATAAATTTTAACAACAGGAAAATTCTCAGCCAGAAAAATCAATAAAATGAAATTAGCATGTAAATGGATAGATATAGAATAAAATACTCATATTGTAATATCAAATATGTTGTGTACCCGCTTATATTTGGGTGTTTTTTGTTAAGTTATTGGTAAGCAAGCTGGAGTCAATATAATCCCAATGGTTAGGTAGATTAAAGGATTTGAGGGAGGGTTCTACCTAGGGAGGAGAAATAGAATAAACAGTTATAGATGCGTTGTAGAGAAGGACAAGAAATGGGTGATCAAACAGAAAAGAGAGGGTAAGAGAGGGACCAGGGAGGGAATATGAGGAGGAACAGGTAAAGCTAGGGAACATTTGAGGAGTATTATAGAAACTTAAAAGCTTTCTAAACACACTAGCAGCTTCCTAAAAAATATACATATATGAAGATGATTTAAGTGAAATTGCCTAATAACACGGAAGACATAGCACAGCTGGACATCACTTGTCATAGATTAAAGGTTAAAATATCAGGACTGAGTTTCATATAATTGACTTGTTAGCCAAAAGAGGGTCTCATGAGAACATTTAAAGAATGTGGAGTGTTTTCAAAACTATAGGATGTTGCCCATAAACTGTCAGCAGGGCCCTATTCCTGAAAAACAAAAAACTGCACAATTCATTAAATACAGAGAAGTCAAGCTGTTATTCATCCTTATGGATTAGACTTCATGATATTGGAATGTACTTTGCATGCTGATAACGGAGACAGGTAAATATCACACCACCTAAAAACCTTTTGGTCTACAATGGTGACCTGTTTACCAGATGTGCCACTTCAATCGTTGCACAAGCTTGACAGATTAACCAACCAATATCTGAATGGATTTAAGGTTGACTCAATGAAATGACACCCATCCTTATGACAGCTTAGATGTCCAAGAGCCTGAAAGTATATATGCCGGTTACATCAGGGAAAACCAAACACAATTGTTCAGCTAACAGAATATAGCAGTGAAATGACTCCCATTGTTGTACTGTATGCAAAGGTTAGTGTGTTGCTGAGATATCTTTGGCTAAGATTTCTTTTGCAATAGATGGGAACAAATACAGAGACCTAAGGCCAGACAACGTTCAGGGAGTAAGAAACGTTGGAACATTCAATCCTAAATAGTATGTTTCCAACAAAATCTATAACCCCAGTGCTTAGAGAACTCTGCAGAGGAAAAGGTAGAATGAGTGTAACCATCAGAGGGGAAGATGCACACAAAAGAAACAGATCCTTCTAAACACAGCAGGAGGTTGTCCATATTAACTCACAGATATTGTGGCACCACCCACAGGTGATGCAGGGGTCTACCACATATGAGCTCATAGGGATGAAAGGAAAAGTCGACATGTGTCACCTTCACGAAACCAAAAGTATCTCCAATTGATAAGCAATTGCAAATGAAAAATTAATATTATCCATATGAGTATTACTGGGAAAACAAGTGGCTCTTAAGTGTTGGCTACATGGCCATCAGTAGATGGTCAACATAAAAAAAAAAAAAAAAACTTGGTAGAATCTTTGGAGACTCTCTGTTTCATAATTATTTATTGGGTATTTTTTTAAATTTTTGTCTCACAGGTCCCTTGTATGTATGTTATAGCTTGTGGTTTTCTGCTTTGATGTGATTCCTGTATGTGGGAACACATGTATCTCTGCATCTTTTTCCTTTAAGTGTGATATTTTACTTCTGTGTGTCTACTCATATCCCAATATGGTATTCTTTTATCTTCTTTTACTTCATTTTATTCCTTAGATAGTAAATATGGCTCTCCTACCAAAAACAATCTATAAATTCAAAGCAATCCCCATCAATGTTCCAACACAATTCTTTATAGACCTTGAAAGGATAATTCTCAACTTCATATAGAAAAAAATTAGTAGCCAAAACAGCACTGAAAAATAGAATAACTACTGAATTTATCACCATCCCTGATTTCAAGCTGTACTACAGAGCTATAGTAATAAAAACTGTATGGTATTAGCATAAAATGCATATTGATAAATGAAATAAAAATGAAACCTCAGACATAGATTCACACATTTAGGGACATCTGATTTTGATAAAGAAGCCATAACTAAACATTGGAAAATTAAAATGTCAAAATGGTGCTGGTGTATGAATGCAAATAGATATATATCTATCACCCTCCAAAAATTCAACTCCAAGTGGTTGTAAGACCTCAATATAAAATTGGACACACTGAAACTGACATATGAAAAGCAAAGAGTAGCCTTGAATGCACTGGCACAAGAAACAACTTTCTGAACAGAACACTAGTAGCACAGACACTAATATTAATGATTAATAAATGGGACCTCATTAAACTGAAAAGTGTCTTTAAGGCTAGGGCACTATCAATTGGACAAGGAGGCAGCCTGCAGAATGGAGAAAGACTTTCACCATCTCCACATCGTATAGAGATCTAATATTCAAAATATATGAAGGACTAAGGTAATTACAAATCAAAACAATAATAAAATTAGAATTGGTTATAAACATAAGCAGAATTCTCAATAGAGGGGTTGCATATGGCTGAGAAACTTCAGTTTGTTTTCCAAGAAAGAGTGAAAATGGTGTGATCCTGAATTAAAAAGGATGGCTGACTTTCTGCGAGAAGTTCATGCAAGAGAAAGTGTAACCAGAACATGTAATATAAAAATACTTTAAAATGATTAATTTTGTGATTGATGAGAAAAAACTAAAGGGAAGCCATTCTGTTCTGTGTCTTCCCCACTATAGTAATGAATATGAATGTATTCTTTGAATTTAAATATTTTTCACGCATGCAGTTGGATTTGCTTTTTTGTTCACAACCCATTGTATTACCTCTTTTATGTGTCAATAATTATTTTTATGTTATTAAAAATAAGAAAACCCAGGAAAAAGAATAGTAACACATCTCACATGTCAGATGCATTACACTTATTTGGTTTCTTTATAAAGAAAATATGACAGACTTTAAAGACCCCCATGTGGAAGTCCTCACTCTTCCTGGGGAGCAGAAAGGGTATAGGATGAGTAGGGTATTAGTTGGGGAGGGCAGGGGAGGAGAAGAGCGAAAGGGATCTGGTATTGACATGTAAATAAAATAAATATAAGAAAATTCCCAAGTCAGAAGAACAGGTGCATGCTATACCAGTCAGAAAAGGTGAGTGATCCATGTGCAGGTGACAGTCCCTACTCCCTAGATTCATTTGCCAATAACCATTCAACTGCTGCCACCCCAGCACCTTTACTGATGTCTAGTCCCTGCCCCAACCCTAGATAAAAGATTAAATAAAGTAAAATCAACAGCTCTTCTCTATAAAAATGTCAGTCTGAAAGAAATCAAGGAGAAAACACTATGCACAAAACCACAAATAATATAAAATATGTTGAGGTAACTCTAACCAAGGAAGTAAAAGACAATATAACAAGAATTTGAAATCTTTGAAGATAGAAATTTGAAAAATTATCAGAACATGGAAAGAACTCCTATGCTCATGGACCTGTAGAATTAACATAGTAAAAATAGTCATCTTATAAAAAGTAGTCTACAGACTGAATGCATTCCCCATTAAAATTACAACATAATTATTTTTAGACCTTGAAAGAAAAATTCTCAATTTCATATGGAAAAACAAATAACACATTATAGTGAAAACAATACTACACAAGAAAAGAAATTCCAGAAGTATCACCATCCCTGTATTATAGAGCTGTAATAGTAATAGTAATAATAATTAATAATAAATCACATGGTATTGGCATACAAACATACACCTTGATCAAGGGAGTGGAATCGAGGATGCACATATTTACACAACTATTTTTTATAAAGACAACAAAAATACATGATGAAAAACAAAAAACATATTAATCAAATTATGCTGGTGTAACTGGATATCAGCATGTTCAAGAATTCAAATAGATCAATATTTATCACCCTGGCCAAATCTCAAATCCAGTGGACCAAAGACTTCAACATAAAACCAGACACACTCAACCTTATAAAAGAGAAAGTAGGGAATAGCCTTGGGTGCATTGGCAGAGGAGACAATTTCTTGACAGAACACCAACAGTACAACCACTAAAATCAACACTAAATAAATGGGACTTATGAAACTGAAAAGATTCTGTGAGGCAATGGTTACATACAACAAGAAAAAAAATATCAATCAGCCAGCAGAATGGAGAAAGATTTTCACCATCTCCTCAGCTGACAGTGGTCTGATTTCCAAAATACATAAAGAACTAGAAAATCTCAGGAAACTAGACATCAGCAAACTAAATAATCCAATTTTTAAAATGGCATTCAGATATAAACAGAGAATTTTCAATAAAGGAATCTCAAATGACCAAGAAGACCTTAAAGAAATGTTCAGCTTCCTTAGCCACCAGGGAATTGGAACTCAAAATGACTCTGAGATTCCATTTTATAACTGTTATAATGGCTAAAATCCAAAACAAAGGTGGCAGCTCATTCTGACAAGGATTTAGAGCAATAAGAACATTTGTCCATTGCTGGTGGAAGTGCAAACATGTACAACCGTAAATCAATAAATCATAAATCAATACGGCAGTGCCTCAGAAAATTGGGAATCAATCTATTCAAGACCCAGGTACCCAACTTCTGGCCATATTCTCAAAGGACACGCCATCCTATCACAAGGACACTTGCTCAGCTATGGTCATAGCAGGGATATTCATGAGAAGTGGAAATCCAATAGATTTTATTGGTGCACTGGGGGCAGGTGGATCTGGGAGCAGGAGGAATCTGTTGGTAGGGAGGGTGGGAGAAGTAATGGGAGAAATGACTGGGATATCAGGGGTATTTGAGGGGCACGGTAGAAACCGAGTAGATATGAAACTCAATAGAATCTATAGAGGAAACTTTGCAAATAGTCCTAGTAAAGGGAAACACGGAGACTGAACCCGCCATTTTCTGTAACCAGGCAAGGCCTGAAGTGGAGTGACTGGGGAACCCAGGACTTCCACAAACCCTTCTTTTCTGCCTGCAAGTGTTCTCGGACAAGGGCCTAAGCAGAATCCTCATCAAAGAGAACAGGGACTTCATCCAGAAACTGAAGGGATCAGTTGCCTAGTCCTACAGCCAAATATTAGGTGGAGCTCTTGGAATCCTGTGGAGAAGGGGAGGAATAGAAGAGATGGAGAGAGCATTGGAGGAAACACAGGGATGAGGGACACAAAGAGAATGGGCTATAGAATCAACTGACCAGGACTCTGTGATCAGGGAGCCTGTATGTATCTGATCTAGTTCCTCTGTTATGACTGAATAGCTTGGTATTAGTAGGGATTCCCAACAGTGGGAGTGGGGACCATCTCTGACTCTTTTCTACTTGTGGGACCATTTTCCTCTTAATGGGTGACCTCATTCAGCCTTTATATGATGGTTTGTGCTTGGTCTTATTATGCTATGTTATATATTGTTAGGCTGATGTCCCGGGGAGGCCTACTCTTTTTCCAGAGAAGATGGAGGCAGGGTGATTTGCAGGACAGGGGATTTTAGGGTGAGTGATATGGGGGGTATCGAGGGGAAACCGTGCTTAGATGTAAAAGAAGCCTTTAAAACCTATAATTTTGTGTCGAAGAGGGAAATAAAGTAATCTAACAAGTTAATAAAAATCCTGAGTGGATGACTAGATTTTCATGTAAGTCTTTATGTCATTTTTTGGTTGAATCAAAGTTTATATTTTCTTATAAAATTCCATGAGCCAGATTATGAATCAGTCATGTTTTATTATGTTTTTTGCACAGCAAATTATAAGCTATGCATTTTTTGTGGCACCTTTTTGTGAAGAAAGAACAATTTCAGTGTGAACACTAAGAATTTTAGAATAGTTTGATAATGAACTAGATTAAAAATTATTAAGAGTACCTTGATGAGATGTGGAATGAAGTTTGGGGTGATATTAAGGTAGGTACTTTTACACTGTAATTAAGATTTGTTAATGGAAATCAAATATGAAATGGGAACTTCAGGTGCTGAAACTATATAATCAAATTTTTAAAAGCAAGAACATTTTGGAAGATATGACATTTTAAGAATTTCTATTAAAAAGAGAACTTCAGAAAAAAGTGATTAATGGTGTTTCCTTCATGAAGTAAGTGGTCTATTTTAAATCTTTAAACAGCTTGGTAGTTTGAAAAGGGCGCAAATTGGGCTTGTGTGGCTTTTCCTAATTTGTTTTTCTCTATGTCATTTGAAAATGTTAGTGGTATTCCTGTTAGCTTGCTACGCATCTCTTCAAGAAAAAGAACATAACAGAAAAATCTACAAATATATGTATATATGATGTGTTAGTTTCTTCTGTTAACTACAGATAGATATTTTAACTAATTGACATTGTGCTTATTAATAGACTTTCTTATCAACTTTTAATAAATATTTGTTAATGATGATTTACTCATTTACATCCATTATTTATTTTCATAAAGTCTCAAGAATCACTTCAACTTCACTTTAGTTATCTACATGTGTTAATATGTGCACAAGGTCAAAAGATAAAGCACCTCAGAACACATACAAACATGCCAACCCCTCATTTTCCATATCCTTAACCACTCATTACATGCAAAACTCAAAAGTGTGTGTTATTGTAATGAATGCATTTTTATTCTGAATATACTTTGTGAATATAAAATTACAAATTTAGAAATTATCATTCAGTTTTTACAAAATTTCAGCACTTTTATATATAGTAATACAATTTCTCAACAATGTTATAAAACCCTTACTTTGATTTATTTACCAACTATATATTATTCAACAACACAGATAGACTATAATTTAGCCAACTGGTCACACAAACATATGGGATCAATAATCAAAATTAGATTCTTTGCTTATACAATATAACCTGATCATAGTTTGCCTTATTTTTACCCCTCTCAGTTGTTTCCCCCATCCCCTTACCTTTGGAATCTACTCCCTTTCCATCTCTCATTCAAAAGATGATGCTTCTAAGAGAGGAAATGAAACATAACCAAATAAAAAATAATAAGATGAAGTAAAAACTATCATATTGAAGTTGACCGTGACATACCAGCAGAAGCAAAACAGTCCCTCTAGTAGGCATAAGAGTCACAGACCCACTCATTCTCACACTCAGGAGTTCCATAAAAATACTAAGCCAATAGCTGTAGTATAGACACAGAAGACCTGGTGTACAGTCATATAGGCTCTATGCTTGATGATTCGGTCTCTGTGAACTCACAGTGCTACTTGCTTCATTGGTTCAGAGTTCCTTGCTCTCCTGATGTGTTCCATACACCTCCTGATTAGGGTAAAGCCAAATACTACAGTCTAAAAACTAAAATCCATAAAATGATTGCTGATGATATTCTTTTACACTCATAGATTGGTGCCTTACCCACTTGTCATCCAAAAGGTTTGCTCTGACAGCAGGTGGGAACAGATGAAGAGACCCACAACCAGACACTATGCAGAGAAAGAATCTAAATTCGAGGTCTTCATCAAATCCCTCTCTTCAAAGGTCAGGGAATGCTGCCTAAGAATAGGCAGCAAGATTATAGGAGCACTTTAGGATTTCCTATGCTTCTTAAACAAGGGTTTTTGGAAGACTCTTTATCTGTTCCTACTTGCTTTTTGTGTTTCCAAAATAAAACAAACCATGACTCATGTTACTAGAGATTTCTCTAATTTCTACATCTTGTAATTACCAAGAAACACACCAGCAAAATCAAGAAAGCCATGTTTCAAAGTGTGTTTTTGGTAAAAATTTGATAGCTCTCACCACTTGTCATTGATCAATTTAAGAACTGATTTGATTCCATGTACTTCTTTAAGTTTCCACAACTGTTGAAGTCAATATAAAATATGTACAATCAATCATTATTTGAGATTCACTAGAAATAGTTTGAATATTCTGACATTTTCTCATGCACACAAAAAGAATGTTGAAAATGTGTGCTCAATAGTCAATTACAAAATATGCTTAACTCCAGATATTCTTAAAACATATGTATAAATATAAGAATATATTAACTAATTAAGACACACTAATAAATGAAGTTTTTGTGATTTATTGTTAATTGTTTATATTTTTTTTAAAAAATGGATCTCCTTTCCAAAATTGACCTGTTCAATATTTTTCATTCCTTGGTGGTAACACATGCTTTCAGGTAAGGTTTTAAGTTAAATATGTAAAATAAGGTTGACATCTTGAATATGAGACTAAATAATATCTTAAAATGAGACTTTATTAAGAATATATACAGACAGCAATGTTAAAAGTATAAACCCATCGGAAATTTCTCTAAGATGCACAGCATTGTTCCCTGGCACTCTGCCCTATAATTGTTCTTCAAAGGTGACCCTGTTGGACCCACCTTAATTAAGCACTCCATCCTCATATAATACATATTACTCTGATTACTATGCATGGAATGTCAATATTCATACTCCCACATACTATAGGTAAAGCAAAGATAATCAAGTCATATTCATTTTTATAGCACTAAAGGTCCCATCTAGAAGTCATTGTAAGGTCACTCTGTCTATGTTGTTTATTAAGTGATGGTACTTTTTAAATTTTGAATGAATTAAACTATTTGAAAATAATGTTCATAGTTTTATTATTTTAAAGATATCTCAACACAAGCTTGCATAAATATGCAAAATACTGAACTATTTGCTGGGGATATACATTAATTTTGGTTGTTCTTTAAAGGGTATCAGACAATATTTCTAATTTTTTAATATTTCAAGTATCTCTGATTTTTTCAGTCCATTTGTCATTTATATATAAGATACTGATTTTGTGAATTAATTTTGCATCCTGATACTTTGATGATAGTGTTTATCAGTTGTAAGAGTTTCCCAGTGGAGACCTCAGAAATGTATTTGTATCCCCTTGACATTCTTTGGTTGTTTTATTGAACTAAGTTTCAATCAAGTATATTGAATAGATATGGAGAGTATGGACAACAGTGTTTTGTTATTGGTTTTAGAGGAATTGCTTTGTGTTTTTCTCCTTTTAAGTGGTGTTGGCTTTGACTTACTGCAAACTGCCTTTATTATATTTAGGTCTGTCTGTTGTGTCCCTAACCTCTCTGAAACTTTCACTGTGAGGCATGTTGGAAATTTTTCAAAAGCCATTTCTTCATCTAAAGAGATGATCATGTGATTTTTGATTTTTAGATTGTTTACATGGCAGAGCATATTTATGTTTTTGAGTAGTTGAAATATCCCTGCATCTTTGTGATGAAACCTACTTGCACATGTCAATGACCTTTTTGATGTAATCTTAGATTTGATTTTGAAGTATTTTGTTGAGTACTTTTGCTTCTGTGTTCATAAAAGAATTTGCCTGCAGTTATGTTTCACTGTTTGGTCTTTATATGTTTTGGGTATCAGGATAATCATGGTCTTATAAAACTAACTAGGCAATGTCCCTTCTGTTTCCACTTCATGGAATAATTTAAGAAATATTGGTGTTAAGTCTTATTTGAAAGTCTGGTAGAATGTGATAAAAACCATCAGAAACTGGGCCTTTTTATTTTCTCCTTTTAATTTTTTGATTTGTCTGCTGTTTTTCTGCTTTTTTTCTTGGCAGAAGTGTCATGACACTGTTAATGATTGCTTGTCTTTCAGTACAGGCCTGCTATTTCTTATCTGCTCTTGAATTAACTTAGTTGGTATGTATTGAGGAAATACCTATTTCTTTTAGAGTTTTTCAATTTGGTGGTGTGCAGCTTTTTAAAGTAAATTTTTATGGCTCTCTAGATTTCTTCAGTGTCAGATATGCATCTCCTTTTACCTCTAATTTTGTTAATCTAGACTTTTTCTCTGTCTTTTTGTTAATTTGGGTGGGGGTCTGGCAGTTTTATTGGTTTTCTCAAAGATCCAAGTCTTTGTTTCATTGAGTCTCTGTGCTATTTTTGCTGTTGTTTTTTTCTTTTTTATTGATTTCAGTCCTCAATTTAATCATTCCTTGCCATCTACTCCTTTTAGGTGTAAGATTTTTTTGTTGTTGTTGTTGAAGATTGAAGACTTGCCTGCTATAACTGCCTTTATTGTTTCCCGAAAGTTTGGGTATGCTTTGTTTCCATTTCAATTCAATTCTAGAAAGTCTCTTGGACTTCTTGTTCATTCAGTAGGGAGCTGTTCAGTTTCCATGAATTTGCAAACTGACTGTTATTTCTGTTAGTGTTCATATTCAACTTAATTTGTGGTAGTCATATAGAATGCAGGAATTTTTCCTGAATCAGGTGAGACATACTTTGTGCCTGAGAATGTGGTCAATTTTGGAAGAAATTCTATGAGTTTCTGAGAAGAAGTCTTCTTATTGGTATTTGGCTGAAATGTTCAATAATTATCTGTTAGGTTCATTTGGTTTATAATGTTTGTTAACTCCAACATTTCTCTGTTTAGTTTTCTTCTAGATGACCTGTCAGTTGGTGAGAGTGGAGTATCAAAGTCTCTACTCTAAGTGTGTGAGGGTCAATACGTGATTTAAGCTGTAGAAGTTTTTTTTTTTTTTTTCAAATATAGGTGCCCTTGTTTTGGGGGCATATATATTAAGAACTGACATGACATCTTTGTGGATATTTCTTTCCATGAATATGAAGTGTCCTTTCCTATTGTTTTGAATAGTATTCGTTTGGAGAATATTTTTGTCAGATATTGAAATGGCTATATTGTCTTATTTCTTAAGTAAATTTGCTTAGAATATTTTTAACCATTTTGTTTTACCCTGAATTGAGTATATTTCCTTGCTGTTATGGTGTGTTTCTCGGATGCAGCAGAATGATGAATTCCTGTTTCACATTCATTCTGTTAGTCTATGTCATTTTATTGGGGAACTTATATGGATATCATTGTTGTTGAGAATTATCAATTACAGTGTTTGTTGAACCTGTTGGTTTTTTTTTTTTTTTGAGGGATGTGTGTATGTGGTATTGCTCCCACCCATTTTGTTCTTTGCAATTGATGCCCATGATTCATTCATCCATTTTATTTTCTTGGATATATTTGACCCGCATTAAATCATAGGGAATACAGCACTATTAGGATGTGTGGCTTTATTGTAGGAAGTATGGTCTGTTGGAGGAATCTGGATGATACATTACTTTAATCAACAGTTTAAGACTGTAGAGCACACCTTTAATCTGGACCACAACTTCTGTTAGAAGTGGGTCACTGTGGGGGTGGGCTCTGAGGTTTTTTTCACAAGTTTCAGTCACTGTGACAGTCAACTTCCTGTTACCTCTGAGTCAAGGTGTAGGATTCTCACCTACCACACCACATCTGCTTGTTGCCACCATACACCCTTCCAGGATGGACTGAACCTCTGAAGATTAGGTGAGCAACCACAATTAAATATTTTCTTTGTAAGAGCTGCCTTTATCATGGTGTCTCTTCACAGCAATAATAAAGCCTAACTAAGGCAGACTCTTAAGGTTGAAGTTTTCTCTTTAGCACTTTCTATATGGATGGTTTTATGTATAAATAAGGCTTCATTTGGTTTCACCTTGGCATGTTTTTGTTTATCCATCTATGATGATTGAAGGTGTTGTTGAGTATAGTAGCCCATATTAACATTTGTGCTCTATTAGAGTTTGTAGAACAACTGTTGGGTTCCTTCTGACTTTTACAATCTCCATTGAAAAGTCATATGATATTCTTTTTTCTTTAAGTTAGAAATAAGCTTATTTTATATGTCAATCCCAGTTCCCTCTCTCTCCCCTCTTCCCCTGCCCCCTCCAGCCAACCTCCCACTCCACCCCAGGGAGGGTGAGGCCTTCCATGGGGATCTTTAAAGTCTGTCACATAATTTGGAGCAGGGCCTAGGCCCACTCCCCTCACATATATCTAGGCTAAGAGAGTAACCCTTTGTGTGGAGTGAGCTCCCAAAGTCCATTCGTACACCAGGGACAAATACTGATCCACTACTAGAGGCCCCAGAGATTGCCCAGGCCTCCTAACTGACACCCAGCTCTATCTTTTTATGTTATTTTGCCTTTTCATCTGTTAAAGCTTCAAATATTTTCTTTGTTCTTGATTTTATTTACTTGTTTTTTCTTTGTTCTTTGTTTTAATTATATGACAAGGGACTTCACTTGTACTGCTCGTCTATTTGGTAATCTGTATACTTCTTGTACCCTGACAGAAACCTGTGCCTATTTCATGTGTCTATGGCCTAGGTGTCTTCCTCAACCTATATTATTCAAAGACTTTGTCTTTTCATGGTGTCCTGTATTCCTTATATATTTTATGCCTAAAGTTTTTTCTGATTTAATATTCTCCTTGGCTCAGGCATCCATTTCTTCTAACTTGCTTTCAGTGCCTGAGATTACCAGCAACAACTCTTGTATTCTGTGGCTGAGGCTTGCCTCTGTGCTTCATGTTCAAGTTCCTAAATTTTTCTGATTCTACATACACTTTCAGTTCTTGAATGGTTCTATTCATTTCCTTCCACTTTGTCTTTGTTTTCATAGATTTTTAAAATGTGTTTACTAATTTGTTCTTCATGGACATCTATCGCATTCATAAATTCTGTAATGAGGTCATTTTCTTGTCCTTCAGCTTTTAGCTTCTCTCAGGTCCTATTTTATTAGGGTTTCTGGGATCTAGGGGCTACATATTGTCTAGTTGTTATTGATTATATCTTTATACTAGTGTCTAGTCATCTGGGCTTGGGAAGATTTTAATTCTAGATACTAGTATCTGGACTTGTCTTCTTTGGGTGGGTGTCTTGTTCCTTGATTTCTATTGCTTTCTCAAGTTCTTTGAAGAGTGTGTCCATTTTGTGTTGCCATGTAGGAAATGGCTTCTGGAATTTTTCAAATTGGGGTCACTGAGGTTTCAGTTACAATGTGTCTTCAGGTATAAGTAACTGATACTTAGAGATGGATATAGAAAAGAGGTGAGGGGGTCTACAGGAGGGAGGATAGGAGATTATTTTACCAATATTAATTAGTTCCTGATAATGAAGGCAGTCAGTGAGGAGAGGCCACTGCAGGCAGTCTGCTTCAGAGCTGGAAATAAATGAGACAATTGGATTCAGAGGGTAAAAGTGAGAGTGAGTACTTGGAGCCCACCTACTGGCTTTTCTTGCAAGCTTGTCATGTAGGCTGCAAGGGAATTGCCTTCTGAGTTGGGGGCTAGGCCAAAGCTATGAATGGAGAGAAAGTTTGGAAAGGATGATCTGACCTAGATGGGGCAGACTTGGAGGGAGTCTAAAGCAGGGGATCTGCTATATGACTGAGGCAAAATTGAGGGACTGGAATTAGAGGAGATGTGGGTGACACTGTTCAGACACCCCTTGGGGAGGGAGGGAGATGATACAGGACCAGCAACTCAGGCACTGGGAGTCAGTAAGTAGCAGAGCTTGATGAAGACTCATTTATTAAGGAAGTTAGATCTGCCTTTATACCTTCTCCCAAGGTCCCATTGACTCTGCTGCATTGTCCTTTCCTCCTTGGTGTCTCTGGGTCAGCTGTCCCCTTCCTCGGGAGTCTCTGGCCTAGAGGCAGACTTGGCACAGGGAGGAAGTGCCCGATGCACATGCTCATGCAGGCTGGCCTGGGCACCTGAGGCTTGGGTAGGCTGGCTAACAGTTTCTCCTACAAGGAGAGGTGAGAAGGATGAAATCTGCAGTTAGTCTACCTGCTTCCCTGTCTTCTACACTGCAATGTTTTGTTGTTCTCAAGCTTTCTATTAAAGGCTTAGCCATTTCAGTGTTTACATTTAGCCTGATACATCTCCAACATTTTATGTGAATGTTGAAATGTAATATTATTTATTTATTCAGTACTTTCATTGAAAACACTTTCCTATCTGTACTGACATTGCTGATTCCCTTGATTGAAAATCAAGTAACCACATATTTCCACATTGGATTGCTGATTTCTCTTGTCACTGTGCTGAAATACTTTTCAATACCACATTATCTTGATCGCTGCCACTTTATAGTCAGTCTCCAAATCACAGCATGATATCATCCATTCTTATTTCTCCAAATGTTATACTATATTTTGTGAGATCTTGCTAAATAGAATGAGAATACTTGGTGCAATTTATTTATAAATACATATTTGCTTTTAAATATACTATTATATATAGCTTCTGGGCACAGTAATGCCCATACAGAATATTTCATTCTTAACCTCTGTTTTAATTGTACTGGCTTGAATAGCTTGTGAACTTGTAAGTCTCTATGTGCCTTTTTCACTTGTATTTAATTTTGCTTAGACTCCTCACAAGTTCCAAATATCCCCATGGCCCCATCATGATTTGCTTTTTAATCTTTCTACTTCTAGTACTCATTGTCCCACTTCAGATTTAACCCTCTCTTACGTATTATGGTTCCATTTTATTTTATACCTATCCTCTATTGATGCTTTCATCAACTTGATGGTTAAATTTGAGTAGTAGAGAAAATATATGGCATTTCCCATGATCTATGGCATTATTTACCTCACTTTGGATAGCATCACCCACTTCTATCAACTTTCCTATTATTGTCATTATTTTATGCTTTTCTGTGAATAGCATTCCATGATGGTAACAAATAGGTAACATTAGAATATATATATATATATTCTATATATATATATGGAGGAAGGAAGATTTTATATTGCTCAATTTGTAAAGTGCTTGCTGTACAACTGTACAACCCTGATTTTTGATATCTGGACTCCATATAAATACCAAGCAGGTGTGTAAACTTCTGCTATCACAACATTAAAAAGTAGGAGGCAAAGGACCTCTGGAGCAATCTAGGTAGCTACAGAGCTTGAATTTTTACACTCTAGATTTACTGAGAAATGTTTCAGTATGTAAGGTTAGAAAGATTGAAAAAGACAATTAACATCACAATTGATGCTCTCACACATGTAACAAGCACATTCAAACGCAGACAACTTTTACTAACTTTCCGTCCTTTTATTGAAACAGTCTCACCATGTAGCATTGGTTGGCCTGTAACTCACTATTTAAAACAGTAAGGAATAAAATGCATAGAGATCAACTTGTCTCTGCCTCCTGAGTGCTTGGATGAAAGCCATTTGCATTCCAAATAAATTGTATTAATTAAATATATGGAATATAACCAGTTTTCATTTTTAATAATGATACAAGCAAATATAATTATATTATATTTAGGAATATTCCTTGAATTAATTCAGTGTAATTTGTGTGTATACACATACATATGCACATGACTATATATGTGTGTGCATTTATCAGTGTGTGAAATATACAAGTTTATATATAAGGATACATGTGTGGATTGAGTAGTCTTCAAAATACTACCAGAATTACTCATTATGTCACTCACAATATTAGTATTTGAAAACAGTAGATATAAAACTATAGTGAAAAATATGCTGCTAGAAGTCATTAAAAATGTTTTGAGGAGGAATTTTAAAACAACAGAAAAATAGAGTAGTGTCCATGAAAAAGAATTTGAAGCCCTGAAACAGATACAAGATGCAGAGACTATATGTAGGAGTCAACATATTCTGTGTTGAAAAGAAGGATGGAAAAAAGGGAAATTCAATAAACTTAGATAAGATACTTGAAAATCTATATATTAATCATATTAATCATATATAAATAATCTACCCCTTTTGTGTGTGGGTACTTTTAGATTCTTGAATTTGGACAGACACTTGCTTAAGGTCAAACACAGGATTAAGTGTTATTAACCCGGGAAAGAATGTTTAAGTATATAAAACATTGAAAAAAAACACTAAGACAAAAAGCAAATTATAAGGTGTTTGTTTCTGTTAACACAAAAACATGAAGAATTTTTAAAAGCTCTCAGTTTCCTAGCATTTGTAGTAACCAACTCATATAGTATGCACAACTAAGATAATAAAAAAGAATTGAAATATTGGGGAGAATGAGTAGGAATATGTGTCAATGATGCAGAACACTAAATATGAGAAAAAACGATAATCATGTGTCAAAATGTCATTACAATAATCAAAATTCTGTACACAGAAAATCTGAATGTTATTATATGGGATACAAATTATTCATAATAATTATGTTATGAATAAATTATGACATTTAATATAGTTGACTTACATTTTATGTAATATTTATTACGTTCATAATCCTTAATTTAATAATGATTTCATATATCAATAGTAGAAATAAAAATACAGATATATTGAAGACATGGATGTGATGATTTCACTAGACCTAAAAATAAATAATAAATGGTTGTTTATTGGGGAACACTTACACAGATAATAATAAAGAACCACAGGAGCACTTCTCTGCCCTTCCTATCAGATCCTCTGATCCAAGAGAAAGAGACAAACCATGCCTTACACTTCTGTCTTTCTCCTTCCATCAGCCTGGAGCCAAGCCCAAAGGGGTGTGACCACCGTTATAGGTTCCCCTGCAAGATGCTGCTACAATGTATTCCTAATTGGTGCTCAAATCAGTGAATGTAGAAATCTCTTTGAATCACTTCTTCTGTGGAAGAATATGTGGGCGTTCAAATCTGTTGAGCAAAGAAAAGTAATGTTCACCTTGAAGTTGTTACATTTCAAATATTTAAACTTATTTAAAATTTTAATTCTTTCTTAAGATTTTCACTAACATTGGAATGGAAAAATGTTATCTATAGATTTATATTTTGGGCAGGCTTTCCCTGGGGAGTAGGCATAGACAGGAACAAGATTTTAGCTATTTTTCCGTACCTCAGGAAAAAAATTGCACAGAAAGAGGAGGGAGGGAGCTAAGAGAATGAGAATGGGAGAAGAAGAGGGTTGAAGAGGACATGAGGGAGCAGAAAGTTTGAGTCAGGAGAAGAATAGATGATAACAAGAATGGAGATATCATAATAGAGTGAGACATTTTTGGTTTACAGAGAAATCAAGCACTAGGGAAATGTCTGGAGATCTACAAAAATGACACCAGCTTACAATCTAAGAAACCGAGGAGAGGTTACCTTAAATGTCCTCCCCTGATTATGAGATTGATGACTGACTTATATGCTATCCTATAGCCTTCATCCAGCAGCTTTCAGAAGTAGAAACAGACACCCACAACTAATCACCAAACTGAACTGGAACCCAGATGCAGAGAAGGACAAGTGAAGAGCACAGGGGTCCAGACCAGGCTGGTGAAACCCACAGAAACAGCTGACCTGAACATCCGGGAACTCTTGCTCCCCAGACTGATAGCTGGAATACCAGCATGGGACTGTTCCAGACCCCAGGAACATGGGTTTCTGTGAGGAAACCTCAGAAATCTATGGGACCTCCTGTAGAAGTTCAGTACTTATCCCTAGCATAGGTATGGACTTTTGGAGCCCATTCCATATAGAGGAATACTCCCTGAGCCAAGACATGAGAGGGTGGGCCTAGGCCCTATCTCAAAGGATACAATAGGCACTGATGATACCCTATGGAAGGCCTCACCATCCTGTGGAGCAGAAAGTATATGTGATAGATAGGGTTTTAGTTTTTTGGGGGGCAGTAGGGGAGGATGGGTGGGAGAAGGGAACTCGGTTTGTCATGTAAAACAATCCTGTTTCTAATTCAAATAAAAAAAGTTGGAAAAAATTGCATTAGAAAAGAAGTGGTTTAGTTTTGCTAATAGTTTCATAGTGGATGCAGCCCGTCATGGCAGGGAAGGCATGGTGCCAGGAGTGTGAGATCAGGCAGGCAGTTAAGGACCAGTGTGATAAACTTTCATATGATTACAGATGCAAATAAAGAGAACACTAAGTGGATTTAGGTTAGAAAACCTCAAATCATGGCCCTAGTGACATACTTTCTCCAACATAATCTGTTTCCTTAAAAGTACCAATACTTTCTGAAATAATGTCACTAAGTAGGGTAATATTCCAACATTATGAGAAGTATTTATCATTCAAACAAAAGCAGGTGTCACAACCTGGCTACATTCCCACTTTTACTTTAATGTCTGAGCCAAGGTGTTTCTATCTGTAAAATGAAAGTAACTGTAGGGGGCATACTTTAACAGTACAGGCAATACTAAAGGCATGAAAAAACAGAAAAAAAAAACATGTACTGTCTCTGTGTATGAGAGACTTATTAATTGTTAAGGGAACACCACAAATATGAATATCTTAGCAAGACAAAACTGTGCCCCCCTTTGTGTATTGAAGTTTTAACCCCAAAGCAAATATATTTTTAACAGAAAAAATACACAATTAGGGTGAAATTGTTCAAAATAACACAGTTATTATCTATTTAAAGTGGAAAAAAAACAGGGGATGTGTTCCATCCCAGAGAATGTCCCCATAAGAACACATGAAGATAGAAATTTGCAATTGAAGGGGAATGGATAAAGAAGATACCAAACATACTGGCATCCTCATTTTAACTTCCCTCCTTTAGCACTGTGAGGTTGGATTTCTATGGTTGATCTCAGACAGCCTCATGTTATTCAGTCTGTAAGAGTAAAATATAGTTCTATCTCATCCTTCCACTTAATTTACCAGTGACTACATTAAATCAGGTTGTTAGTAGATTATCATACTTTGGTTCCAACAACACATTAGTAGGGAACACTTATTCTTCTCACTGTTTCATCAAATGAATATGCCAATAATAAAACTTTGAATACCTCTCTGGACAAATTATCTTTAATCCATTGTGCATTCTAAACTTATCTCTGTTTCAAGTTTAAATTATCATTTTTATGTCTTATTCATCTCTTCCTCAAAGGAAAATAGAGCAATATTAAATTATTCTAAGACTATCTGTAATATGATATTGACACTTGCTTTTCCTTTATTAATACTGAATTAACTTACATCATGAATCTCCAAAGAAAACATTTCAGGTAGTGAGATGTAGAGTAAAATTTCATAGAAAGAAGTCAATGTGTTCATCATTTTTGTTTTATAGTGGTTTATGAGAAATTAAATCACTCATGCAAGAGCATGAAAATGTCACTAACTAAAACGATAATGATAATAAAGATGATGATGATAATATGTGTATACTTATGTGTAATAAGGGATTGATAATTTAACAGTATAAAATGTCCTACATTCTATCATAAGGATCGTTCATGATTGTGAAATTGAACTTTACCATCATTCCACAGAGATAACTGGCCAACTCATAATCATCATGAACAAAGCAGAGGAGAGCAGATCATCTCACAAACAGCCTAATTTTGAACCAAAGAAGATAAGCAAAAATTAACATGTGTATATATGAATTATGGTGTCTTAAGTCTCCTAAAGTCTTCATGTCCTCTCTCCATCTATTATGCTCAATCTATGCTGTCCATGTCCCATTATTATTTTTATCAAATTAAACTATTAGTTTCCCAAAGGGTAGAAAAATGTGACACTTTCTTTATGTGCTTGATTTTCTTTCCTCAACATAATACACAATATTCTTTTTTTAAGATTTTATTTATATATTATGTATACAACATTCTGCTTCCATGTATATCTGCATACCTGAAGAGGGCACCAGATCTCATAACAGATGGTTGTGAGCCACCATGAGGTTGCTGGGAATTGAACTCAGGACCTCTGGAAGAACAGCCACTGCTCTTAAACTCTGAGCTACAATATTCTTATTTTTGTGTCTTTTGCTATAAATGAAAACAAATCGTGCTTTTTATGAGTAAATAGTTTAAATAAGGTGATAATACTCACTTATGTTGTTAGAGTTTAGAATGAAAATAGCTCTATTGAAAAAAGTAGTTTCTATTACAGAAAGATTCATATAAGTATAACTCAACCCAATGGCATTGTTAGACTATTTAATCCATCTGTCTGTCTGTCTGTCTGTCTGTCTGTCTGTCTGTCTATCTATCTATCTATCTATCTATCTATCTATCTATCTGCCTCTTTCTTCTGGAACATGATGTATGTTTTCAGGTACTGCTCCAGGACCATACCTGTCTGTTCGCTGTCCTGATCCTTTCTGTGATGGTCATGGACTCACCCTCTGAATTTTAAGGCCCAATAAATTCTTATGAGTGTAAGGCCATGGTATCTTTTCACAGAAATAAAATAGTAACTAAGACATGTAGAGAAGTAAGTATACTATAGTAAGTTATAGAGTCCTTTGGGTATATAAAAAAGAGTAGCATGGCTGTATCATGTGATAGAAATAGTTGTATGTTTTGAGTAAGCTCAACACCGAATTCCACAGTGAATTTTACCAGTTTGTACTCCCGTTAACACTGAATAAGCATTCCCATTCTCTATTACTCTTGAAGCTTTAATTATATATAACTGAATGCCCTGCTTTGAATCAATATGGCCTCCATAAGGTCATATATTTGAATGTTGATCCCAGTTGGTGAATTATTTTAAGAATGTTAAGAAGGCATGGCTGGTTGGAGGAGGTGTATTATTGAAGGTAGACTTTAGGTTTCAAAACCCATGCCAGACTCAGCTCTACTTGCTATGTTTCCTATTTTGTAGATCAAATGTAAAATCTCACCTACTGATACAGCACCATGCCTACCTGCCTGGTATGCCCCACCCACAATCTTATATAGTATATAAAATGTATCTTTGTTTACATAACAGTGGCAGACTGCTATTTTTACCTGCTTTTATAATAATCATAATGGCTTCATTAGTTTAGTCTATCATTTCGGAACAAAACATATATGATTCATGGTATCCCACATCTCCCAATTTTTTTTTTTTACTTATAAAATATAAATTGTCAGAAGGTTGATCAAAGATGCTTTGTTAGTCTTGCTTTCTTCTCATTCCTGACTGGTGAACTTCTGAGTTTTATTTTGATTGTCTTATAATACAAATTGCTATAAAAGTTGCAGAAATTGAACACTGCTAAAAGCACCAATTTTTTTTATTTTTTAATTTTAGAAATGCTGTAGGTTTGATATTTCAATTTGTTTTGTCATTTAAAATCATTGTGATATGGAGACTAAACTTCTTGTAGATGTTCTTTTTTAATATCACATTTCACCTTGTTACTTTCAACACTAAATCAATAAAAATGTAATTACTATTTGGATTAAAAGAAAATATATTTTGAAGGAACATAAACCAAATTTTTTTTCACTAAAGAATTTATCAAAGGAATCCTCTATGGTAAGTAAAATTATATTCACCCTTAGCAGACAAATTTAATGTCACTTGGTATCAATGATCAACTCAAGGATAATTAACTAGGAAATATCTAAGAACTACCTATATATTTACTTTTGTATTATATATTTATAAATATCTAAGAAATAATATTAAATAGTAAACAAGAAAAATGCTGTTTATTTAAAGCTATACTATATTAATCAGTAAATTAGTGTTTTGTAAATATAATTAGTCAATTTACATTGAATTGAAATTATTGAGAATTCAATGTATAGTTAGAATAATAGCAAGTAGACAAGATGTAGAAAACACAAATTATTTGATTAAATAATAACACTTCACATTGCTCAGAAGAAGAAAGTTTCAACTTTTAAAAATGGCAGTGTTTTCCAAACCAATTTTCTCAATTTAATTAAACTTACATTGAAACATTAATGCATTTTATTGGACATTATTTAATTAATACTAGGGTGAATCACTTCAGGATATTTTGAGTGTGATATTACTCACAAGTAGACAGAATAAGCATACATTTAAAACAACAGGTATAAAAACAGCAAGATTTGTGGGATCTGAAAATGTTTTCCTAGTAGACATTGGAAATAGAACAATGGTTATCAGAGAAAGCGAATCATCTAGGGTGTGGAAAAAGAAGGAAATAATGATCTTAGACAGTAATATTGAAGTTAATGACAGAAGTAATTACTGTGGGATTATTTTTCTGCACACTGTGAAAATGCATGACTCTCATTGTTAATAAAAAGGTGAATGATAGCTATAAAGAATTTCTGGGCATATAGAGAACACCGAGGGTTGCAAGCATGACACAAAAGAAGCAGCATGGGAATTCATAGATGAGGTAAATAAACCTTACGACAGTGCACAGATTAATGGAAATCGGTTAAGTTTTGAGAGCTTCCTGGAGACAAGCCAAAGCTTTCAGCTGAGCATTCATAATAATATTAAGCCTCAGTGTGGTTATTTTGGGAACAGCTAGTCAAACAGAAATGACTTTTAGTCCCAATGAAAAGCTCTGAGTACAAATGGCATTGCAATATGGGGCATCTACATCCACATAGACCCTGAGAAAGCTTATACAAATTTCCAAACATGAAAATATGGAGGCAAACATGCCTTCCTAGTCTCCCATCTCACACACCAGCCATTGTACATAGATGTATCTCCCATCAGCTGCTTGCTGGATGGAGCCGCCAGTGTGAGCACCACCAGAGTTAGTATGGCCAGCATCCTATGGACTACAATGCATAGTATGTTTATGTTTCACTCATAAGGACAAAAAAGAATACAGATATACAGAAAACACTGAAAACAAATATTAAAAGGGGTTACAGTGTATTTAAAATATACATATAGCCTTGGAGAAGGAAAAGAAAAAGTATATACCATCATAGATTAAAAAATAGTTTAAAATAATAGTAAAGTTCTTACAAAGGAGTAAAGTAAAATTAAAATAAAAAATAATAAAACACATAAAGATGGGAAATACACAGAGAGGCTTATTCTGTTTGTTATTGATTTTTCTTTGAATTTTATGATTTTTGGCACAAGGGGCATTATTATGAAAGGTGTTAGATTAAACCAACCTATATATTTTTCATAATGTCTTAATTTCAAAATGGAAGCCAAGAGATATGTTGCTTTAGGGAATAGGTATGCTTTTACTCACACAGGAAATAAAAGACTATGGACTCATTCAGGATTAAGTATGACATGGCCTTGTGGAAAAAGTCCCCCTGAAAATCTGGCTACAGATATAAAGAAATAAAACTAGTGTCATCTTTGTAGATCTCCAGACATTTCCCTAGTGCCTGATTTCTCTGTAAACCCAGAATGTCTCCTCTATAATTGTGCTCCTTTCTTGTTTTATCTATCCTTCACCAACTCAAACTTTCTGCTTCCTCATGTCTTCCTTACCCCTCCTCTTCTCCCCTTCTCATTCTCATAGCTCCTTCCCCTCCTCCTGTGCTCCCAATTTCCTCAGGGATATCTTGACCCTTTCCCCTTCTCCAGAGGACCATGTATGTCTCTCTTAGCGTCCTCCTTGTTTACTAGCTTCTCTGGCAGTGTGGATTGTAGGCTGGTAATCCTTTACTCTATATCTAAAACCCACATATGAGTAAATACATACCATGTTTGTCTGTTTGTGATTGGGTTACCTTGCTCAGAATGGTTTCTTCTAGTTCCATCTATTTTCCTGTGAACTTCAAGATTCCATTGTATTTTCTGCTGAGTAGTACTCCCTTGTGTAAATGTACCCACATTTTCTCTATCTATTCCTCAGTTGAGAGGCACCTAGGTTGCTTCCATGTTCTGGCTATTACAAATTGTGCTGCTGTTTACATCGTTGAACAGATGTCCTGTTGTATGGATGTGCTTCTTTTTGGGTATATGCCTAGGAGTGGAATTGCTGGATCTTGTGGCAGACTGATTCCCATTTTCCTGGAGTCGCCATACTGATTTCTAAATTAGCTGTACACCATCCAAAGTAGCACTCCCACCATCAATGGGAGAAGTGTTCCTCTTTCTCCACATCCTCTCCAGCATAAACCGTCATTGGTGTTTTTGATTTTAGCCATTCCTGCAGGAGTAAGATGGTATCTCAGTGTTGTTTTGATTTGAGTTACTCTAATGGCTAAGGATATTGAACACTTTCTTATGTGTCTTTCAGCCTTTTTAGATTCCTCTATTGAGAACTGTCTATTTAGTTCTGCAATCTAAGCAACAGAGGAGATGCTAACTTAAATACCCTCCTCTAATAATGAGATTGATGACTGACTTATATCCCATCCTATAGCCTTCATCCAGCACCTGGTAGAAGTAGAAGTATACACCCACAACTAATCACTGAGCTGAACTGGAATCAAGTTGCAGAGAAGGAAAAGTGATGAGCAAAGGGGTCCAGAACAGGTTGGTGAAACCCACAGAAACAGCTGACCTAAACAACAGGGAGCTCTTGCTCCACAGACTGGTAGCTGTTATATCAGCAAGGGACTGATCCAGTCCCTAGGAACGTGAGTTTCAGTGAGGAGACCTTAGAAATCTACAGGACTTCCTGTAATAGTTCAGTACTTATCCCTAGCATAGGTATGGACTTTGTGAGCCCGTTCCACATAGAGGGATACTCCCTGAGCCATGACACATGGGGCTGGGCCTAGGCCCTATCCCAAAGGATATGACAGACTCTGATGACCTCCTATGGAAGGCCTCACCCTCCCTAGGGAGCAGAAAGGATAAGTGATAGGTAGGGTTTTAGTTGGGGCTTTGATAGGGGAGGAGGGGAGGTAGAGGGAATTGGGATTGACATTTAAATCAATCTTGTTACTAATTCAAATAAAAAATGGAGAAAAAAACAAAACTAGGAAGTGTAACCAAAAACTTTAAACTGGGGAATGGTGGTGTACACCTTTAATCCCAGCACTTGGGAGGCAGATGGAGGCTAATTTGTGTGAGTTTGAGGCTATCCTTGTCTACAGTGGGAGCTCCAGGACAGTCAGAAATGTTATGCAGAGATACCCTGTCTGAAAAAAGAAAAACAACAACAAAACACCCTTTATTCCATATACTAAAAAATCTGTTTGTTCTTATATATTATATAAATTTAATACAATTCTCAGTTTTATTAAAATACAACATTGTAGCCCTCAATATGAACAAAGAGTTTTATGTTCCATTGGAAAAATTAAAATAAATTATAAAAGTTAAAAGACACAATCATTTTAATCTAATTGTAATGTTACATAATAATTCATTAAGAGATCAGATTTTATGTTTTAATGTAGGACTTGAAAAAAAATTTTAAACGTGAGCACCAGTTCCGATTATGATGGAGGGCTGAAAATGACACATAGTGGGTTTGAAAATCTTCACTTCTTTTCAAGACACACAGGTAATATTAATAGAAATAGAGTTCAATGATTTTCTTTTATTCTACTCTTCATCTTTTAACTTCCTATATCAGGATATGATCATAACCCTTTCAATATGGTGACACTTTCTTTGTTTACAAGTCTCCTTTTCTAAAATCAATACAATATTAGTAATTTTATATAGAAAATAAAAACTCAAAACCACCCTGACTTGAAGAAGCCAGATGTGGTTATTTAGTATAGAGGCCAGGAAGAAGAAAAATGTTTGATTCTTTATAACAAGAAAAACAAAAATAAAAGTGGGTTTTATATGCTACCATTTTTGAATAAGTTAATTTTATCAATATTTATGCCACATTTCATTCCAATATTGGGATATCCAGGTGATCCCTGATTAATGCAAACAGAGTTGCCAAATTTTATTGCCAATAGCAAGCACACTGATTATTTAAATTATAATTGTGTAAAATTCAGGACAATCCAAAAATGCTTCTTTAATATTTTCATTGTTTCATTGATTACAAGTAAATCACATGTGGTAATATGACCCCAGGTAGGAAAAAAATCAAGATATTGAAGCACTCACTGCAGAAAATTAGATTTGTAATGGTTTGCATCATTTACAAAGATAAAGCATAAAGTGTAGTGGATACATCAGACAGAATAGAGACATTGTCAGACTCCAGTAACCAGAGTGAGATGTAAACAAAGATAGTAGAAACTATAATCTCCTTTTCTTGAAGCAGTTGAACTTCACATTTAATAAGCTTGCTGAACATGTTAAGTAAATTATGTTATTTTTCTAACTATTTGTTTAAACAAGAAAATACACAGAGACTTTAGTATTAAACTTGGGAGCAGGAAGAAATATCCTTTCTATCAATTATTTTGTTTGCTTATATTTCTTCAACATCTTTACATTTAAAGAAATAAATGATTGTGAAAATAAAAATTTTGATACTCTGCATCTGCATTTTCACTTTTGAGTTCATTTGTTTTCTGATGATTTCTCTAATGTCACCTAAATAGATTGAGCTTTTACATAAGTGCCATGTAAAGATGTCTACTAAAATGTTTGCAATAAAGCTCTATGTTGTTTATAATGGCACATCTTAAAGTTTTAGTGATGAAAAGTATCTTCAATACCCAACTGTAATTTTCATTGCCCGTGTTTAAAATTTCAGCTTGTTATATCAGTATGTTTCTGTATATTTCCAAAGTACACTGTAAAATCACAGATACCTAAGGATCTTCCTAGAAAGATTAAAAATATAAAGTTAAATTTAAACTCACATTAACCAATATGAATAAAGTATGCTTTTCTATTGGACATACATGTACAATGAAAAATTTGCTAGCTTTCCTCCTCTGAAACATCTAACTACACAGAATTGGCTTTCAGAAGAATATGCTGATGGAGATGAGCAAAGTATTTCAGCTAGCAAACCATCTCATGAAATGGCCCTCCAGAACATTAAAGTCATTAATCAATCGTCTGATGAATAATCAAACCCAAAGAGCACAGATCCAGAGCTTGCTTACAATGGGAAAATTGTCTGCATTTGAGTCTGCAGAATAGGTTTTCTGATCAACTCAGATGACCAGAAGGTATAGAATCTCAGTTAAATGAAATATATATCAGGTAAGAAATGGTATAGTTAAGCAAGTGAAAAAGAAAAGGAAAACCTACAAAGTATAAACCTTCTCCTCAAATTAAATGCCCAGTCCCTAACAATACTACATGTAACATTCAATTCATTTTTGAGAACTCATATAAAGATGGGAGAAAAAACAAGACTTCACAGAGCAATCCTCAAGAAACTATTTCCAATAAATTTGAACTGTAGAGTTAATCATTTTTTAAGACTGATACATTGTAACAGTTGACATTTTACAAGTCCCAAATCCACGTATGTATTTTAAAAGATTATTTTTCTAAAAAATACTGGAACTGTGCACACATATAAAGAGTAATTGATTATGCCAATATGATTAATTTATAATTTGAAATCACAAAGCTAGAGAGAATGAAATGCTATTCTGATGGTTAGTGATATTAAAACACACAGAATCATAACAAAATTTATTAAAGCCATAGTGCTAATTGAAACCAGAAGGTTTAGATAGGAGATCTTATCTGAGCTGGTGGAGAGGATAATTGAATTCTTATAAGACAGCAACTTTCAAGCTTGGAAAGCAAGATTATTTTAAATAATTCTTCTAGATGGATTGGTTACTTAATATCATTAAATTATAGTTTAATGTCGCATAATCTCCCTGGGGACTAGTTAGATTTGTGCAGTAATTCAAACAAACATGTTAATAAAGGGAAAATGCAGAAGATGACAAAGAACCAATTGTAGTAGTTCATGTTTTCATTGTTCTACTGAATAACTTCAAGGGAATAAACCAAAGGAAGTTGTAAAGGTATGACTTACCTTGTGGAATATGTTGTCTCTTTGTAAATGTATCAGTGATACTAATAGCACTTTCCAAAGGAGTTTGAGGACAGTCTAGTTGTTATAGCACCTTTTATGAATGGTGACTATGGCTTGGCCTATTGAAATATATACTGCATTGACATGACTAATATTTCCTTCTTTTCATTTTTCACATAGCTAACCATAATAATACCAATAATACCAAAAATAAATCAATATGCTATTTTTACATATATGTCAGTATATGTTAAAATAAGTAAGTATTTACTTTTTTCCTTATACACTAAAATAAAAATCAACCTAGAATTCCAGTAAGAGGATTAGTTTCATTATTATTTTGGTTGACTGGAGTTTGAGTGTATTCACTATTCTTTGTAATATCAACATAAAACTAAAAAGTGAAATGATGAATTTGTTTCCTTCTAATAAAACAGGACCATTGCCAAAACTCATTGCAAGTAGTAACATCACTGCTACAGCATAGTTCAGACTAGACTTGCTCCTGTAATGCAAAGTGCAAATCATAGGTGTGCTGATCACATCCTGTTACTCAAAAATATTAAAATCTTGGGAGAATTTCAGGGATGGTGCTGAAACCTAGTGCAGTGGAAATGCCTGGCATTTATGAGGTTAATTCTAATAAGGACTCCTAGTAAAGGAGGACAGGCAGTCTGAGCTGGCCATCATTTGTAGCCAGCCAAGGCTGCCAGCATTCTGTCAAGGTTGCATTCAGTTGACTTGTTAGCCAAGGAGGTGAGGAGGAGTTCCTTATATCCCACACTGTTTCTAGTACTAATGGTCCCTCTGCAAAATCTTCCACCATGTCCCCATTGCCAAGGCAAACGTCCACACAGCTAAGTGACTCCAGAGAGGTGTCACTGGTGCCTGCATGGAGCCTTCACCTCTATGTTCTAGCTTCCCTGTGTAGGAAGTTACTCTCTAGGATACTAGAAAGAGATCCCTAGACACAAGCCCAAGCACAAAATCATTGTCCTTCGGCCTGCTATCCTGAAAGATGTACTAGGGTGTTGGAGGCACAAAACTTGTAGTAGTGGCCAGCCAATGTCTGGTTTATCCTGTGGCCTTGTCTTGAGGAGGAACTCTTGGCCTACACTGCCTGTATGGCCAAGTACCACAGACTGGATAGCTCAGAAAACTATGGAAGATATAATCTCACCTGGCCAAAAAAAGGAAGAAAGAAAATAAATGATTCTTAATGATATTCTTCTATATTCATAGATTTGTGGCATGTCCACCTGCCATCAGAGAGGCTTCTTCTTGCAGCAAATGGTGGTGAGTGCAGAGATCCACAGCATGACATGTGGAAAGAAACGTTAATTTGGAAATCTCTACTGTGTGCCTCCCCTCAGAGATGGGAAATCCCATGTAAAGATGGGGGTAAGACTGTAGGAGTAATTGGGGAAGTAATACACCAGTGAAACAAGTTCCATTGAGCCAACAAAGCTGGACTCATATGGGGGCATAGAGACTGAAGTAGCAATCATGGGGCATGCCTCAGGACCAGGTCTTCTTTATATATGCTGTGGATGCTAGCTTGGTGTTTTTGTGAGACTCCCAATAGTTAGAGCAGAGTATATGTATCTGACTCTTTTGCCTGCTCTTTTTCCTCCTATTGGTTTGCCAGTATGAGAGCTTTTGCCTTGTTTTATCCTGTTTTGTCTTGTTTGGTGGCTGTGTCTTGGATGTCTGCTCTTTTCTGAAGGGAAATGGAGGGGAGTGGATCTGGGAAAGACAGGAATTGGGAGGGAAAGTTAGGAGACGTCAAGGGAGGGCAAACTATAGTTTGGATATATTGTATGAGAGAAGAATATATATTCAATAATAATAATAATAATAATAATAATAATAATAATAATAATAAACTTAGGCCTTAATGTACTGATTCATATTAGCACATGACATTAAATTAGCACATGACATTAAAGGCCCTTTCAAGATTAATCTTCATGACAAACACAGCTGGACCAGGAATTGACTAAGAATAAGTCTATGAGAATAATTTTAAGGAATTTTTTTGATCTGGTTATTTCTTGGAAAACCCACCCTATATTTGGATGGCATCTTTTGACAAGATCCCATTAAAAAAGATGTAGTAAAAGGATTTTGGTTTTGCCTGGTTGCCTTCTTGATGTAATCTCATCCTGCTGGGCAGTATCATTTACCCTGATTTTGTTGATATCTCTACAGTGCTGCTGCCACCACCACTGTCACTGAATAGTTTACTGATATCAGAATCTACCTTCTTTTGCTTTCCAAAGCTGTCTGATGTCTACGGGCTCCACAGGAAATATCTAGACATTCAGTGCCAGTTTGGGAGGGTTGAAGCATTTAGCTATTGGACAGAGTAGCTACTAGGTTCTCAGCCAAACTTCTTACTAGCACTAGGTTTCCTATTACACACACACACACACACACACACACACACACACACACACACACACACACACACACACACACACACAATTTCTTTAAGAATAATGCAGCATTTTTATTTGAAATGAAATTTGTCAGTTATATCCATTGGCCTAGTGATCTGAAATGACATGTTACCAGTGTAGGAAAATAGAAGTACATATCCTTAAAACTGGTTAGAAGTTTCTGTGGCTTTTAAAATATTTCCTTTAATGCTGAAATATGAAAATATAGGTACTATAAGCATGGTAAAATATGTAAATGGATTCTATGCCATTTCAACAAAGCATTATATTATGCATTTTAATAAATCAAATATCTCAGAATATACTTTTATTATTCAAATAAAGATAGGCAGAACTAAAGAAGAAATATATTAAAATAAGAAAAAATGTTTATCTCAATGTTTATATAGTCAGCCAAACACACTACATCATGATAGTCTATTTAACAATATAGACTTAATAAAATATTCCAACAATATAGAACATAATATAAGTGCTTTCTTCTAAAACTTCTTTTCATTTCACACAACTGACATTTTCTTAAGTGATTTAGCAAGATAGATGGTTATATCTTAAACATTTACAAATAAAAATGATAAAAATGTCCATAAAAATGTCCATAAAGAATAACATACTGGTTATAATCTTTGGAGTTTCTCAAGACATTAATATGATTAGCATCCATTTATCCTGGGGTAAATTTCATCTTTATAGATTATATCACCATCTAGTCAACCCTCCATGTATGAACATACATATATGAGAATGTGTGTGCAGTTTGCTATATTAACAAAAATTGCTTGAGTATCTACAAATTATGTCTAAAATAAAATCAAGCTTTAAAATCAAGGCATATACTTTAGACATTCAAGTAGAACTAAATTTGAAGATTATGATGGTGAAATTTTCTGTGTAATTATTATCACTTGCTTCCAGAAAAACAAAACTTCATGCTCACTGAAATGTAAGTATTCCATGCATATGAAATATAATTTCAACAATTATAATCCATTGGATTGAACTGCCTCACCAATGAAAAGGCCATGAAAATTGAACATATTAGCTTCACAGACACCCCCATTAAATGTTCTAAAATATTATGATGAAAAATATTGCAGTTTTGTATTTTCCTGGATTCATAATTCCTTAAAGATATACAAACATTTAAAATGGGAGTTTTCAGATTACAGTTTTTCCATGTTTTTTGAAGTTGGCATTATGTTACATAGAAACATTAAGACACACATAGACTTACTAAATACCAAATAGTCATAATGTTATGCTACAATGATTTGAATGACATATGCTTATTCCACCACTGTTATAGCACATTTCAAAGTAATCCACTAAATATATCCATAATATATAATACACACATTTGTTGTGAGACTAAATTTTTGCAACATCTTAGGCTGCCCTACTTTGTCCTGGATTGTGAATGGCATATAGACTTATTTCACATGTCCATACTCTCCTTGGCAAACACTGCCCACAACACATTATTCTAATGTTGGAATAAGATAATGATAGGATACTCCAAGAAATCCAAGAATTAAAACTGCCCCAGTGAGCCAGTGTCACTTTTTCATTTGGGATTTCATCCAAATCATTTCATTACATCCACTAGAAGGTTTCTTAGGATCCTTTCATCAGTGATAGTTTCTCAAATGCTCCCTTGTTTTATGACCTTAATGATCATAATAATCACCAGAGAAGATCTACATATAGTAAATAATAAAATGAAATATATGTAAAAACTATCTACTTTTAGTTTAAAATTTGCCTTCAAATGACACTAATTGCTACTTTACAGAAGAAATTGTATTACTTAATGTGTAAATAATTATTCCAGAAAAAAGAATAACACAGGCTGTAGAGATGACTTAGGCAACACAGTGTGTTCATGCAAGCAGGGGATTTTAATTTGAGTCTCCAGCATCCACATAAAAGCTGGGTCTTGTAGCACATGCCTATATTGCTGACTCAGGGAAGTCAATAATTGATTCCTGGGAATTGCCCCCTAATGAGTCAAGCTGAGTCAGTGAGCTTCAGCCTCATTTAGCGGCATTGTACCAAATATAATGTGAGGAATAATTGTATAAGATATTCAACATTGGTATCTTTACCCCACATATATCAACACACAGTGATCTTTCAAGAATCAAATTTACCCTAAAACATGCATCTACACGCATAGACATATAATGAAAATGATAACAACTGTAAATGTTATTCATCCATTATGAAATATTTCAAACTTTTAATATGGCAAGAAATCTTCAAGCATCAAGAACATAGACAATTTAATAACAAGCATATGTGCCTATTTTTGCACATAAATTCAATTCCTCATTTTATTACAAATGTCCTGTGTTAATGTTTCAGCTAAACACTTTCTGTTTTCTCTTCTTACTCTCTCTCTCTCTCTCCCTCTCTCTCTCCAACATTTTGTGATCATGACTATACCCTACTTCCTTTAAACTATGATTGTAATTTTCCCCTTTCTGGTTGCTGTCAGCCATACCATACATGATTCATTTCAGAAACAGATAATACTGGATCTACTGGAAAAATATGACATATGTACATCAATCAAATAGTCTGAGGTGCCAACATCAAAGATTTATTATAAGATTATTTTAAATGGCATTGTACATTATCATGGTTATTTGCAAAGAGATTTGGTTAGACATTACAATGTGGTACATCAATTCCATGTAGTTACAATTTTATTAGAGAGTAATCTACTTAGGCTGAAGTATGAAATCATTTTCTACCCTGGGTTGCTTCATTGAGCTGCTAGTCAACCTAAAAAAAATTCAGTCTTTTACTTTCAACTTCATTTTTCTCACTTCTACACATGCACAATACTTATCCTTGCATGAGCATTGGTGATGTTTAGCATTAATGCAAAAGGAACATATTGGCTAAAGCAGAAGAGGTTCAATGTATTCTTTATACAGTGTGCCTTCACAACCTACTGAAGAACACAATCCTATAGTTTTAAAATTGGTGTTTTTTATGTTGGCTTCTTTGTAATATTTGAAATGAACTCTGAATATAAACAATATTTTTGATTACTGATGATTAAATTTACTTTTCTAAAACTTAAAACTTAATACCATTTGCTTACTTCAATTGTTTGAATTGATTTTTTAAAATAGCAGATATAACTCAACAATTATGTAACTTGAGTGAAAGTATATACTACAAGATATATTTTATTCAAGTGAAGAAAGTGAAAATTATATATCTGGAATTTAGTTGAAGAGAGGGAGGAATGAAGATCGAAGGGGTCTGTACCAGGTTGGAGAAATCCACAGAAACAGTTGGCCGGAACAAGGGAGAGCACATCAACCCCAGATGCTGTCTGGGAGGCCAGTACAAGACTGATCCAGCCCCCTGAACATGGATGTCAATAATTATTGGAGGCCTCTGCACTCCAGGGAGCCTCTGGAAGTGGATTAACATTTTTCCCTTGTCTAAGAAGGGAATTTGAGAGCCCATCCCACGTTAAGGGATACACTCTGGCCCTGGACACATGGGGAAGGGCCCAGGCCCAGCACAAGAAGATTTGGTGGACTTTGCAGAGTCCCCCATTGAGGGCCCTACCCTGCATGGGGAGTGGATGGGTGGATGGGGTGGGGGGAGGAGGGATGGGGGTGAGGGAGGGAGGAGAAGGGACTTACATGTGAAACAAGCTTTTTCCCTAACTTGAATTAATAAAATAAATAAATAAATAAATAAATAAATAGGTCCAATGATGTGAAAAACAGTCTTAAAATGGTAACAATGACAGCAGAGACTAAAGATTTACACTTGGGAAATTTAAAGTCTTTCATAAGATATCCTTTCTTGCAACTCACTAAAAGAATTGTGAACCTAAAAGCACCATTAGGGTGTGTGATTTTTTAAAAAAAAATTTCCACAGAAATAACAATATTATTGTGTAAGTACAAAGTGTCTGTCTTCCTTAAGCAGTTTGTGACATCTGTCCACAACTAATGCCATTCTTTTTGGAAGTTGTGGAAACTATAGAAGGTAGAATTGATAACCTGCAGGGGTGTTGGTCCCTGCAGAAAACTCATTCCTCTTCTCTCAGCTGCCACCCAGTGATTTACTCACTTCATCTAGCATGGGTTTTCTTTAAGATTCCCTGCATATGTTGCCATTTAGACTGGTATGGTCTTGTATATTTAACCATACTGCTTAAAGAATATGGGTCCATTTAAATTAGAAACAAGCTTGTTTTACATGTGACTCCCAGTTCCCTCTCTCTCCCCATCTCCCCTAACTTCCCATTGACAAGGAGACCACTTCCTGAATATAGCACCAGTAGCTCAGACACTGAGATTAACAATTGATAAATGGGACCTCCTGAAACTGAGAAGATTCTGTAAGGCAAGTGAGACAGTCACCAACCCCACATCTGACAGAGGGCTGATTTTCAAAATATACAAAGGAATCAAGAAGCTACTCAACAAAACACCAAATAATCCATTTAAAAATTGGGGTATAGAACTAAATAGAGAATTCTCAATAGAGGAATCTAAAATGGCTGAAATACTTTTAAGAAAGTGCTCAACATCCTGTATGTTGACACATGTGGGAGGGACTAGCCCCTGCTCCAAATGATGTGACAGACATTGAAGATCCCCCAAAGAAGGCCTGACCCTCCCTGGGAGCAGAACAGGGATGGGGTAGTGGTCAGTAGGGAGCAGGGGAGGTAGAGGGAACTGGGATTGACATGTAAAACAAGATTGTTTCTAATTAAAATTTAAAAAAGAAAAAAATGTGCTTATGATCTCTAAAACAAAAGACTATAGGTGTAACATAACTTTTATGTTTAGAAGACAGTTTTTTTTTCTTTTCATTTAACCCTTCCAAAGAAAGGAGGTTTACAAAGTCTCTACAACTCAGTGTCCTGAGAGATGGGAATATTTTGGTATCTGAGTATTTCTCTCGTTAACACAATGATATTGTTCAGAGAGATTATGATGGTGGAGGCAGACTGCGTAGGAGAAGGAACTAGGAGGATTGTAGACAGTGGAAACTCCAGTCAGGATGTAATATGAAAAAGAAAAGAAAAATAAAAAGAGAGACCTCCATGGCTAATATATTTGAATGCTTAGTAGACATGGAAGGGAACTCTGGTAGGATTAGAAGAATTTGTAGACATGGCTTTTTAGAGGAAGTATGTCACTGGGGGGGGTAGACTTTGAGGTTTTAAAAAGCTCCTGCCCAGCCCAGGGTTTCTCTCCTTTCCTTCAGTTTGACAGTCAGAATGTAGTTCCCAGCTACTGCTTCAATGCCATGATGACAATTGCCAAACCTCTGAAATTGTAAGAAAGACACCAAGTAAATGCTTTGTTACATAAGAGATGCCTTAGTCATGGTGTTCTCTCATAGAAATAGAGCAGTGACATTGCAAAATGATATAAGCTCTCTTACTGTTTGAAATTCAAATCACTGCTTATTTATTTATCTTGTGAGAAAACATGGTCCTGTACATATCCATCCTCGCAATCTAGCTTGTGGCTCCTGGGTATTGAACACATTTTCTCTCACTGAACATGAAATCTTACTAGTTTTTATTTATTCCTTTTTCATTGTATCTGCACAATGTTCTGTGTAAGTAGCAACATTTAATAAACTATGATAGTTGACATGTCATAAGTTAAAAATGAATTCCTACCCCAACATTTGATGGTCTGCAAATGTAATTAAAGGCTGACAAACTTATTTAAACAACCAAACATAATAAATATGCATGACACTTTATGTCAGAGAGAAAGTGATAAACTTTATATCATGTAAGAATTGTATTTTATCCTACATAAAATGGGAAAGCATGGAGAAGAAAGTTTTGAGTAGAGATGGGAGATATTAACAAACATAAAGGGTGACAGAGTAATACAAAGGACTAAAGGGCCTTGGTTTTGGACTCAGGTCTTTCTAGCTAAAGGAACTTGAGCAAGTTAGATAAGCTCTTCTGTTTTAGGATTCCTTGATTTTAAAGAAGGAATGCTGATAATTTTTCCTGAAATTATTTCCTTTCTTTTTTAAACAGTTGAGTGCATTGATATACATAAAAGACACAGAAATACATGGCAAATGATAAGGACCAAATAAACACTGAATTCTTTGCTATGTATCTTTGATGTTAATCTCCCAAACTCATGGAATTGTGTGACACTGATATTAACATTTACCATGCAATTGCAACTTAATTGTTAGACTAAGAACTATTGCTTTTGGATTAAGATAAAACAGAAGAACATAAACTTGGGGTGTGTAAAGTGAGTTTTCTTCTTGCCAGCCTGGTCCCAGAACTGCATCAACACCAAATGACAAACAGAGACTCTATTAGTTATAATGCTGTTGGCCAATGTCTAGGGCTTCTTATTGGCCAACACTGACTCAAATATTAACCAATTTTCTATAATTCCATGTATTTCCACATGGTCTTCTCTCACCAGAGAAAGGTCCAGTGCCGTGTTACTCCTCTGGCATCCTACATGTCAACCACTCAGTGTGTCCGCAGAAAAGAAAAGATAAGGGAAGGGAAGGAAAGAGAAGAGAGCAATTTCATGTTTGTTTCTGCTTATGTGCTGATTCTGCCTAGCTATGTCACTTCCTGCCTGGCCAATCAACCAATCAGTGTTTTATTCATTAACCAATAAGACAAACATACAGAGAAGAACTTCCCTCATCATCTCCTCTTAATGTCTAAATAAAAAGAAGAGTTTTACCTTTAACATAGTAAAATACATAGCAAAACAGTTATCAAGTAATAACTATAGTTACAATATTTAGTCCATTAACATTTAGCAAAATTTATAGAAAATATTCCGTCATTTCTCCTATCTTTTTGAGTCTAAAATCTTATATGCAGGCTGAAGATGGGGCAGGCCATCTTGTGTCTGGCAGACTTCTCAGCAAAGCAGGAAATTTTAAATTGTCTGCCTGCATTGGCAGATTGTCAGTCATTTTTCTTGGTGTCCTGCATAATGTCTGGCAGACTCTTTCATGATGCAGGAACCCTTTAGGACTTTCCCATCAAAGTCAGCAGTCAGTTTCCGGTGGATCCTGCATGTCCAGCTTATCAAACAGTCCAGGCAAGAGCAGTTTCTTACCCAAATGGCTAATCCTGCCATGTTGAAGTCAAACTCCATATTGAGTTTCTTTGATGGCCATTCTCCTTTCTGATGTAATTGGTGTTCCAGGAGCAGTAGTGTCTCACTGTAGTGAAAAACCCTAACCCATTTAAAAATGCCAAATTTGGAAGCTCTATGAAAGGTTTGAAGAATGTCTATTCATTTGAAATATCTCTTTATATCTAGAAAATCTAGCTAACATAACTATAAGTTTGACTATTATAGGAGACTATATACAATCTGTACTTAACTATGCATTACATTTTAAAAGATCTGCATAAACACAATACCTAAACAATAAGAGAAATAGACATATAAGAAAATTGATCTTAAATTTGAATCAATAAATGAAAATCCATACCAATGCAAAATATTCATTTCTACATCATTTCCCCTTTTTTCTATAATCAACACCATTTAAATGAAAACACACATGTATAAACAATATTTGGGAATGCGGGTGTCATTCTCTCCAAAATGCTTCCTGCTGTTTGTGGGTGCTGAAATACCATGGAGATCCTAAGAAAACCCAGAAATCCTGGCTGTAATGGTCTGGTACTTCATCGTGTCAGGTGTCTTCAATGTTGGATCACCTGGCCATTGCTCCAGGGGGATATTGCTCTATCAAACCATGTTATTCTGGAAGGAATCCACAGTTTTTCATTTTCTGGGCAAACAAAAATAAAGCCTCTTTTCCAACATAACATGTCCTTAAATTTAAATTAATGAAGTCAAGGCATTTTTAAAACATATGCTTAATTAATCTAGCAGCATTTATAATCACATATCTGTTAGCAGCTTTTGCTCTTTCTTCATCAACCAAAAAATTCAAAGATAACACAATAATATACAGTATCCAGAATCTCAGTATATTTTCCATCTTTACATGGCTTTTTAATTTTTCTTACTCTATTTCTTTTCCTTTTATTTATTTTTTCATTTTTTGAGACAAGGTTTCTCGGTGTAACTTTGGCTACCCTTGAACTCACTCTGTACACCAGGCTGGCCTTGAAATCACAGAGATCTTCTTGTCTTTCCTCCAGAGTGCTGGGATTGAAGTCATGTGCCACCATACCCAGCTAATCTATTTCTTTTTTTTTTCAACCACTTTATCCTGTTTCTTTTTCTCTTCCCTGCCTACTTATATTTTTAAACACACTGTAAACCTTTAGAGGTAATTCTTCATCTGAATCTGTCTTAACTGTACATCTTTACCTCTTTCCAGCCATTACGCATTTTTTTTCTAAAAAACATTACTAAAATTAGAGAGGGGGCTGTTTTAGCCACTGCCTTTCCAAGATAGTGGAAGTATGTTTACTGCTAGCACATAGAGCTGTGCTCAACCTCTTGGACTATGCTACCATCAATAAGCATGCTGCCTGTTTGGAGATGTGGTCACTGCCACTGCCACCTGCTCATACACACCATTCAATTGATAGCCAGGCCTCTTAAAAGAGCCATGCAGTTTTTCCATTTATGCTGAGTCAGGAAGATTCCCTTAAAGGACCTTGTCTTAGCAAAACAGTGTCCACCAAGAAAATGCTGCTACCAAGAAGGTATTCTTGTCACTGTCCTTTTGCTTCTTCTAAAATTCCTTTTCAAGCTTTTGTCAAGTTTTAAGTGGAAATTTGTGCCCTATGTAAGGGCTCCATTTTATAACATGAGTTTTCTTTGGCCCAGTTTTGTCCCACTGCCCTTGCGGTGAAAATGGTGAACTATAAGATACACAGAAAAGATTTCCATGCAATGAATTAGACTATAATAAGTATATTAAATGACAAAAATCAATAAACCCAAATAATAGGTACAAATTTAAAAAACCTTATACTAATTTGCCCAAACATGTTCCAAACAACAACTACAACAAAATTAGGTCTATTTATATTTTAAGACAACCAATGTAAGATAGCTTTTTACAGTCATTATTGCAATCTAGTAAGTTTTGACAATATATTCCTCATTTATGCTTAAAACATGGTTAGCAATGTTAATAAATAATGCACAGAAATGAAATGGGATAAAAGTCCATTACTACATACCTTAATTTTATATTTAAGATTAAAAATATCAAAACAATGATGTCACAATACATATATAATTAGAAAATAGTTATCATCAAACTTATGTTCATTCTGAGTGTAAAATGCTTGATTATCAATAGAAAAAATCTCAAGTGATATGGTCTCAGTATAACATCTTGCAACTAAAATTTTCTGCTAAAACTTCATGAAACAGCTTGGTTTTATGCAATTTGCATATCTGGAATTAGATGCTTCCAGGTAGAGAATTCACCCAACACTGATGGCAGAAAACAGGTCAGATTCTTCAGAAGGAATGATTTAAATGAATCAAGTGATGGTGTACACAGCTATAAGACCCCCAGTGAATCACATGTCTTATTTGCATGCATTCATGCCCACACTGGAAAATTGGTATTACCCCAATGCCTTTTGTATGATGATATCATGATTACAATAAAAAGAAGGAGAAAGTTTTCACTGCCTACTGTCTAATGTGCTGTGCTCCATAACATCATGTTAATTTTGTATGGTGCACAATGTCAAACCCTATATTAACTCTGGCACAGTAAAGCCTGAAGGATTTTGAGGAATACAAGGAAGTTAAGATTCTGTTTTCAAAAACTGCCTATTTACATAAACTTTCCACCTTTTAATTTGTTTTTCCCCTCCTAACATAGGCATACATATTTATGATTCTCAGATACAGCATTGTTTTTAAACTCGCAATTGTTCCTGATTTTTATCACAAAAATAGTAATGGGACTATATTACTAAGGTATATTTTTTAGGTATTAAAGAACACATTATTTTATGTGAGAAATTAAAAGTTAAAATGAAGTCCTTATGCGAGTATTGTTTACATATTAAGCTAATTTTCAATATTTCAGAATAATGCTTTGTAATTCAGAATACAATGAGAGCACATATGTATGAACATTTCGTATCTATAATGAGTATAAATCTATAGTATATCAATAATATCTATTTAGATAAATAGACATAGAAAAATCTATAATGTATCAATAACATACCATATTCTTTACAAAAAATACAGTAGTGCCTTTTATATACCATGCATTCTGATTTCAATTCTAAGCAAGCAATGTATTTTAGTTTGCATTTATGTGGTAACAAATTTCTTTCCTATCTTCACAAATCACTCAGCACCTGTACAGTTACAGTGATTAAAAACTTAAGCTAAAATATAAATGAGAACACTTGTAGTATAATGAGAAAATTAATCACCTGAAGAATAACAACTTGCAAACATATTTATTTGTTGCATCAAAACTAGCAAAAATTAAAGATAATAGTAACTGGCAGACCAATTAGTAATTGAAGAAATTAAAATTCATTAGGGGCGATTAATATTAGTATTACAGTACAATAGAAACCAAATGTGCGCTACGTGGATACAGGAAAGTGTACTTGAAGGGTAGACATATTTTTGTCTCTTCACAGCCAAAAGCAATATATAGTGAAAAATGCAAATCATTGATTATTTTCCTATTTTGTATTTTCTCTTTCTTTCATATTGTAAACTTTTATGAATTACTTTATTTCAACATGGCCAATATGATATGGGTTCTCTAAATGTGTTTCACCTTATGATGAGTTTCTTAGGACTTTCTTAGAACACCCTCCCATTGTTCTCTCTCACCTTATGTATGGGAAAATGAATGGTTCCTGCTGACTCAATCTCATCACGTTTAAAGTTACATTTTAAAGTTGGATATAGTGATGGACACCCATGATTCCATCTCTTAATCTAACCCTATTACCCATTCTGAAAAGTAACTAAAATGTGAAGACAATAATAATAAAAATTCTAAAAGACACCGTAGGTATTACACTACAAGATACAAAGAACTCAAGAAACAAAATGAAGAATTCAACTGATTCAATTTCTACAAATGGACTATACATCTAAACAAAATGTTCTGCAAAACAAAAACAAATATGGAAACTTAGTATCTTAAGAAGTACTCAGCATGATTAATGAATAGGAAAAAATTAAACATTATTTGGATGTAGTTTTATACAGATGAGAATGGCTAGTGTCAAGAACACATATGACAATAAGTGTTGGTTTCGATGTGCTGACATAGGTATATGTTGCTTTTTATGTATTTGAAAATTAGTGTAGCTATAATGAAAATATTTGTGAATAACCCTAAATAGTCTAAAGGCTAAAAAATGCAATGTAGATGTACATCTCTTTGGATATTGCTGAAGGATGTCATGTCCTTTTCTAAACATACTTGTTTAGCCATGATCATGGGTGCTCTATTTGCAATATGTAGGAATTAAAAAGAAATTATATCCCTTCAAATGATGAATGTATAATAAGGTAGTACATACATATAAAGGAATTCTATCAAGATATACAGAAAAATAAAATGTGAATTTTGAAAGTAATTGGATAGAACTCAGAAATATAAAGGCAAAATCTGAACATTCTCTCTTATTTTTGGATCCTAGCTCTGAATCTTTCAGTATAAATCCTATAACCTGAAAGAATTGCAGACTCCTGGGAAGCAGAAGAGAACTACATTTGCAGTAATGGAATATAAACTCTAGAAAGGAGGATATTTAGGACACAGGTGCTTTAAATGGGAAAAATCGGAAGAAGGCATGAGGATTTTAACTGAGCAGTGGGTACAGATTGAGGGCAAAGAAAGAGCCAACACTAAGAGTATTTGAAAAACCTACAGAGTAACATATAGTTTTATAATCTTACTTCAACACACACACACACACACACACACACACACACACACACACACACACACACACACACCAAACAGACTGAGTTATGCATATGAGTTAATATTGCTTTTCCATTGGGGTCATAGTTTACCCAATAAAAATTCCAGTGCCAGGGAAAGAAAACACTTTCTTAAAGTTTTTCATCAGTCATCCGGGAGGTGGAGGCACACACCTTTAATACCAGCACTTGGGAGCCAGAGGCAGGCAGATCTCTCTGAGTTCAAAGCCTGCCTGGTCTATGGAGCTAGTTCCAGGACAGGCAGAGCTGTTACACAAAGAAAACCTGTCTCAAGTCCCCTGCCAAAAAAAAAAGTGGTTTCATTTATATGGACTAAAAATGTGAAGCCTTAGAGTGGAGAGAGGCCAAGCATACTTTTTATAACAGTCCACTTGGAAGAAGGGGAGAAGACGAGGGGTGAGGAAGACATGATGGGACAGGGAGGTTGAGTTGGGGAAGAATAGAAGAGAACAAGATAAGAGATAATATAATACAGGGAGATATTATAAGTCCAAAGAGAAATCAGGAACTAGGGAAATGTCTATAGAGCTACAAAGACAATCTAAGCAACAGAGGAGAGGCTACCTTAAATGCCCTCTCTTGATAATGAGATTGATGATTAATTCATATGCCATTGTATAGCCTTCATCCAACAGCTGGTGGAAATAGATGTAGGGGAAGCTGTAGCCACGCCTACTTAGGGGCTGGCTACAGCTTCCCCTACAATTCCCCTTTTAGTCACAGGTAAACCTTGAACTGAACTGAAATCCAGATGCAGAGAAGGAGGACTGATGAGCAAAGGGGTCCATATCAGGCTGGTGAAACCCTAAGAAACATCTGATCTAAACAAGGGAAACCACTTGGTCCCCAGACTAATAGCTGGGAAACCAGCATGGGACTGATCCAGACCCCCTGAATGTGGGTGTCAGTGAAGAGACCTTGGAAATCTATGGGGCCTCTTGTAGTAGGTCAGTATTTATTTTTTTCAGGTAAACAAATTTATTGAATCCAACAGCAGATAAACAACAAAAACAAAAATATCCTGTAGACATCAAAGACAAAAATGTATATGTCAAGTTAATATTCAAGGGGCTATTTGAAGAGTGCAACAATGCAGAGAATACAAAAGTATTAACTTTTGTCAAGTTTGTACAACCTCAAGAAACATATGCTGGTCACAAACCAAGAGGTATCCACAAAGGTGTAGGGTCACATGAGCAGTGGACTCATCACCTCAGCGGCTTAAGACAGTATATATGTGAGACCAATTCAACCAAGCCCTGTTTACTATTGCTTTAAATTCCTTCTTCAAAACATATAACCATACTCAGTGCAGCAGGGAAGAACAGTTAATCAGATTCTGAGGACTGCCACATTAGAGGGAAGATATCTTCCATAGCAAATATATTTGTGCTGAGAAAAAACAGCAGCTGCTGAATGGCTTCTTTTGGCAATGTTCAAGATATGTAATGGAAGTAGGTATCTATGAGAGCAGGGTGGGTTTCTAAGAGAAACAGAACACAACACCCCAACACTAGAATCAAAACTTGATTACTCAGCTAAACAAACCATCTCAACATCTTCACCCAAAGCTTAAGGGGGAGAGGGGGCTGGTAATCTTCCCCAGCATGTAGTCCTGGGCCAACTAGTAAGGGCTTCTATTACAGCTTAACACATGAATGTACTTTGAAGAGGAGTGGCAAGAACTTCCCTCTACATGACCCAAAAGGAAGGATCAATGTCTCATGTCCTGAGAAGTGGTGGTGTTCTAGATAGATCAGTATTTATTGCTGCCATAGGAATGGTCTTTAGGAACCCATCCCACATGGAGGGATGCTCCCTGAGCCTAGACACAAGGGGGTTGACCTAAGTCCTATCCTAAAGAATATAACAGACTTTGAAGACCCCATAAAAAAGGCATCACCCTTCCTGGGAAGCAGAAAGGTTATGTAATGAGTAGGGTGTTAGTTGGAGGGGGGCAGGAGAGGAGGAGAGGTAGAGGGACCTGGAATTGACATGTAAAATAATTTTCTCTCTAATTAAAAAAAGAAAAGAAAAGAAAAAAAGAAAAAGAATCATCCTCTAAGCGTCCTCACAACTGGTCACAACTCTTAAAGTGCCCAGCAAGTTCACATCATATCCTGTGGGCAGACAGAGAACATACACCTCAGCAATAACAAAGCTATAGAGTAAACTTTATTCTTCCTGCACATAACTTTTCCTTCGAGTTTATTTATTTTCTTCCCGTTTTTTTAATTTTTGTTTGTATTAGTTTCATATTGTTATAACTTTGATATGCTCTCATGAACAAAAGTGGCCTTTGCCCGAAGCCTCCTTTAATGTAGGACTTTTGCTGGCATTTATTATTGCAGTAATTACTGCTTGTCATACTTTTAATACTTTCCAACTAGTTTTGACTTATTTGAAATAATACAAATGTAATGTTCATCTTTTTTTGACAAGGATGAACAACTCTTTCTCATCACAACATAAATGTTACAAGGCACTGGCTCTACTTTAACTAACCTGGGAGTCCAGTCTTTCTGACCTCAAGCGTTTTCTCTCAGGTAATAGAATTTCATTTTTATCTCTATATATAACCTGCCTGTCTTCATCTGAGTTGGGAGCTGCAGTACTCAGGCTCAGTGGAATCAGGAGAGGATACTTAGTTATAATTTATCATCAATTAGGTTTTCAACCAGTCCCCATGGTTTTAAGGTCATCTTTCTTCACCTTTCAGAATTTACTGCAACCAATTACTATGGCTTGTAGAAACTGTAAGGGGACACATTAACTCCCTTCTTAACTGTTCCAAGTGACAAATTAAAGTTCTGACTTGTCAAGCACATGATGTTTAATAAGAACACACTTTTCTCTTTAAGTCTCCTATGCACACTCAGGTTTTATGTATGTGTAAGTGTGTAATTTTTCTGCCATCATGGGGTCTCAATGCTTCTAGGGATTATTTAATGTTTTAAGTCTCCAATCTCCAGTTCTCCTGGAGCTTGTGAACTTACCTCCACATAGGATGAATGTTAGAATTTCTGATTTTGAGTTTATGAACTCAATTTAAGCTAGTATCCTTTGATTTTATGCTTTCTAAAACATACCTGGTTTAAAGTGCTGTTCCAGAACAATTTTGCGATTGATTCATAGAACCCCAAGGATTTTCACCACACCAGGATAATTTTTAATTGCTGCTTTCCCAGCTTGGAATATTCCCCGTGTTAAGATTTTAGTGTAAATTCCAGCTCTGCCATGTCAAATTTGCTCAGTCTTCTTTTGATTACTTGTGAATTTTTTTTCTTCAGCAAGACAGCTATGGCAAAGGCATGTGTGATATTATCTAGTGACAGATTTAATTAACTCCCTCAATGAAGATACTACATACTATTAATGGTCACCTCTCTCTGTGAATTTAGTAAATCAAAGGTCTAGCTTGAATTACTACCCTGGGCTTCAGTTCAATCGCTTTCCTTTTCTGTAGTTCTCAACTCACTTGAGGTCTCCAGAATGTCCTAGGCTACTACCTTCACTCAAATACACACACACACACACACAAACTCACACACACACACACAACCACACACACACACACACACACACACACACACACACACAGTACTGATTTAAATTAGATATCATTCAGAAAATGTTTTTGTTAATACCAAAAGGTATATATGTTTGTAATAACTTTACTAAATTCTATGACACATTGCTAGCTCATGTTTTATAGACCTCACTGTGTACTTAAATAGTTCCTAAGCATAAAGCATGCTTCATAGATTATAGTGCCTATGAATCAGGACCTTGAATCATACTCACATATAATAACTGTACACTTCCTAATTTGAAAAATCCCGAAGCTCTCAGCTATGTCACAGGTTCAACTGTTGGTCTGTCCTGAAGGTCTGTACTTGCAGTTAGAGTGTTTAGCTGCCCTTTTCGGTGATTTATCTGAATCATTAGCATGAAGTCTTTTGAGCTGCTTTCTATTTTATCACATGTAATTCAGGGGGCAGTTTTCCCCAGTGGCTTATGCAGTATTTTTGTTTGTTTTTTTTTTGTTTTTTACTTGCTAGACATTGTGCTCCCAGCCTTTCCTAATGCACTCTCGAATGAAGTCTGGAGAGCTTGTTGGCTTTTCCTGTTTTAGTGTCCCTTTTGGAATTTAGTGAATTGTGAGGCTCTCTTTCTAGTTGATGGTGAAAACAGCTTTGAGTGACACATTGCAGCAAGCCCAGAAGCTGATGGTGTGACATCCATGGCAGGTCTCTGAAGGTATGACATCCATGGAAGGTCTGTGTTTCACAGCTGGAGAGGCTTGTGTTCTGCTCTGCTCTGTTGACTGCTCAGTTTGTCTTTTCATTCCATGGGCCATGTGTCACAAATAGATATTGTTTTTCTCCATTATTGTCTGCAATGTGCCAAATAGCATAGCAAGAGAAGGTTGCTAAACAATAGATTTGCTTGATTTGAAGTTATCTCTTGATTCTAATCAGAAAACACTGTACTGCCAAGACTATTCATCCCCAAATATCAGTTATTTTGATATATATATATATATATATATATATATATATATATACATTTATATACATATATATATGTGTGTGTATTAAACACAGACATATTACACAAAAATGAAAATAAATGTATGTATCTATATGTAAGCTATTTATATTTGCATATGTGCCTCACTGTGTATATATCTGAATATGCTTCTATTTTTACCACTTTGATAGACTCATTGAATAGCATAGATTGAATAAATAAATATTGAGATTTAATATTATTTTCTTGAGTTATGTTGGCCCTATCAGTGATTCTCAACCTGGGAGTCACAACCCTTTTAGGGTCACATATCAGATGCTATAAATATCACATATTTACATTATTATCTGGAACTATAGCAAAATCTCAGTCTGAAGCAGAAAGGAAATAATTTTATGAATATGAAATTTCATATTTCATCATATCACATCATGAGGAATTACATTAAAGTGTTGCAGCAGTAGGAAGGTAGATATTCACTGTCCTCTATCTTCTCTAAGGAACCCAATGTTTTTTTCACAATAATTATTAACAAAATACTTAGTCTGCATCCAAAATGCATGTAATTTACTGTGATGCCAAAGTTTTGAGTTGAAGAAAAAGGCATTAGTGATTTAGGAAACAAAATAATGAAAGTTTGTAGGTTCCTTAACTAATTTTCCAGAGTCTTGTGCTGTCTACTCCTCTGCATATACTCTTAAATATTCATTGATGACTCTGAATTCTGATAAGTAAAAATCCTCTTGATTCTAGTGAATAGTGGGTTTCTTGAGGTCAGCATTTACATTTTTAATACTGAATATAGAAATAATGCAATTTTAACCTGGTGAAATGTTTTTATGTAGTGTTTGAATGTCCTTCCAAAAGAGTCTGTGAAAATTTAAATTCAATCTTGAAGATTACAAATAGGTGGTACCCTAAAGAGGGCATATTTTTAGATCTTTGTCCTCCTGTATAGATTAGTGTTTGTCATTACAGAAAAAGAGTTTTAATGAAATAATAACTTCAGCATGCACTCTCTCCATCAGCCATGTACTCTCTAGCTCTTCTGCATTTGACAATAAAATGATGCAGCACCAAAAATATTGTCAGGACTATCCTTATGGTTTTCTTAACTTCTATAATCACAGACCAAATATGTGTGTCTATTTATAAAGGAACAAATTTCTGGTATTTTGATGTTGCCAGAAATAAAACAGTGTGTTACACATCTCTCATCCTGTGCAGAAATCAATTAAAATGGATCAAAGACTCTAATGTCACTGAAATATTAAAATTGTCATCTTTGTCAAAATGGCTAGGATCCAGAAAATGAATGACAGAAAATTCTGGAAAGACTTTCAGGGAAAAAGAGCCCTTTCAGACTGTGGTAGTAGTGTAGACAACTGCTACTGTTATGTTAATAAGCATGGAGCTCCCTCAAAAAATTAGAAATAGAAATACCCTCTCCTCTAGATCTATCACTCCTAAGCACATGCCCAAAGAATCATATATTCTACCACAAAGGCACGGCACTTATATTTCCAGGTATATCATTGCACTATTTACTAATATACATATTTAATTTTTTAATTAATTTTTTAAATATGGAGAACAGAGGTTAAAACTGAAACTAAATTAGAAATATAATTTAATAACTTCATCTACCCTCTTATTCACTCATCATTAATGTGGAAGTGTTGTCTTTGATTTCAAAACAGACTTTGTAACCTTAAAGAAGCTGAAAACAATGCAAGCATTAATTATTTACTTATGATCTAAACCCTTCAATTCTTTATGATTTTCCTTTTGGTCTGGCCTACAACTATATCATCAGCTCTTTTTTAAACATGTTTTATTACCATTGTTTAATTTAATTTTTATGATTATAAATTATTGTTCTTAAATTATTTTCTATCTCTTCTATTGTGAATGATGCATTCTTCATTTCATTTTTGCTATGATTTCAATTTGTTGTAATTCTTTGCTCACCATTGAATAAGCCATTGTTTACTTTCCTGGAGGAGCTTTCCTTTGGTCTCTTTTGCACTGATTTCCCTAGGATATTCTGTGCTAGTCAATGTACAGACTGGAAAATTAAAAACCTCTCAACATTTCAAGCACAGAAGAATTTAGTCTAGACTCTGTATGGAAAGACTGAAGTTGAGATACAAAGCAGATCAGTTTCATGGACATCTGAAAGCTTCTATCACTCTAGGTGGAGCGCGCAAGTCTATACTTGCTGTAGTGTTTGAAGCCTTCCATGTTGCCTCTAATGTTGATCAAATATACCAGAATACGCTGTTAATATTTCTATACCTTTTAGAGCAAGAAATGTACTTGTCTGCCTTATTTTTCCCTTCTAACTTTGAAAACAGTGCATTGTTGTTATTTGAGAAAACATTTCATACCAAGTGGAATTGTGAGCCCTTGGAATCTAGTCCAGTTCTCAGCCAGCTATTACATGTTCATGTTCATATTACATGTTCATTCTGAGTGTCACTATTCCTTCTTACAAATGTTCATTGTTCTAGAGGGGCTGGAAATTCAGATGTCCTATTACTCAGACACATATGATAGCAATTGATAGCTGTGTGGCTAGAATTACCTAATGAAAAGCTCCTCCAGAAGAGTAAACAAAGATTTATACAATGATGTGCAAAGAATTACAAATAATTTAAAGTGTCTCCTAAATCCTCTCTCCTGAGTTAGGCATGACTCTAGCCATCTGGACTTCAGGGTCAAGAATAAACATACCTCAACCCAAGTTCCTTGTTATTTAGATAAAGGCATACGATTTGTTGGGGCCCCATAAAAATGGCTCCACACCATCTTGACTAAAGGTCAGAGAGGTCAAAACTGTCCTTTTACTTATTAAGTCTATAGCTTGGCTGCTCCTGGATGTTTCAGCCTTGGTAGCTGATGTCTGTATAACAAGGAACTTTAGACTCAGGTGTGTTTACTCTTCACCTTGAAGACGAAATGGTAGGTGTGTCTACCAGATATCTGGAGGATTGATGGAAGTAAGTCTCTTTGCTCCTTATACATCATAATATAAGTCTTTTGCCGTTGTCCACACTTTTGGTTGCATACATAAGTATGTTCAAGAATAAACTAAGCACTTCAGTATGGACTGAATGGCCCTCCTGACAATATTCCTGTGTCTCCATCTTGTCTCTTAACTCCCTTAGCTTGGTCTTCTTGGTCCACACTGCCCCTCTTAGAAATGAACTATGGGCAAGTAGGGCTGGCTCCGACTTCAGCTTTGAAAATACAGTTTCCCACAGAGAGAGATTGTATACTTTAACTTTATTACTGCATCATATATTATTGTCTTATCTCATTCTAAGGGATTATAATTAATTTATTGCTATGCCTGATCTATAAATGGAAGTGTGTCCCATATACAAATATACTAAAAATCATACTGGACTTAGAGCTCAATATTATTTTTTATTTTCCATCAGATCTGGGAAACTTGGAAAATACCAGTGATACTACTAAAACATCATCTAGGGACATGAGCAATTATATTTCTTATAGATGCAGACTTAGAAAAAGAATGTGTTGTGTTGTATAGCCTAGTAGGAGAGAATCCATGCCTTTCTCTTTGCCTTTTGAAAAGGTAGTCTCTTTTTATTAATGATTTTTAACATAAGTTTAAAAAATGAATTCTTCAATAAACTACGAAGATATAAGTGGCACTATTTATTTTCTCTGGCAAGGAGACCCACATCTGGACAGCAGCTGGAAGCAGATGCAATACACACTTAAAATCATCATTTATCTTTATTCTGTAAGTCCCATCTGTCCATGGAGCCAATTGAAGTGTATAATTAAATGGTGGTATTAGATCAACATTCCATTTTAAAGTTTAAATAAAGAGAACCCTTTGCAGTCTTGCAAATGAGCCAGTTGCTGGGTTACATGCACATGTTGGTTAAGTGCCATGTCATTTGCATAGATTGGAGTATCTTCAGTATTTTTTTCCTTTGCAATACTTACTCCAAAATAACCTTTATAATATAATGGAATGTAGCTACCTTTGTTAATTTTCCTGATCTATTACATGTTAACAGTAAATCCCTAATTCATAAGTATAATTCCTTTAAACAATCTAGTGAGGTTGAATATTTGCATTTGATAAAATGCCTGTTAACAAGACTAGAAAAAGCAGTTAAAACTCCAAGGAGAAATTTGGATTCACCTAAGTGTGCTGAAATTTTTTCCAAGTTATCTACATTTGCACTTTTTGGAAAATGACAGTGTTAGATTTTTGTTTGCTTTCATTAAACATGTATAGATGTTAAGGCTATACTTCATAGATTTAAGGGTTCATAATAAATTGAAGAATAATAACAAAAAATATAGATATCTTCATACAAGCTATGTTAAAGTCTATAATGTTGGTGCTGTAATAAAACAATTGTGACTTATTACTAATTACAAATTAGGAATAAATAACAAAAGGTTTATAAATTATTTTAATTTACAGGTATGAGCTTTGTCTGAATGAAGAAAATATTTTAAGCAATGTCTGTTTAGAAAAATTGTGTAAACTATCTTACCGTCAACACTTTTATACTGAAAATGATGAATTAATAGTTTCTTCATAATATGCTTCATGATAATGTATTTTTAAAATACTAATTTTAATAAAAATATGAAATATTCTAATAATGATGAACAATTATTGGTTAGACTGCAATCTATACTGAAGGGACCAGCCCCCTGTTTAAGCAGCCATAACATGCTAACATGTGCTCTTTTGACCTTGCCCCTCCTTTCCTGGTCACTAGGAGGTCAGACACACTCATGGCAAGGAACCCATCAGAAGTTAGCTGGCTGGGTATGCATTATGTATAAGTGCACAACGGTGACATGCAGAGCATAGCATCCACCATGGGAGGGCCTACAGGCCATGAAAATCAGTTGACCAATCAACACAGGGAAGTCTGAAGCACAGCAATCCTAAGACTGTTGCATATGCCCTAATACTGGCCTATACAATCCCTGCCTTATGGTTTCTCAGGGCTTTTTCTCCAGCCATCCAAGCAGTGGATGGATGAAAGGGTTATCTAGTTAAAGAGTAATAAAAGATGCTTTTCTTTGACATCAAAATGGGTCTCTTGGTGATTTGAGGGTTCAGAATTTGCACACAACAATACTACTTGTATTGCCCCTCAATAGACTGAAAATAGACCACAGCCCACCACTACCACTCTTTGATGCCACATATAAGGAAATATTTGAACGTGCTGTAGAACTTTGTAAGCATGTCATTCATCATTTTCAAATCTATGTTTATTACTGCATTAGTCACTAAATTCTTAAAGATAGAATCATCCTGATGCTCATCAAAAGATTAATGCAAAAGAGAAAATGTGCTACCATCTATTGATATATCTGTCTGTCTGTCTGTCTTTGTGTTCTCTTGCAAGTGTGTGTATGTTTGTAACTAAAAAGGGAATGAAATGATGACTTTTATAGGAAAACAAAGGTACCAGGTAACCACTCTGTTAAGTGTAAGAAGCCATAATCAAGTTAACATATATAGAATATATTCTCTACTATGTATAATCATGATTCAGAATGTTGCATATTCCATGGAATAAGAAAGACAGTCATAAAAGGGTAGAAGTGAACCTAAGACAAGTAAGAAGTAGAGAGGAAAGCAGAATGTGGTCCAATAAATACTGTGTTGGGACTAACTCAAAAAAGAACAGGGTAATTATAGAGGATTAAGAGGTGATCAGGAGAGTATTTTTGCTTTCCATCCTCTCTTCTCAATTTGTTACAACTTGTTACAAAATGTAGCATTATCTATAAAGTGACTGCCACACCTTTTAAATCATAAAATATCGACATAAGTCATGATTACAAAACTGATATAAAGCTAAAATCTTTACATTTAATGAGTTTCTTTTGTGTGAGGAGACATGATGTAGGAGAATGAGTACAAGCAAGCAGTGTTTCCTAACGTGAACAAATTGCTGATCTAAATGATACGATTTTAAGTTTGGAATGGGTGATGTTAAAAGAAGGATGTCACAAAACACTTCTGAGGTTAATTAAGATGGTACTGGTTTATTGTCTCTCATTGCAAGAGCAGATATGATAATCCTAATTAAATGGTGTGTTACTCAATCATACTTCAAAGCTGTGTGCCATAGATATTACAGTGCCACAGTATCCTGTATTATCATCAGTAAACTGAGAAAAATCTGCTAATTTAAAATCTCCCAAAAGTTTCAGGGAACAGGACCAAAATTATAAAAAATGAAAAATAATTAATGACCAAAAGCTACCAAAAATACAATTAAAATAATAACACCTTGAATTCTAAAATTATAGAGAATGTATTTAGAAATTTTAAGAAAAATAGGATTGAGACTAATGATTGTGAAAACATAAATTAATTCTGTGAATACTAAATAGATACACATTTTATATTTTATATTTTATTAAGCAATTCAGAAATCAGTCATGATATGTGACTCCAGGAACAACATATGGAAACTAAAGTTAATCTGTCTAATATTAAAATAAGATGGCCAAAGTATTTTTAACTAAACAGAAAATAATAAATAACTAAATTAAATTATTTCTGAGATAAATCAAGTTTTGCTTCACAGAGTAAAATAACTAAAGTTGTTCCTTATATCATAAATTGAAATATACTTGAGTAGAGGCGAAGAAATGGAGGAGCAGATATATTGAGTTGGGGGAAGAATAGAGGAGAGAGAGTAGGATGAGAGATACCATATCAGAGGGAGCCACTATAGTTCCGAGAAGAGATCTGGAACTAGGAAGATCTCCAGAGACCTACAAGGATGACACGATCTGACAGTCCGGGCAGTGGAGGAGAGGATGGCCTAGAAACCCTTCCCCTAGAATGAGATTGATGACTACTCTCTGTGCTGTCCTAGAGTCCTCATCCAGTGTCTGATGGAAGCAGAGACAGACATCCACAGAAATACACTGAGCTGAAATCTGGAACCTAGTTGAAGAGAGGGAGGAATGAAGAACAAAGGGGTCTGTACCTGGTTGGAGAAACCCACAGAAACAGTTGGCCTGAAAAAGGGAAAGCATATCGACCCCAGAAGCTCTTTGGGAGGCCAGTACGGGACTAATCCAGCCCCCTGATCATGGATGCCAATGGGGAGGCCCCTACACTCCTGGGAGCCTCCAGAGGTGGACTGGCATTTTGCCCTGGTGTGTGTGGGGGACTTCAAGAGTCCATCACACTTGAAGGGAAGTGCTCTGTCTCTGAACACATGGGGAGGGGCCTAGGCCCAGCACAGGGAGATTTGGTGGACTTGGTGGAGCCCCGGTTGGGGGCCCTACCCTGCCTGGGGAGTGGTGGGTGGATGGGGTGGGGGGTAGGTTGGAGGTGGGGGAGAAGGAATGGGGGTGAGGGGAGGGAGAGGGAGAGGGGAATTACATGTGAAACAAGCCTGTTCCCTAACTTGAATTAATAATAATAATAATAATAATAATAATAAGAGAAAAAAAAGAAATATACTTGAATGTATTCAATCAAAATAAAAGTAATGAAAATACTTTGCAAAGGAAAGAGAAAATTATATGCACAATTCTTCATTGTAATAATATTTACTTTGGCGCCTAAACTATGATTTATTAAAAATGCATTATAATATGTCAGAATGGCTGAATCAGAAACAATGATTAAGTATTAGAATAATTTGAGAAAAGTATTCTAAAATGTTAGATCAGGGCATTTGGTATATTCTTTTTTTTGATAAAAGTAAGGTAATTATAAAATTATACTTGTGTCACTTTTTCTTATTTTATCCATTTTGATTTATATATCATTGAGTTTCCATATTGTAGTTACTTGAAAATTGAGACATATTTGGTATTTAACATTATCTAAGGTCACCTTTGAAACACACATCTTATTTCATTATTGCTTTTCCTGACATCCTCAAACATTCACAATAATATTGTAAGTTAAATGTAATGTTTATATACTATAAAACTCAAATTTCCAATTAAACTATTGATATTATTGTACAGTTCTATTTAATAGTTTTGCTGTTCCCTCTCTTGTTTTGTTTAAATTCAATATTCTATATTATGAGTTTCATTTGAAAAAAATGTTTTCTTAAAATTTTCTTGATTATAATACCACACTGCAAGTACTGTATCATTTATAAGGGGTAAGAAGAATGAAATAAGAAGCAAAACCAAAAAATATCAAAAAAGCAAGAAGCACAAATGACAAAATCAAAACAAGCAAATCACCCTGAAGACAAAAACCATAAAAACAGCCACACAAACAAACAAAACCAACCAAAACAAAATTGTCGATAAAAATACTATTAAGTTTGTTTTAATTGTTCTACTACTCCTGGACATGGGGACATTTGATTGATTTTTAAAAGCTTTATTTAATTTAGTGTTTTACCATCTTATAATTTTCCCTGCTGATGTCTTCAATGTTTTAGTTCGATGTATTCCTAAGTATTATTTATGCTATTGTATATGTTACTCTTTGCATTATTTCTTTCCTTATTTGTTTTCCATTTGCATATATGAAGGCTATTGATTTATGCTTGTTGATTTTGTATCTTGCTACTTTGAAGAACTGACAATAAACTACAGAAGTTGTTTAGTGGAGCCTTTGAGAATTTTAATGTGTAGATCTTTTGACTTTTCCCTCTTCATAATTATATACGCTTTTATCTTTCATTGTCTTATTGCTGTAGGTAAGACATTACAGGCCAGGAAAAGGAAAGTTAGACATCCTTGCCATATTCATTATTTTAATGGAAATTCTCTGACATTTTGTCTAATTAGCTAGATACTAGCTGTGGAGTCAGGCTTTCTCTTTTCCTCTTTAACCCACTATCTTGTTGAATTGAAATGAATGGCCGAAGTGGGAAACAAGAATAAAAGTAATTCCTACTGCTTTTATTTTATTGATTTGACTCATTAACAAAGAAAGATAAAGTTGGGAATAAAAGTCATGGAGACAGAGAACCTCAGCAGTGATGGAGCCAGCAGGCACTGCTCAAATCTTCAAACAGAGAAACTTCAGGAGCAGTGAAAGATTGAATCCATTTTGACAGCATGTTTTAGTACTGGTTCCCTGTAACATGTTACTTACTTTAAGAATGTCCAAACCCCAGAAAAATAAAGCAAGAGAAGAAAACAAAACAAGAAACAAACAAAAATTTTTTGAGTCAAGGCAATTTGTCAAATCACTGATTTCAACAATAGAAAACAAAGAAAAAAGAAAAGAAACTAAAAGACTAGAAACGGATGAAATTTTTGGATCACACATCGTGAAGTCAGATTTCATTCCTAATGAGCTGAATTTGTAGCATTACCCTACAAATGCTTGAAAATTTTGTGTGAATAACTATTTTGTCCTAAGAATAGGAAATGGGTATTAATAAACATTCCTGTAAAAGTGGTTGAAAAATATTGAAGCTTCAGATTAATCAGGGTTTTACAGAGAATTCATTAATTTATCTGTAAGTAATACTGATATCTTTCCAGAGCTAGTTGATCAAGAAGAAGAAAGAGTGGATAGTTTTTATTTCTTTCTTTTTCTTTAATGTTGCTGTTTTTTTTCCATTCATTTGTTTAGCTGATAAATAAAGTCATGCACAATTATGATACACAATACACCATGTTCACAATGGCATGGCTAAATTAAACCAATTAACATGTTATATCACACATATTCATTATTTTTGTTTTGAGAACACTTAAAGTATACTATCTCACAACTTTTAAAATATAGCATAATGTTATCAACCATATTTAACATGCTCTCAGTAGACCTCAAGACTTCACAGAGTCTATGCCTCTTGTCCAACTGCAGTTTTATATCGTTAAACCAATCATTTCCCCATTGTTAAAAAACCCACATTGAAGCCTAATAGCCACAATTCTGCTCTCTGTTCCCATAAATTGACCATTTCTAGGTTACACATAAAATGGAAATTGTGAGAAATTTGTCTTCCAGTGTGTCACTTACTTTGTGGCAAGCATATAACTTTACTACTTACTAAAGATGAAATCAAATTTGCACACAAGGTGAGCACTCACTGAAACACCTTGGATTCATCACATATTTGAGTTTCAATTAGCATATATATATATATATATATATATATATATATATATAGAGAGAGAGAGAGAGAGAGAGAGAGGCGCAATAATGGCAATATGTTATGCATCAATAGCAACAACAGGTTTTCCAGGTTCTGCAGTAATTTGAACAAAATTGTAGAGACAAGCACACTCCATTAAAAAAAAACAAAAACAACAACAGCAACAAAAAGGTAAAGAACAAAATCCCAGAAAACAGCACAGTTCTGTTACTCTTGTGGTACTTGGCACCATTTTTTTAAAATTAGTTTCTCAGTCATCATTTAGGAGGAAACCATTCTGAGCAACATCATTAAAAATAGCTCTGATAAAGCATGGCCACTACTATGTATCATAAAGCAGGTCCACATATGAGTGAGAACATATCATGTTTGTCTTTTTGTGATTGGGTTACCTCACTCAGAATGGTTTCTTAGAGTTCCATCCATTTTCCTGCAAATTTCAAGATTCCATTGTTTGTTTGTTTTTTTTTTCACTGAGTAGTACTCCATTGTGTATATGTACCACAATTTCTCTATCCATTCTTCAGTTGAAGGGCATCTAGGCTGCTTCCAGTTTCTGGCTATTACAAATAATGCTGCTATGAACATGGTTGAACAAATGTCCTTGTTATATGAATGTACTTCTTTTGGGTATATGCCTAGGAGTGGAATTGCTGGATCTTGAGTTAGACTCATTCCCATTTTCTTGAGGAGTAGCCATACTGATTTCCACATTGGCTGTACAAGTTGGCATTCCCACCAGCAGTGGAGGAGTGTTCCTCTTTCTCTGCATCCTCTTCAGCATAAACTGTTATTGGTATTTTTGATTTTAGCCATTTTAACAGGTGTAAGATGGTATCTCAGAGTTGTTTTGATTTGCATTTCTCTGATGACTAAGGATGTTGAACACTTTCTTATGTGTCTTTCAGCTATTTTAGATTCCTCTATTGAGAATTGTTTATTTAGTTCTGTACCCCACCTTTTATGTGGGTTGTTTGGTGTTTGGGGGACTAGCTTCTTGTGTTCTTTGTATATTTTGGAAATCAGCCCTCTGTCAGATGCAGGGTTGGTGAATATCTTTTCCCAATCAGTAGGCTGCTGTTTTGTCTTGCTGACTGTCTCCTTTGCTTTACAGAAGCTTCTCAGTTTCAGGAAGTCCCATTTATCAATTGTTGACCTCAGTGTCTGTGCTACCGGTGTAATGTTCATGAAGCAGTCTCCTGTGCCGATTAATTCAAGGGTATTTCCCATTTTTTCTTCTAATTAGATCAATGTAGCTGCATTTTGTTGAGATCTTTGATCCATTTTGAGTTAAGTTTTGTGCAAGGCTATAGGCTTGGGTCTAACTGCAGTCTTCTACTTGTCTGCAACCAGTTATGCCAGCACCATTTGTTGAAGATGTTCTCTTTGTTCCATCATATAGATTTGGATTATTTGTCAAAAATCAGGTTTCATAGTTGTGTGGGGTAATATCAGGGTTTTCTATTCCATTGGTCTACCTGTCTATTTTTGTTCCAATACCAAGCTGTTTTCAGGACTATAGCTATGTAATAGAACTTGAAGTCAGGGATGTTGTTGCCTCCAGAAGTTCCTTTATTGTATAGGGATGTTTTGGCTATCCTGAGTCTTTTGTTTCTCCATATGAAGTTGAGAATTGTTCTTTCAAGCTCTGTTGTCCTGCGTGATAGTCTTGCCGGCAAGAACCATACAGGACATTCGGATCCTTCTGTAGTAAAGCTTTAATGCATCTTGAGAGGAGAGCATAAGCTTACCAGAGCAGAGACCCCGAGCCAAGAATCCCGTCCCCTAATAAAGGCTGGCAACCGCTGCCTCGGACGTGTCACTCCATGATTGGCTGTAGCTCATCGGGCCATATGATGCCACGGAATAGGCAGAGATCAAGGAATGGAAAATTACCCAGCGCCTGCTCGCATTAACTTGTTTACATTTGGTGCCTGCCGGATGCAGGCGCCATCTTGTAATGGAGAATGCAGGGACGGCTCCCTACATCTCCCCCTTTTTTATTAATTAATGATAAGGCTTCATATTTTTACAAGCAAATAGGTCACCCAAATGTTGAGGGATAGAGGCAGAGGTTGTACCTTCCCAATCAAACATTAAGACTGTGTACAAGAGTCGCCATCAGGCTGTTAGCTTGACCCGAAGCACTCTCGACCTGTCCTCTGTCGTTTTTCTGGGAAAGGGAGACTAGGGCAGGCAACCCTTATGTAGGACAACATGCCTCCCAGAGAAGCCTGCATACTGGGCAACTCTCTGTGCGATGCCTTGCTCGACATCCCTCATGGGCTGCTCAAGCCAGACACTCTACCCTGTGCAATGAGCCTAGGCTCCGGGTGTGCAAGAGCTGTCTGGCCGGCGGCCTATTGCTTAAGCATAGTTAGCCAAATATCAGTGGAAGCCCCTTGTTCCAAAGCTACAAGCGCTTGGGCGATAACCACCTTGTCTCTCTTAGTTTGAGCCCTGAGCCTACAGACCAGCCAGAGAAGCAACATCAATCCGCAGCAAACGGCTGCACCAAACAATCCCACCACCACCCATTCCTTAAAATAGGAGACAGCTGAAGCGATCCATGATGACAATCCCTCCGTCAAGGACAGGAGTTAAACTGGATAATAGCGGCTCTCAACTCCCGGGGAGAGGGTGGAGTTCTGACTTTTGAGGGTCCGAAGGGGCTCTTCGGGTGAGTCTTTCCGGGATCCACAGGGGATTCTCTTCATCCTGTGGAAAAACACATATAGCTCCCCTGGATCTTATGAGAATAGGATCCGGGCCTCTCCAAAGACCAGTTAAGATATCTTTTCATTTTACCATTTCCTTTGGCATTTTAGGTTCTGAGGTCTGGCGCTCGGCCGCAGTATGGCCCTGAGCATCAATGTTTAGGATATGAGGCTTTCCCCAGGCACTCCAGGCCTCCAAGAAGTTTTGAATAACATGCACGGCCTTTTCCCCTGTCAAAGACTGGGAAAGCCATCTGCAATTTTCTCTGCTCTTCTAATGGTAAAAAGGAGTCGGTACCAAATTTTTGTAATGGGGGTGCTGATGGGAGTACACCCGCTGGATTAACAGGTCTCTTAAATTTACCGGGGTGTGACCGGTTATCCCCTATTTTCTCTCCCTCCTTTTTTGTTTCTTTTTCATCTAGCTGAGCTGTTTCCTCTAAAACTTTATCTCTTGAGCTTTCAGAGTCATCAGAACTATTAAGATTTAAAGCTTCAAACTTATTTACAGAATCATCTAACAAATTACTCACTCCCTTGTCATTAGACATCCTGGGAGGTCCTTTTTCCTTATTCATTGCTGTTTCTCTTCTTACACACACTCCCTTGTCACTAGACACCCCGGGAGGTCCTTTTTCCTTATATTTTATTGTTGGGCGCGCCCCATCTCTCACTACGTTCGGTTTCTGACATGTAATTCTGGACTTCTTTAAGATTGCTACAACAGTGATAAAGATCAACAATCCCAAGCCAAAGTCCAGAAAAGACATACCTCTCCGAATTTATCACCCTGCAGTTCTGAATCCGCCCCGTCCGAGGGGTCTCCGCGGTGCCGGCGATGTTAACAAGTTCCCGGGTTTTGGCACCAGATGTCCCACGCGATAGTCTTGCCGGCAAGAACCACACAGGACATTCGGATCCTTCTGCAGTAAAGCTTTAATGCATCTTGAGAGGAGAGCATAAGCTTACCAGAGCAGAGACCCCGAGCCAAGAATCCCATCCCCTAATAAAGGCTGGCAACCGCTGCCTCGGACGTGTCACTCCATGATTGGCTGTAGCTCATTGGGCCATATGATGCCACAGAATAGGCAGAGATCAAGGAATGGAAAATTACCTGCTCGCATTAATTTATTTACATTTGGTGCCTGCCGGATGCAGGCGCCATCTAGTAATGGAGAATGCAGGGATGGCTCCCTACACTCTGTGAAGAATTGTGTTGGGATTTTGATGGGGTTTGCATTAAATCTGTAGATTGCTTTTGGCAAGATTGCCATTTTTACTATGTTGATCCTACCTATCCAAGAGCATGGGAGACCTTTACATTTTCTGGTATATTCTTTAATTTCTTTCTTTAGAGACTCAAAAGTCTTATGGTACAGGTCTTTCACATTTCTGGTTAGTGTTACCCCAATGTATTTTATGTTGTTTGTGGCAATTGTAAAGGGTGATGTTTCTCTGATTTCTTTCTTCACCAATGTGTCATTGGTGTATATTAGGGCTATGGATTTTTTTTGAGTTAATCTTGTATCTTGCCACTTTGCTGAAGGTGTTTATCAGCTGTAGGAGTTCCCTGTTAGAGTTTTTCGGGTCACTAATGTAGACTAGCGTATTATCTGCAAATAGTGAGAGTTTGACTTCTTCCTTTCTGATTTGTATTCCCTTTATCTCCCTTTTGTTGTCATATTGCTCTAGCTAGGACTTCAAGGACAATATTGAAGAGGTATGGAGAGAGTGGACAGCCTTGTCTTGTCCCTGATTTTAGATTAATTGGATCGAGTTTCTCTCCATTTAATTTGAGGTTGGCTGTTGGCTTGCTGTATATTGATTATATTATGTTGAGGTATGTTCCTGTTATCCCTGATTTCTTCAAGACCTTTATCATGAAGGGGTGTTGGATTTTGTCAAAGGCTTTTTCGGCATCTATGAGATGATCATGTTTTTTTTTTTTTTTTTTTTTTTTTTTTTTTTTTTTGTCAGTCTGATTATGTGGTGGATTTCATTGATAGATTTTTGTATGTGGAACCATCCTTGCATCCCTGGGATGAAGCCTTCTTGATCATGGTGGATGATTTCTCTGATATGATCTTTTATTTGATTTGCTAGGATTTTATTGAGAATTTTTGCATCAATGTTCATGAGGGATATTGGTCTGTAGTTCTCTTTCTTAGTTGTGTCTTTGTGTGGCTTGGGTATCAAGATTATTGTAGCCTCATAAAAAGAGTTTGGCAATGTCCCTTCTGCTTCTATTTTGTGGAACAATTTGAGTAGTATTGGTATTAGCACTTCTTTGAATTTCTGTAGAATTCAGCAGTGAATCCATCTGGTCCCGGGATTTTTTTGGTTGGGAGACTTTTGATAACTGCTTCTATTTCCTTAGAGTTTATAGGTCTGTTTAAGTTGCTTATCTGTTCTTGATTCAATTTTGGTAAGTGATAACTGTCCAGAAAATTGTCCATTTCCTTTAAATTTTCCAATTTTGTGGAGTACAGGTTTTCAAAGTATGACCTGAAGATTCTCTGGATTTCTTCAGTGTCCATTGTTATGTCCCCCTTTTCTTTTCTGATTTTGTTAATTTGTATGATCTCTCTCTGCTTTTTGGTTAATTTGGATAACGGTTCATCTATTTTGATTTTCTCAAAGAACTAACTCTTTGTTATATTGATTCTTTGAATTGTTTTCTTTGTTTTGACTTTATTGATTTCTGCCCTCAGTTTGATTATTTCCTGGGATCTGCTCCTCTGGGGTGAATTTACTTCCATTTTTTCTGGAGCTTTCAGCTGTGATGTCAGAACTCTGGTGTGGCTATTCTCTAGTTTCTTCATGTGAGCACTTAGAGCTATGAACTTTCCTCTTAGTACTGCTTTCAAAGTGTCCCATAAGTTTGGGTATGTTGTGTCAACATTTTCATTGAATTCTAGGAAGTCTTTCATTTCTTTATTTCTTCCTTGACCCATGAATGTTGCAAATGCGGTTGTTCAATTTCCATGAGTTGATAGGTTTTTTGTACTTTAATTTGTTTTTGATTTCTATCTTTAAAGCATGGTGGTCTGATAAGACACAGGGGATTATTCCAATTTTTTTTGTACCTGTTGAGGTTTGCTATGTTACCAAGAATGTGGTCGATTTTTGAGAAGGTTCCATGTGATGCTGAAAAGAAGGTATATTCTTTTGTGTTTGGATAGAAAGTTCTGTAAATGTCTGTTAATACCAATTGGGTCATAACGTCTGTTAGTTCCTTTGTCTCTTTGTCAAGTTTCTGTCTGGTGGTCCTGTCCTGTGGTGAGAGTGGGGTGTTGAAGTCTCCCACTATAACTGTGTGAGGCCTTATTTGTGATTTGAGATTTAGTAATGTTTCTTTTATGAATGTTGGTGCCTTTGTATTTGCTGCATAGATGTTTAGAATTGAGACTTCTTTCTGATTGATTTTTCCTGTGATGAATGTGAAATGACCTTCTTCATCTCTTTTGATTGATTTTAGTTTGAAGTTTATCTTGTTAGATACAAGGATAGCTACCACAGCTCATTTCTGGATAGTTTTTCCTTCAATACATTAGATGGGTAGAATTAAAAATAAAATATTAAAATAATAAAAAATCATTGATTTGTAATGAAAAGTTCTACATTTGGCAATGAGCATAAATTTTAATGTCATTATATGATTTTAATATTAAACCATAGAATTTTATCTATGTACAACATTACATATCCCCAGATTATTATATTAATATTATATTAACTTTGAAACTATATTAAAATAAAAATGATATTTTCTTTGGCTCCAATATTTATATGTATTAAACTCTTAATAATATTATGAACATTATAATAAAACAGGTTGTTTATGAAGTATTCTTTCTGTAATTAACTTCTGAAGGCATAAGTATAATTTTAAAATTTAATATGAACTTCTTCAGCAATAGTTTTGAGAAGTTTATATTTGATTAAGATAAACATAACAATATATTGCATTAACCAAAGTGGTTTTCATAACCTTTAAAGCTATGTAGTATTGAAAATATTGCATGAAATTATATACACTTGACTATCACAGATTTTGGGCAATCATTGTCTACATATTTTAGTGCAAATAATGATGACTTCTTGAATTGTCTTTTTCACTCTTATGCATTGCTACACTTACTTTTACAATAGAAATTTAAAACACTCTTGGAACTTGACAGAAAATACAATATAACAAAAACATAATTTTTCCAATTCAGTATCATATTTTTAAATGTGTATAATTGCTTTGAACTAAGTTTTGGAAACAAAACTAATGTGATAATTTGGACATGATTTCTATTAACCAAAACCCACATGATTTCTGTTTATTTTGTTGAAAATCATTTTTATGTCATAAGACATATATTTATTTCATTCTTCTTTATTGGTATGCAAATTAACATATAGGAGAAAATGTTTCTATGAAATTTTCAATTTCAGTTTTCCAATTGATTTCTTTTGAACAATTTTGATGTGTATGTTTCTATTCAGTACTCTTCTCTATCCTAGCTGTTATTTCAGTGTTATGGTTTCAGTTCTGTTGTTTGCCCTGAAAGCCTGAATTTGTTCATGGTGTTCCCAACTATTATTTGTGGGGTCTAATGTTAGGCTCCTGACATACAGGGCAGTTCAGACCTGTATGTCAGCCCTTTATTGGAGGGTCCAATCCCCTGGAACGAGTTTTCTTAAGAGCTAAAAAAGATGAAGCCATCAATCTCATTTTAGGGGAAGGGCGTTTAGGTTATCCTCTCCACCATTGCCTGGAATGTCAGTTCCTGTCATCCTTGTAGGTCTCTGGAAATCTCCCTAGTGCCAGATCTCTCCTCGAACCTATAATGGCTCCCTCTAATATAGTATCTCTCATCCTGCTGTCTCTCCTCTATTCTTCCCCCAACTAAATATTTCTGCTCCTCCATTTCCTCTCCTCCACTCCTCTTCTCCTGCTCTCATTCTGGCAGCTCCCTCTCACCTACCCTCATGCTCCCATTTAGCTCAGGAGTTCCTGCCCCTTCTCATTCCTGGGGTCCATTCATTTACCCTTAGAGTACTTCATGTTTCCTAGTTTCTTTGGTGAAGAGGATTATAGGCTGGCAATCCTTTGCTCTATGTCTAAAATTAATACTGAATCACCCATGTTCTGTTTTATTCCCTAATCCAGTTTATACATTAAGATTTATGCTGCACACATTGCTTTATTTTTTTATTTGTTATTTTATATATTTGAATTACATACAAGATTGAATTACATGAAGATACCAGTTCCCTTCTCCCTCCCTTCCTCCTCTACCACCCCCCAACTAAAATCCTACCTATCATAAGTCCTTTCTACTATTCTACACCTGACTCAAAATTTCTGCTTCCACATGACCTCTGCATCCTTCCTTTTCTTCCCTTCTCACTCTCATAGCTTCCTCCCCCCTCTTCCCATGTTCTCAGTTTGCTCAGGGGATGGTGACACTTTCCACTTCTCCAGGGGACAAAGCGTGTATCTTTTAGGGTCTTCCTTGTTTACTAGTTTCTCTGGCAGTGTGGATTGTAGGATGGTAATCCCTTATTCTATGTCTAAATTCCACATATGAGTGAGTACATATCATGTTTGTCTTTTTGTGGTTGGGTTACCTCACTCAGAATGGTTTCTTTGAGTTCCATCCATTTTCCTGCAAATTTCAAGATTACATTGTTTTTTTCTGCTGAGTAGTACTCCGTTGTGTAAATGAACCACATTTTCTCTATCCATTCTTCAGTTGAAGGGCATCTAGGCTGTTTGCAGTTTCTGGCTATTACAAATAATGCTGCTATGAACATGGGTGAACAGATGTCCTTGTTATATGAATGTGCTTCTTTTGGGTATATGCCTAGGAGTGGAATTGCTGGATCTTGTGGTAGACTCATTCCCATTTTCTTGAGGAGTGGCCATACTGATTTCCAAACTGACTGTACAAGTTGGCACTCGCACCAGCAGTGAAGGAGTGTTCCTCTTTCTCTGTATCCTCTCTAGTACAAACTCTCATTGGTGTTTTTGATTTTAGCCATTCTGACAGGAGTAAGATGGTATCACAGAGTTGTTTTGATTTGCATTTCCCTGATGGCTAAGGATGTTGAACACTTTCTTATATGCCTTTCAGCCATTTTAGATTCCTCTATTGAGAAAATAAAGATGAATCCTAAACCCACGGTTTCTCTTGAGCTTCCTAATGTGATATAACAGTGGAGTTGTGTGTGTGTGTGTGTGTGTGTGTGTGTGTGTGTGTGTGTGTGTGTGTATGAAGCAACTTCTTGAATTAGGATCTCAAGTAAAATGAATTATCTCAAAAGGCATGATGTTGTTCAGTAGAAAATCATTTCCTATCCTGAAGAATTAGGATGTTTTTAATGTTTGGAATAATGACATGTTTAGTGGGAAGACATTATTAGTATTTACTCATGGTGGCTTAGTCTTGGTGTAAAAGAACACTTGTGAAACTTTTAAATACCAACAGTTAATGAGTTTTAGTCAAATTCTATTCCTTCTATTCCTGGTCATTAACTATTTATCCTTTGATCTGTCTATTTTGTAATTAATGCCGTAGATTATTCTGACTATCTTCTCTGCTCTCCAAAATTTGCATGCAGGGTATTTGTTTTATTTTCTTCTTTAGATTCTAGGAAATTAAAAATATTATCCAATGTTCATTTCTCTTGTAATTTTTTTCCTTTTACTGATGTATATAGCTAATACAGCTGCTACATTAATAAGAAAGGCAGCTGTTTTCTCCTATGACCCACCTTTAAAACAAGTGTATGTATAGCATTTTTGAGGGACATTTTTGTTCTCTTTTCCCTAAATCTCACTGGTTATGTTTCATACTATGAGACCTGAATAACATTGCAACCTACATTTCAAATTAGTCTAACTAGACAATTCTCAATTATTAGAACACCTATGATAAACATCCCCCAAAGCAACTCTAGTTGAACTTGCTTCTGGAATTGCCACACTATAGCAATGTCATCCCCGAATAATTATGGACATGGGGTTGCTCACAAAACTTAATTACATAATGCTGTCACCATTACTTCAGTTAATGCTGTTGATGGTGAGATGTTCCTGAAGACAGAGATGTCCCTGAAGCTCTCAATAGCTTAGGAAATAATTTACATCAGAAAACAAAACTAGCACATTCTATAAGTTTTTAAATAAAATGGCATAGCTTTACATATAATCTATGGATACCCTCCCACTTACTCTAAATTCTACCCATATTAGTAATAATGGCCTATGTAGTCTCAGCACAGTAAGGTTTATATTCTTCATTATTTACAGATTGATAATAAAAATTCAGTCCATATGTGTCCAATAATATATGATGGTTTGTCTTGTCTGAAGTTTCAGTAGATTGTATGTCTTGATTTGACTCCTCTAGATATGGAAGGTAATCTGTGTCATATTAGCAGAACTAATAATTGAGCTGCAAGGAGAAAAGTTTTCTACTGCAATATAGCATTATTGACTTATGGCTGCTGCTATTACATAATTCAGTCAATTTTATATAATGCACATAAAAATGTTTTAATTATTTCATTACTCAATTTCCATTGACAATAACATTTATGCAAAGAAGATATTAACCTGGGAGCTTCCTCATTGGGTAAAGAGCTTCCCTCCAAAATGAAAAACTGAAGTTAAATACCAGGACCTCACATGGAGGGAAGGAAATGGAATTCTGGTATTTTTCTCTCATCTCCATTCATGTGCTATAATGCTTTCTCTCTCGCTCTGGCTCTCTCTCACTTTCCTTCTCCTTCTCACTCATGCACAGGTGTATTTACACAGACATATTAGTTAATAGATAGTAAATAAGTGTTAAAATATCTTGACTTGCATATACCATGATTTCTTAGAGTAATTTCATATGAATTAAAATTTTCACTCTTATCACTTCATAATAATGACAAATTTTCATTATGAAAACATAAGCATAATGACAAGAATTATGATATAAGCATAATGAATGCTTATGATTATATCATATTGATCACTGTCATTTTCTTCCTTGATTATGATTTTTGTCAGCTATATACAAAAAAAATAAGTAAACTGGTAGAAGCAGTGGATAAGGACAGAAACAATAACGAAATTACTCCTGATTCAAGAAGTAATAATTGTGAAAATGAATGGAAGTCTAGTCTTTGTATTTTATTTTTAGAGGAGAGATTTTATTATTTATTTAAGGATCAATGATAAAATAAATAAATATAATAATCATGAAAACTTGTTTTTGAATCTCATGTGTCATTAGAGTCCTAATGAATATCTAAATACATGGATGGAATATATGCTAAGTTTGATGAAAATCTTATCTATGAAGAAAGTTATTGTGACAGTGGAGTAGGATAGAATGGTAAGAAACTTAGTGAGTAGATGAGATCTATGTATTAGGTTCATCTGAGTATTTTTATGCTCAGAAGATAGGCACTCCTTCTGGCTAATTTAAGGTTACACATTTATCACATCAAGATGTATAATCTGCTTCAGAGTAGATTCACCTTCTTTCTGGGTTTCTATGATGTTACTCAGCAGAAAATCAGCAACAGCATCTTGAGAGATAGTATCACTGACTTTTCTATATTATAGAATTCAAAATTGCCATGTTTAGGGATATCACAACTGAATTATACCATGTTAAAACAAAATAGACATGTTTTTGATAGAAAAAATCAAACTGTCACTGAATTGTTTAGAAGCAAAGATTCTTTAAAATAATTATATGCACAATATGCAGAGGAACTGCCACAGGTGTCCACATGGGATGGATTATAGTGCTTGCATCCTATATATCATGTCTGGAGGTTCAAATCTCTTAATCCCACCTATTAATGCTAACAATAAATTGTGTACCTTGCAATAAACTTGTATATAATCCCCTAAACTTTAAATCATTCCCAAGCAAGTTAAGTTCATGTGGTGGGTTGAAAAAAAATAATCTGTTTATCCTCTTGAACATGACTTGGGTACAAAAAAGTGGCATTACTAGGAGGTATGGCCATATTGGAGTAGGTGCCATCTTTTTGGAGGAATTGTTTAATTGTTTGGGTAGACTCTGAGTTCTCATATACATGAACAAGTCATGCATAGTGAGTCAGATTACTTCCTGTTGTCTGCACAGGATATAGAACTCTTGCCTACCCCTATAGCACCATGTCTGCCCACAAGCTGCCATGTCCTACCATGATGTTAATGAACTGAACTTCTGGACTGTAAGCCAACCCATTAAATATTTTCTTTTATAAGAGTTGTCATGCTCACAGTTTCTCTTCACAGCAATAGAAATAATAACTCAGAGTTAGTGAATACAATACTACATGTGTCTAGATATTGGACTGTATTTTTAGAGAAAAAATATCTGTACATGGCTACTTTGAGTGCATATTAAATGAAATTATTTTGTTTAGTTGTAGAAAGTCATATATTTGGTATTTATAGATATTGAATGCTAACTGAAAACACTACCCATCCGTGTGTGAATATATATATGGAAACATATGAAATGTATTTATATTTTGATCTGTAATATATTACTATAAGGGGGACAGATTTTTATGTAAGGAAGAATTAGTGTTTATTGTATTTTTAAAGTTTGTACATCTCAAAATTGAATTTAAACCCTTGATTTACAGCTGAGACATAATAAAATACATTGGTGTCATGAAGACTCCTGCTTCTAAATGATAATGGAATTCAAAAGAGTTTTAAGAGTGATCCCTCTTTCTTTACTTGCTTTTTATCATGAAATAAATTATAACGAAATTCTTCACCAGATACTAGTGCCTTGAGCTTGGATTCCAAAAATTATTATAAACTAAAGTTTGTTTATTATCAATACCATTCTGTTACAACATCATAGAATATATTAAGATACTATGATAGTGAGTGAAATTTCTCACCTGACACATGTTCTAGTATGTAAATATTATTAAAATGTTCATTAACATTTTTCAAATGTTTTCTATCTCTGTCAATTCAAAATTCTAATAAACACGCTATTTCTTTATAAAATGTGAAATATTATGGGCAGTTGTAGAAGATCAAAAATGAAATCATGTCAATAGGTTGCTTTATTATACTGAAAGGTTCAAGGCTTAAAAATTCAAGACACATTCGCTTCTTATGTGCATTCTAAGTTTGGCTTAAAATTTCTAAAACCACTGTGTCCATTATTGAGCAATGATATTCAAAAGAAGTTTCTGCTTTTAAGGGAGCGAGTGCTATGCAGAGAGTCTCTAATGTACCTACATAATTCATTTCTGCCCCAGCGGCTATAGACATCTTTTCTTGGACAGTGTCCACCAGAACAATGCGGCATTGGGCAGTCTCTTGCAGTTGTAGTGACACTATCTGATCTGCATCCCTGGAGGTTTTGGGTTTACTGAGCAGTAGTTAATAGCTAGCTGTAGAACGCTTGTTTAGTTTCTCAATTTAAATGCCTCAATGATGCTAGAGGCAGCTTAGATATATAAACAACTGTTTTGGGCCTCAAGAGGAGTTATTATTGCTTAGGATGAGTGATTGTTGAATATATCCTCTGGGGATTAAGATATGACAGATGCCACATTGGCACTATTTAGAAGCAGCCTGCCAGATGGTCAGAACCTGCAGTGGTGGAATGAGGACAATATGAAGGGACCTGGGGCAAAACAGCTTTTCAGTAGCAGTCTGATTGCAGCAACATTTGGGCATCATAGGAACCAATACCCAAGGTTCCATAAAATTACATATATTACAAAAATGTTCATGAAATTAAATATGAATAGAAATTAGGCTATTTTCAAAACTTAGTCCCTTCCTGATAAAATAACTTTTATGGCTAGAGAAGTTGACTGTTCCTAATTCATAATAGTATAAAACACAACTTACATACTTCTTTTGCATTTTCCTCAGGCTTTGAATGTTTTCACTAGTATCACAGATTAAATAAACAAGATACTGTTCTGAACATAGATAAAGATGTCATTCTACCTATCTAGCAAGAATCATGCAGCCCTAGTTCTCAAAACCATTTGTCTCCATCTCTAACCAGTTAGTTGCTGATGGACAAGTGTTCAGGGAAGGGAAATGAACAGTTAATGTTTTGGGGACAAGAAGGCATCTCAGTCATTTTTAAACAATTCAATTTTAAATGTTGTGTTAGTAAAATGTGATGGCATATGAGATACTCATGGGATAATTCAGCGACTCTTCATTCCATCAACGATGTGACATCAAGCTAAACCATCATATTTGTAATAATTAGATACAGCAAATTGACTTTCTAGAACAAAGCACAGATAAAACCATTGCAATCTCACACAACTACCCTTGGCTGTATTATAATATAATTTAAGTACAATGGACTGCACTCATGTCAATTCCACATTGTTTTGTTTCTCCTTCTTAAACAAGAAACAAGTCCTGTACAAGCTTGAGATATTTGTGCATCATCATATAATTCTCCAGACTTCCATGGTTTCCTGCTTTGTCTCCTTCCTTCCTGGGTAAGCAGATTCTTGCAGTATTGGGCAGGCACCACAATATCTGGCATTACATCTTGCAGTCTGAGCAAGGAGACAGTAAGCAATGAGCCAACTTTTCAAGCCTGGTGATTGGTTCTAGAAGGTATCATCTTACAATCCAGGGAAGTCACATTGCCAGATATAGAGGGACAGCATACTTGTGTGAACCTATGTACTCACTGTTGTAGTTCACTAGTAGGATATTCTTTCAGCAGCTAATATTTGACAATAATTTCTGTCTTCACAGATTCTTATCTGTTGTCTTGATCTTCCTTTGGTCAGAACTACTTAATTTCCTTCTCCAACCATTCACTAGTGGAAAGAGATGTGCTAACCAACTAGTATAGGAGGACAAGAAGGCAATACTCTCATTTTGAGTTCATTGAAATGCTGTACTTATGACATTGATGGTGAAAGAGATATTGAAGGAAAACAGTAGTGGCTCCTAACAAGAATTCCTGAGCTAGGCCATTGGGTATACTGGAAACTCAGAGCTTTAGCTGAATGGCATGTGGATAAATGCAATATCAGGGCACTCAAGAGAACATTCTAGTCTATTGCTCTTGGTTCCTTATAATATTGGTTCCTTACATTTTAACTTCAAAAATATGTAGAACCAAAAAATGAGTAACTGTTCTCTCATGTTTGCTGTAAAATTTATGTTTTTGTGATGCTTAAAGGTTAAAATTAACTGTCTCTACTTGTCACCAGGTTAAACTATTTATGTTGTCTTCTTTTAATAATTATCTAAGTTTATTTATATAATTTTAAATTTTATATATTTACAGTGAACTTAATCTATCCAATTTATTAACTTAATTTTTTGTATTTCAATTGAGATTCCTTTAGTATCTAAAATATATGACTCTTCATTCTTTATATTGGTAGTGCGTGCGTGTGTGTGTGTGTGTGTGTGTGTGTGTGTGTGTGTGTGTGTGTGTTTCATCTATTTTTGCCATAGTCTTATAAGTATTCAATGAATCAAAGTGTTTATTTTCAATTTAGTGGAGTTTAAGTTTTAAAACTTAGTTTTGTGTGTGTGTATGTGTGTCTGTGTGTTCATTTGTACATGTGAATATGTGCAAGCGTGTGTGTATATACCATATTTTTGATAAGGTACATGAAAACCAAAACAGAACTTCATGTTCTTTTGAGCTGGAGTTACAGGCAGCCGTGATCTGCTAATGTACAAACTGGAAAGTAACTTTCCATCCATGGTCAGTAAGCTCTTAACTATTGTGTATTTCTTCATGGTCTTTTAAAACAAATATACATTTCACAAAATGTTTCTTTATTATAATCCTTTTTTAGTATAGTTTTTCTGTCCAATTAAGAAAATTGTTTTTATCCATTTTAACTGTTCTCCATGAATTTACTTTCAATTATGTTGATCTTTCAAAATATTTCTCAGTGCAGATACACAGGTTAATGCCTTGAGTCATTTCTTTTTAGCAAGATAAATTTTTAGTTTGACAAATACTCTCTAAGCATTTTACTTATCTATGAGACACAATTCATATGGCTTATCTTTTTATAAATAACTTTGAGATGCTTCTCAATTATTATGGGTAGTATTTTAATAATTATTTGTATAGGTATACTTTGAAATTCCTACTGTAGTTATTTGCTAGATATTCAAGCTAAATACACTGTTACAATAGCACAAGCTCTTATATTTCAATACACTAAGGTTTAATACATTTTGTTGTGCTTTCAGAATCTGTTCTGTCAATGAATGTCAGACTGCATTTAAAAATGTGAATTATGTAATTTTACTCACAGTGTTCAATGAATGTCAATTCTGCCTGTATCATTGTTCATTTCTTCTGTCTTTGTACCAAGGACATATTGACCAGCTCCCAAATGGGAGTTGGTGAGTACTCTGTATTAATTCATAGTTGATCTTGAATGACATTTTAATTTTTGGACTACTTGTGGTTAAATATATTTATTGTGACAGATACAAATAAAATTGGTTTTGTCAATTAATACAAGATATTTGAAAAAATCTAAATTCATTGCCTTCATTTACTTAATATTTCTGTTGTCTTATTTTGTTCAGAAAGTTTGAAGCCTATTTATGTATGTTGTTATCTAGGTGTATGCTCATGTTGGGAAAATATCACTCACTCATGACAAAATAAACTACTGTGTTATATTTACAAACAATTGCAATATTTTTTACTTTGTTTGTCAAAAATCAACCATTCCCAAGCTGAAATAAAAACATTTGTGGAACACACACACATTTTGTAAATTTATATTAAAATTATTTCATGGTCATTTACAAATTATATTAATGCTTGAAATATATACTTAAAATATTTTACCAAATAATATTTTATACCCATAATGAATGATTTAATAAATATACATTCCTGCACAAAATTTGCAGCATGTTAGAGAGATGGCTTACTGATTAATTGGATAGTAGTATCATCATATATATGAATATAACTTAAGTAACTGGTACATATTACTATACTATTACATAAGAAAATGATTATTCATTTTGTAAATATAATAATTTATTCTTTCTGTGATTTTACCCTAGCCAGATAGAAAAATTGAAGCAAAGAATTTATGGGAAGAATTAGTCAGTGTAATAGTTCCAGATCATTCTTTTCACAATATCTATTAATGAGCTGAGAAGGGAAAAACATAGTTATTAGTTCTACTATGATCACAATTTGACCATGGAGAAAATTTTATAATGCTCCAGTGGCTATGCCAAAACACAGAGATTTCATACAATATGTATGATATCTGTGTTTTTACAAACACAGATATCAGGCAGACACAAACACACCTACATTACATAATTATATACATGAAAATATTTAATTTAAATTAGGTATGATAAAAGACTAAGTAACAAATAATTAAATATCATTTGATAATAAATATCATATGAAGTAATGAAAATATAATATTGAATACATAATCTATAATTATGTAAGTCTTACAATAATTTAGAATAATTTAGATACTTTCATTTTTATTTCTGAAAGAGCATGAGTCACCATAGATAAATAAAACATCTGAAGGTGAGACTGTGGATCAAAGACTTCTTCAAACTCAATAGAATAAAAATAAGTGCTCTGATTTCTATTACTGAATTTCATTCCAAATATTTCTGAACAATATTTAATATTCTAAATTTTATAGATAAATCCTACATTAATCATTAATAATTAATAAATGTAAGTATCTTTAAATATGCAATTAGACTTGTGTTGATAATAAAACATGTTAAGAGCATTTTACAAGTATGTCAATTTATGATATCCCCAAAATAAACTTTATTTTAATTAAGAATTTTAATGTGTACCTGTAATATAAGCACTTAGGGAAGTTATATAAGAAGATAGTACACTTAAATCTAGCTACAAAATTAAATCTTACTGAAAGACAGAAAGATGAAGAGAGAGAAATAAAAATTGATTTTGGAACATATTTGTAAATGTCAAAAAATAAAGTTATCAAATCAAACATGAAAACACATCTCTGCTTAATCATATTCATTTCATCAATGAATTCAGCAATGTTGATTTTGAAATCTGAACTCCCTAGGGCAATTTAGTGCACACAATGCAAGCTCCATTTAAGCTGGATGAAGATAGAGATTAAAATGTGCTCTGCTTCAGTGTAAGTTGGAAATACTCCATGCAAGGAATTGTAAGAGTGACCAAAGTGTTTTGGGAAACATATGGTTGCCTGGGTTATAAAAATGTTAAATAACACCTGTGTCCCTAATTACAATATCCAATTGAGTTAACCCTAAATATCAGAGTCATGTTCATTACTCTTAACAGAGCCTAGTTAATCACAAAATAATGACTAATAAGAAGATGTCAAAACCACTTAGAATTGCTGAGGTTAATTGCCCATAAAAGGATGAACTAGACTCATCATGGTCCACTAAAGCCCAATTAGATACAGATGGCTTTTTTCTAACAATATGACTCAAATTTCACACATAAAGCTTGAAATCTCCTACATATATACCATTTTGAGTTAATGTATAAACAAATGGGCAAATATACTCAGTGTTTAAAACTATAAATATGACTTGAATGCAGTGTTTCATTGAGTAGAAACCTATGAGTATTAGAGACAAGGTATGGAAAAATAAAAATGCTTCTCCAGCATCTTATTATTATTTGCAAAACTTGGTCCATTGAATCTATAGTAGATAAGGAATTAATGGCTCTTCCCAAGGCAAATGATAATCAGATATGATTTGAACGAATATTACTAATATTTTCCATCACTGTGTATATGACATTTACACAGTAGGAGAACAAACATAGGAGCAAAGGTGATACTGGTGTTACATGTTCTCACATTTTGTCTGTGCATTTGTAGAGTCTATACTTGCATGTAAATTTACAGCATTTTTAAAAAGTACCAAGCATAATAAATAAGGTTTAGTCTGATGGATAATGTTTTCCCAATGCAAATAAATCATGTGAGAATGCAGATGAAACAACTTGGTTTTGTGCAAAATTTAGCGGCACAGAATTTGAAGTAATGTGCATATAAGAGAGCAATTAACTGATTTAATTCCATTTGTATTAGTTTTAGTATATTAGTAAATTAAAAACTACAAATATGGTGATAGTTCTTCTTAATACTTAGTTACATATATTCTTGGCCAGACAGCAAATGAGGAAATTATTTCTAAGAGGAACAGAGTGGTTTTGGTTGTTGTTGTTGTTCTGGGAAAGGTGAAAAATTCTACTACTTATTAAACTGTATACAAACTTTCTCATCCTTAATGAGAATTTTTCATAGAAGAAATTATGTATATTCTCTGAATTTTCTAGTGTTTCATGACAAACTGACACAAATGCAATGCCAAAGCAATTTTATTGCTAGTTTCTCTATGAGGATACAAATTCTAGGTATCAGGTTTTTTGGTCTTTTTTTATGTGCAGAGTTTGCTCTTTTATGTGTAAAACACAAGGCGCACCCTATCAAATTCTGACTTGAAGTATCTAAGGAACATCATATCACCTGTTGGTAGAAGGAAGTTCCAGTATCCACAAGTTCCAGGTCTCTGTTTTAATGATAGTTTTCAGAATGTGTTCCTTTTCATCTGGAGGCTGCAGATATTCATTTTAGTGTAGATTTCTATTTTGAGAGCCATCAATGTGTTGAAGAAGACTCAGAATTCAGAATTTTTAAATGTTGTTTCTCTAGCACATTTTCTCCTCTTAATGCTTTTATATCTCACCAACCAGTCCTCAAATATCTCTGTTAATATAGGATAATGTTAAGAGCAAAGCAAAAATAGGTAATCTAAATAATAAGGTGGGTTTTCTTTGAATTTCATTACATTCATGTGAGTCCTCCATAACAGGCACTAGTTCAGTATATAATGAGTATAAAGAAAAGACAGAATTGTGTGAGGGAGGATCAATTTTAGATTCACATTTCTAAATAGAAACTAAATACAAACACCTATGAAAGAGATAGATAGATGATTGATAGACAGAAAGATAGACAGATAGACAGATAGATAGATAGACAGATAAATAGAGACTTTCCAGAGGTGTTTTCAAACAATCACCCTTTCAAGTTAGATATATATTCTAAATATATATATATATATATATATATATATATATATATATATATAGCGGGATGAGGTATTTGAAGACACCTCATTGTTGTCTATTTTATAATACAATGACAATAGATCTTTAAAAGATACAAGTATAAAATATACATTATACAAAGATATCTCTAATACTTTTTCATTATAGCCAAATGGTGCATGAATTAAAACATATATATGTATAACATTAATTTCAAAGTTTGTAGGAGTACATCTGCTGCAGAAGTGACTAAATAATCCAGTTAAAATGGGGTACCAAACAATGAAATTAAAAAGTGGGGTGCAGAACTAAATAGAGAATTCTCAACAGAGGAATCTGAAATGGCTGAAAGACACTTAAGAAAGTGCTCAAAATCCTTGGCCATCAGAGAAATGCAACTCAAAACAACTCTGAGATACCACCTCACACCTGTCAGAATGGCTAAAATCAAAAATACCAATGACAATCTATGCTGGAGAGGATGTGGAGAAAAAGGAACACTCCTGCATTGCTGGTGGGAGTGCAAATTTGTAAGACCACTCTGGAAACCACCAGTATGGCAGTTGCTCAGGAAAATGGGAATCAGTCTACCTCAAGATCCAGCCATTCCTCTCTTGGTTATATACCCAAATACTGCATGTTCATACAACAAGGACATATGTTCAACCATGTTCATAGCAGCATTGTTTGTAATAACCAGAACCTGGAAGCAAACTAGATGCCCCTCAACTGGAAAAATGGATTGAGAAAATATGGTACATTTATACAATGGAGTACTACTCAGCAGAAAAAAAGCAATGGAATCTTGGAATTTGCAGGCAAATGGATGGTACTAGAAGAAACCATCCTGAGTGAGGTAACCCAGTCACAAAAAGACAAACATGGTATGTACTCACTCATATATGAATTTTAGACAAAGAACAAAGGATTACCAGCCTATAATCCTCTTCATCAAAGAAACTAGGAAACATGAAGGACTCTCAGGGATAAATGGTCCCCATGAATGGGAAGTGGCATGAACTCCTGAACTAATTGGGAGCAGGAGGGTAGGGGGGAGGGAGCTGCTACAATAAAAGCAAGAGAAGAGGAGTAGAGGAGAGGAAATGGAGGAACAGAAATATTCAGTTGGGGGAAAAATAGAGGAGAGAGAGCAGGATGATAGATACCATATCAGAGGGAGCCACTATAAGTCTGAGAAGAGATTTGGAACCAGGGAGATCTCCAGAGACCTATAAGGATGACACGATCTGACAATCCAGGCAATGGTGGAGAGGATAACCTAAAAGCCCTCCCCCTAAAATGAGATTGATGACTTCTCTTTATGCCATCCTAGAGCCCTCATCCAGTGGCTGATGGAAGCAGAGACAGACATCCACAGATATTCACTGAGCTGAAATCTGGAATTTAGTTGAAGAGAGGGAGGAATGAAGAGCGAAGGGGTCTGTACCAGGCTGGAGAAACCCACAGGAACAGTTGGCCTGAACAAGGGAGAGCACATCGACCTCAGATGTTGTCTGTGAGGCCAGTACAAGACTGATGCAGACCCCTGAATATGGATGTCAATAAGGAGGCACTCCAGGGAGCCTCTGGTGGTGGATTAGTACTTTTCCCTGGTGCAAGATGGGACTTTGAGAGCCCATCTCATGTGAAGGGTTACACTCTGGCCCTGGACACATGGGGAAGGGCCCAGGACCAGCACAGGAAGATTTGGTGGACTTTGCAGAGCCCCCGTTGAGGGCCCTACCCTGCCTGGGGAGTGGTGGTGGAAGGGGTGGGGGTAGATTGGGGGTGGGGGTGGAGTCATGGGGGTGAAGGGAGGGAGAGGGAGAAGGGACTTACATGTGAAACAAGCTTGTTCCCTAACTAGAACTAACAAATAAATTTAAAAAAATGGGGTACCAATCTAAATAGAAAAAATATCAATAGAGAAATCTCAAATGGCTGAAGACACTTAATAAATTGCTCAACATCCTTAGCCATCAGGGAAATGAAAATCAAAACAACACAGAGATACTGTCTTTCATCTTTCAGAATAGGTAAAATCAAAAACACCAATGACAGTTTATACTAGAGAGGATGTAGAGAAAGGGGAACATGCCTCCATTGCTGGTGAGAGTACAAACATGTGCAGCTACTTTGGAAATCAGTATGGTGGTTTCAGGGAAATGGGAATCAGACTACCTCATGATCAGCAATTACACTCCTAGGCATACACCCAAATGGTGCATATTCATACAACAAGGACATCTGTTCAACTATGATCACAGCAGAATTATTTGTAATTGCCAGAACCTGGCAGCAACTTAGATGCCCATCAACTAAGGAATGGATAAAGAAAATGTGGTACATTTACACAATGGAGTACAACTCAGCGGGAAAACAAGACAAAACAATGGAATCTTGAAATTCACAGGCAAGTAGATGGAACTAGAAGAAACCATCCTGAGTGAGTTAACCCAGATCCAGAGCAAAAACCATGTTATGTATTCACTCCTGAGTGGATGTTAAACATAGAGCAAAGGATAATCAGCCTACAATCCACAATCCCAGAGAATCTAGAAACATGGAGGACCCTAAGAGCAATATATGTGGATCCCCTGAGAAGGGGAAACATACAAGAGAATCTGAGTAAATTTGGAGCATGGAGGTAGGGTGGAGGGAGGCAGGAGAAAGAGGAGGTGAGAAGGTGGGAGGAGAACATGAAGCATCAGGAAGGTTGAACTGGTGGAAGAACAGAGGAGAGCAAGGAAAGAGAAACCTTAATAGAGGGAGGCATTATGGCCTTAATAAGAAATCTGGCACTAGAGAAATGTCCAGGTATCCACAAGGATGACCGCAAATAAGAATCTAAGCAATAGTAAAGAGGCTACCTTAAATGCCCTTCTTCTATAATGAGATTTATAAGTACCTTAAATGCCATCCTAGAGCCTTCATGCAGTAGTTGATAGAAGCAGAAGCAGAGAGTCACAACTAAGCAATGGGCAGAATTCTTGGAAGAGGTAGGAGTGATAAGCAAAGGGTTCCAGACCATGCTGGGGAAACCAATGGAAACAGCTGACCTGAGCAAGTGGGAGCTCATAGATCCCACTCTGATAGTTGGGGAACCAGGAGAGGATTGAATTAGGCCCTCTTTACTCGGTGTCAGTTAGTAGGCCTGGGCAGGCTCTGGGGTCTCTGGAAGTGGAAACAGTATTTATCCCTAGTGCATGAATGGACTTTGGCAGCCCATTCCTTATGGAGGCACACTTTCCCAGCCTAGACACATGGGGGATGGCATATGTCCTTCCCCAAATGATGTGAGAGATTTGATGATCCCCAAAGGAAGACCTCATCATCTGTGAGGAGAGATTGGGGTTGGGATGGTGCTTGTTGAGGGGAATGGGAGGACAGGAGGGAAAGACTTCTTGGATTGGTATGTAAAATAAGATAGTTTTTAATTTGAATAACAATTAATTTAAAAAGTAATGAATAACAGTAAAAATATTGTAGGAGATAGTAAGTATATTTTTATATTAAGATAGTATAAAGAAAGCAGAGATCTCTTTAACTTCTAGGTACAATACCTATATTTAGTTAAGAAAGGCAGAATCTGAAAATAAGTATGTGATGGAGAAATTCATGTTGATCTCATCTCTGGATGCTTCTCTGGAGAACATTTTGGAAAGGTCAAATCAATTTCCTAAAGTTAGATGTTGAAAACAGATTAAACAGTGCTTCACAAGCAAACATTTTGTTTAGCCATTAATTATTCTCCTGATAGCTGGTTAAAAGGCATAATGAAATATAGAACTGAGCATCTGGAGGTCCAGGCATGCAGATGTGAGAGGAGATGAGGAGGAGAAGTTCAGGGATGTCTTGAGTAAGGATGTCTAAGTCTCTGAGCTGTGTCCAAAGGACAGTGAAGAGTACTGCAATGTTTTTTTTGGGGGGGTTAGAGTTTAGAAACAGGGTTTCTCTGTGGCTTTGGAGGCTGACCTGCAACTAACTCTTGTAGACCTGGCAGGTCTGCACTGTTATTTTAGCTTATCTACTTTTTGATAATTTCCTTTTGGTGTTCTGAATTTACATCATTTACTCTGTCACTTTCTCCAATTATACCAGTATACCATATACCACTCAAATACATGGGTTTTTATCCTTTAATTATAGTCATCACTTATATTTAGATATCTATGCAATTTTATAAACATAACCTGCTTAGATCAATTGTACATTGTTCATGAGTGTTTACTAATTAGCTCTTAAGAATGAATTCTGATTTTTAATTTACTATCAAAGACAGTAGTATTTAGGATGGAATATTAAATCCCTTAGGAAAAGTAGATGCAAATGAGTGAAAAAGATCATAGTCATTGATAGCAAAAATTTGCTATCATTGATAACATAAAAAGGGAAGGAGTTCAAAATTAGTCTAAATTCAAATTGCACATTCATATATGAAGGTTTGAATTCAAAATTACATTCATAGGCCCATGAATCTAAGTACTTGATTGATAGTTGTTTCTCTTTGAAAAGTTTCTGGACTCTGGTAAGATGGAGACTTTTAGGAGGAAATATCAACTTGGTGTATGATTTAAGAGTTTCATAGCCAGATTTCACTTCCTATGTGTGTGTTTGAGAGAGAAAGAGAGAGAAGGCAGACAGACAGAGAGACAGAGCCTTCTGCATATGGATATGTGACTTCTGTGCTTCCAGACTACCAAGCTTGCTTCACTCTCCTACTTCTGTGCCTTCCAGAGCATGCTGGTTGTTAACATCCTGAAAAACAAATTAAAATAAGGGTTTTCCACATATATGTTGCATTTGGCCATAATATTTTTTATCACAGCAAGACAAAAGTGGAACTAACACTGGATTGTTACTAGGAGTGAGGGTTCTGCTGCAATAAGTCTGACTAGGTGGCATTTCTGCCATTGTAATATTTTGTTGAGTTAAAAAATCCAGTTGACCTGAACAACGGGGAACTCTTTCTCCCCAGACTGATAGCTGGAATTCAGCTTGGGACTGATCCAGAGCCCAGGAATATGGGTTTCTGTGAGGAAACCTCTGAAATCTACAGGATCTCCTGTAGTAGTTCAGTACTTATCCCTAGCATATGATTTTGGGAGCCCATTCCATATAGAAGAATACTCCCTGAGCCAAGACAATGGGGGTGGGCATAGGCCATATCCCAAAGGATACAATAGACTCTGATGACACCCTATGGAAGGCCTCACCATCCAGGGTGAGGAAAAAGGATATGTGATAGATAGGATTTTAGTTGGGGGGGGGGGAGTTAAGGGAGGACTGGAGGGAGAAGGGAACTGGGATTGTCATATAAAGCAATCCTGTTTCTAATTCAAATAAAAAAAAGTTGAAAAAAATATCCATTGAATACCAGGCGTATGGTTCATAGCTTAGCTGTGGGTGCCTGTTTTTGCTTTGAACAGCTAGTGGATCAAGGCTCTAGAAATGGTAACCAGGGTAGACATCAATCTCATCAGAGGGGAAGGACATCAAAGGCATCTTCTCCACCACTGCCTACAGTCTTAGTTGGGGTCATCCCTATGGATCCTCTAATATTTCCCCTGTGCCAGACCTCTCTCCAAACCTGTACTGTCTCCCTCTATCAAGGAATCTCCCCTCTTTCCCTCCTCTATTTCTCCCCATCTCAGTCCTCTTGTTCTGCTCCCCCCTTCCTTTCTTCCTTTCCCACCTCCTTCCTCTTCCCCTCCCCTTGCTTCCACTTTTCTCAGGGGTTCTTGTCCCCCTCCCTTTCTTTTAGGAACTATGCAATTGCAGAAAGAGAGGAGGGATGAGCAAAGGAGCCAAGATGGTGCTGGAGAAACCCGCAGAAACAGTTGACCTGACCTAGTGAGAGCACTTGGACCCCTGTCATAAAGCTGGGACTGAAGCAAGTCCTCAGAATGTGTGTGCCAGCTCGGAGCTGAAGACAGTCTATGAGACCTCTAACAGTGGATCCAGGGCTTATCCCTAGAGAAAAAAATGGATTTTGGGAGCCCAGTCCCTACGAAGGGATATTGTTGCAACCCAGATACAGCAAGGAAGGCCTAGACCCTTCCCCAAATAATATGACAGACTTTGATGGTTCCCCATGGATGACCTCACTACCCCTGGGGAAGAGTTGGGAGATTGGCTGGGAGGGGGGATTGGGGAGAACATGGGAGGATGGGAGTGCAAGGGAATGGGGGGAATGGATATGTTAATATGAGTGCCCTCTAAAATAAATTAAAAAAAACCCATTGAATGTTTTTGGTGGAGTCTAAAATAGCATTTGCTTTCAAACTTAGAAATAAAAAATCAATAATGAAGACAGAGATGTTCATAAAAAAGGTACAGGCCATGGGGTTTCATAGGGAAACAAGCAATGTATGGACGATTCTTCCTGAAAAATATTATGTTTAGGAGATACAGCAACAGGTGCTTTAAAATACTTGAAGTGATGTTGAAAGTGAAATTACTTCATGTTAGTGTGTTTCAAAACAGTTAACATAGGGCATTAAATATGACTTCAGTTTTGCACAATAAATGACATTTGGTGAGACAGAATTATAAAGTATATGGCATTTCATTAGGAAAGAAAATGGGTGCAGAACTTTGTACCTAAGATAGTGTACCTACTGATCACTGGCTGTTATGCTTGTTCCTGACAGTGGAACTGAAAGGCTGCCTGAATTAACATAGCAAAGTATTTCAAAGTTGAACTATTTTCTAATTCAATTGGTGCTAAAGTAACCCCTGGTTGATTTAAAAGAGAAACAGGACTAGAATCGTGAATAGTGTTCTTTCTAAAGAATTAAAAAAAAAGAAAAAACAAGAGGCAATGAAATTGTGTGTCAGAGGATGTTGACATGATTAAATAAAATAAAAAAGAAGAAACGAGTTACTGTAACTGTGATATTTTGTGGAGTAAACAGTTTGGTGTTTGATAAAGTGCTATGTTTATATCTCTATAATATGTGTTTGAATAGAATGTCTTAAATAATCTTTTATATTTATAAAATACATTAAATTTTATGTAGACAAAATAAAGGAGATAGCTTGGGTTAAGTGCAAAAGTTTCTCACATATTTTAAGATTTTTATCTTTATGTTTGCATTGTTTTTCTCAGCAATATCTTGAGAAAATATAAAAATTTTGTACCTGAAATTTTCCCAACTTGTGATAATCACATATAAGGCATATTTGAACATTTCTGAAAATAGTGATTATGATAGGGACTAAGTAAAATTTTTCTCTAAAAGAATAATTAATTGTGTAAGTTTTCTAAAAATTTATAAATGTATTTATTAACATCTTCCTTTTATACTTTTATTATTTGTTTTTTTGGGGGGCAAGTATGGTTTTGGCTTTGATTTTGGTTTTATATGGATTTGGATTCATAGAAGCCAAATTTTTCAAGGTTAAAAAGCATTACATAGATATCACAAATCCTTTAAATAGGATAGGAAATACTTAAATAACAAAATCTCACAAAATTTTCAGTAACATTATGTCTTTTTCTTCTTATTGTGTTGTATTAGACAAGAACACATGCTATTACTTTTCTCTTTTTATTTAAATTAGTAACATGGTGATTGGAATGTCAATCCCAGCTATCTCTCTCTATCTCTTCCCACCTCCCATTATCCCCCCAAGCCCTCACCCCACCCCACTTCCACTCCCCAGGGAGGGTGAGGCCCTCCATGGGGAATCTCCAAAGTCTGTCATATAATGCCAGGCAGGACCTAGTCCCTCCCCCATGTGTCCATACTGAGAGAGCCTCCCTCCATGTAGAATGGGCTCCCAAAGTCCATTCGTGTGCCAGGGATAAATACTGATCTACTACCTGAGACCCCAAAGATTGCTTAGGCCTCCTCACTAACACCCATGTTCCTGGGGTCTGGATCAGTCCCATCCTGGCCTTTCAGCCATCATTCTGGTGTCCATGAGCTCCCCCTTGTTCAGGACAGCTATTTCTGTGGGTTTCACCAGCCGGATCTTGACCCTTTGCTCATCAATCCTCCCTCTCTGCAACTGGATTCCAGGAGTTCAGTTCAGTGTTTAGCTGTGGGTTTCTGCTTCTACTTCCATCAGTGACTGGATGAAGGCTCTAGGATGACATATAAGGTAGTCTCCAATATCATTAACTGGGAAGGGCATTTAAGTTAGCCTCTCCACTATTGCTTAGATTGCAAGTTGGTGTTATCCTTGTAGATCTCTGAGGATCATCCTAGTGCCAGATTTCTCTTTAAACCTATAACGGCTCCCTCTATTATGATATCTTTATCTTGCTCTACTCTGTTCTTCCCGGACTCAACTGTCCTCCTCCCCCATGTTCTCTTCTCCCCTCCTCTTCTCCCCCTCTCTTTCTAACAGCTCCCTCTCATGCTACCCCATATTCACAATTAGCTCAGGAGATGGTATGGATATTCATCTTCTCAGGGGTACCATGCATGTCTTTCTTAGGGTCCTCCCTGTTTCACAGACTCTCTTTCATGGGATTGTAGGTTGGCAATCCCCTTCTCCATGTCTAAAATGCATATATGAGTGAGTACATAAACATAATAATCAAAACACCAAACATACAGAATAAAGAATGAATATTAAGAGCAGCAAAGTAAAAAGGCCAAGTACCATATATAGGCAAACCTATCAGAATTACACCAGACTTCTCCATGGAAATTCTGAAATCTCGAAGGACCTGAATAGATATTCTTCCAACTCTAAGGTAACATGGATTCCAACCGAGACTACAATACCCAACAAAACTATCGCTATAGATGGAGAAAACAAGATATTCCATGACAAAACCAGATTCAAACAATATGTAACCACTAATTAAGCCCTACAGAAAGTGCTGGAAGGAAAACTCCAACCTAAGGAAGTTACTCACAAAAACATAGGCAATTGATAATCCCACTTTATGAAAAACCAAAAGCAAAAGCAGGGTAAATCCATGCACAATACCACTACCAACAACAAATAAAACAAACAAGAATAAGCACTCAATGGCCTTAATTCAAATATTAATGATCTTAACTTACCTATAAAAAGACAAAGGCTAATGGAATGGATACGAAGAGAGAATCCATCTTTCTGCTGCATACAAGAAACACACCTCAACTTCAAAGACAGATGGTACCTAAAAATTAAAGGTTGGGAAAAGATTTTCCAATCAAATGGACCCAAGACACAAGCTGGGGTAGTTATCCTAGTAAATAAAAATTAGACTTCAAACTAAAACCAATCAAAAGAGATGAAGAAGGTCATTTCATATTCATCAGAGAAAAAATCCATCAGGAATAAGTCTCAATTCTAAACATCTATGCCACAAATATAAAGGCATCAACATTCATAAAAGAAATGTTATTAAACCTCAAATCACAAATAAGACCACACAGTTATAGTGGGAGGCTTCAACACCCCACTTTCCCCACTGGATTGGACCACCAGACAGAAACTTAACAAACAGACAACAGAAGTAACAAAAGTAATGACCCAATTTGGATTAACAGACATCTATAAAACATTCCATCCAAACACAAAAGAATACAACTTTTTTTCAGCATCACATGGCAACTTCTCTAAAATCGACCACATACTCTAAAACATAGCAAACCTCAACAGATACAAGTAAAATGAAATAACTCCCTGTGTCTTATCAGACTGCCATGCTTTAAAGTTAGAATTCAAAAACAACAAAGATTGCAGAAAACCTCCAAACTCATGGCAATTGAATAAAGCACAATTGCACCACTACTGGGTCAAAGCCTTCATCCTCTAGATGCAGGGTTGGTTCAAGATACAAAAATCCATCAATGTAAATCACCATATAAACAAACTGAAAAAGAAAAACCATATGATCATCTCAGTAGATGCTGAAAAAGCCTTTGACAAAATCCAAAACACTTTCATGTTAAAGGTCCTGGAGAGATCAGGTATAACGCTAACATACATGAACTTAATAAAAGCAATATACAGTAAACCAAGAGCCAACATCAAACTAAATGGAGAGAAACTCAACATGATCCCTCTAAAATCAGGAATAATACAATGCTGTCCATTCTCTCCATGTCTTCAACATCATACTTGAAGTGCTAGCTAGAGCAATAAGACAACAAAAAGGAGATCAAGAGGATACAAATTGGAAAGGAAGAAGTCAAATTTTCACTGTTTGCAGATGATGTGATAGTATACATTAGAGACTGGAAAACTCTACCAGGGAACTCCTACAACTAGTAAACACATTCAGCAAAGTCTCAGGATACAAGATTAACTCAAAAAATCAATTTCCCTACTATATACAGATGATAAGAGGGCTGAGAAAGAAATCATAGAAACATTACCCTTTACAATAGCCACAAACAATATAAAATATCATGGGGTAATGCTGACAAAAGAAAGACCTGTATTGTAAGAACTTTGAGTCATTTTTTCCCTACTTTTCATTAGAAAGAAAATTATTTTACATGTCAATCCCAGTTCCCTCTCCCTCTCCTCTTCCTCTGCCCCCAAACTAATGCCCTACCTATCCTATACTCTTTCTGAAACTCAGGGAGGGTGAGACCTTCCATAGGGGGTCTTCAAAGTCTGTAATATTCTTTGGGATAGGGCCTAGGCCAAAACCCTTGTGTCTAGGCTCAGGGAGTATCACTCCATGTAGGATTGGATACTAAAGTCCATTACTGTGTCCATTAAGTACTGATCCACTACAAGAGGCCCCATGGATTTCCAAGGTCTCCTCATTGACACCCACATTCAGGGGGTCTGTATCAGTCCCATGCTGCTTTCCCAGCTATCAGTCTGGGGACCAAGAGTTTTCACTTGTTCAGGTCAGCTGTTTCTGTGGGTTGCACCAGCCTGGTATGGAACACTTTGCTCATCAGTGCTCTGTTACAATAAATCTTTCTGCCAAAAGCTACCTGAGCCCAACGTGTGTGGTTTACACCAGCCGCCTGCCCGAGTTAGGCCCAAATGAATACACAGAAACTTGTATTAGGTTCAAAGCTGCTTGGCCAATGACTAGGATTCTCATCTGTTAGCTCAGTATTAACTATCATACATCTATATATTTTATAAGACTTATCTTTTCAGACACCTTATTGGTGTCCCTCCTTGTTGGTGGATCACATCGTGCCGTTGGAGCAGGAGCAGAGGGAAAAAGAGAGATGCTTCCAGTTTCTCCTTTAAATCTGAGTCTCCTTGCTATATCACTTCCTGCCTGGATCATCACTTGTCTACTACATTTCCCAGACTCCTCTTTGACTCCTAGTCCCATCTACTTGCTGTCTCATTGGCCAAACAGTATTTTATTTAACAATCAATAAGATAAACATACACAGAAGTACTTCCCCCATCATCTCCTCTTTTCTGTCTAAAATAAAAGGATAACTTATAACCATAACTAACTATTTTCAACTCTATCAAAGACCACAGAAGGATAATATATAAACTCTAGAATTGACAGGACATCTCGCTACCTGGACAGTCACCCAAAGTTCCTCTGTAACATTGGGGCATCCATCTTCAGCCCATAGGCCACAGTGTGTCTGGCACACTTCTCCATTTCAACAGGAACCCTTCAGTACTGTCTTGTTTTGTAAGTTCAGCAGTCATTTTCTTGTGGGTCCTGCATGTCCAGTTTATACAGCAACAAGCAGTCCAGGCAAGAGCAGTTTCTTGCCCAAATGGCTAATCTTGTCATGTTGAAAGCAAACTCCATAACGAGTTTCTTCGATGCCCATCCTCCTTTCTGAAGTAATTGATGTGCCAGGAGCAGTTGTGTCTCATTGCCAAGATAAACCCTAAACCATTTAAATGCCATATTTCTGAGGTCTTTGAAAGGTTTGAAGAATACTTAACCATCTCAAATATATCTCTGTAAATCTAGAAAACCTATCTAACCTAATTATAAGTTCTGACTATTATAGGTAAAAGATCTGTATAAACACCATACCTAAACAAGAGGAGACATATACATGTCACAAAATTGACCTTAAAGTTATATCAATAAATAAAAATCTATACCAATGTAAAGTATTCATTCCTATATCCTATTCTTCTTTTCTTTCTTTAAAAAGAGATTGACTATGCTCATTATCATTTATAACTTACCCCATTTAAATGAAAACAAACATTTATAAACAATATTTGGGGATTTGGCCGTTGTTTCTTCTAAACTGCTTTCTGCTGATTGGGGGCAATGTTCATATACCCTGGGCATCATGATAAAACATAGAAACCTGACCAAGTCCTTGTTTTTGTAGTCTGTAAGGCTGTATCGTCTCAGCTTCAGGGGGTCTTGCTTGATCAAACCATATTAGGGTTAGCTTCCTATTGTTTATGGTTGGGATTGGAAGGAGGTGTTCAGGCTTGGACACCTCTTTCAGATGACTTTAGGGTTTAGTTAAAATAGATAGTTAGGATGTGACATAAACAGATTGTTGTATCTTCTTATATTTTACCTTTATGATTGTTAATTTTGGATACTTTACACTGTTAAGTTTTAATCCTCTTTTAGACTAAAAGGGGAATTGTAGGGGAAGCTGTAGCCATGTCTACTTAGGGGCTGGCTACAGGTGTGCCTGACCATGCTTGTGAGGGCATGGTCAGGGTGATGTAGTGGGACTGCATTGGCTTTTTGGCTTTCACTTTTCACTTGCTGTACAGACTGCTGCCACGCCGGCTGGCTATGTTGCTCTGTAAGTAAGGCTTTTCCCTATTAAATACCCTTATATTTCTACCTGACTCCATATTGGTAATTTCACATTATATTCCTCCTTTTCTGCATCTGGATTTCAGTTCAGTTCAGGGTTTAGCTGTAGGTGTCTGCTTCTCTTTCCACCACCTGCTGGATGAATGCTATATGATGGCATATGAATTAGTTATCAATCTCATTATCAGGAGAGGGCATTTAAGGTAGCCTCTCCTCTGTTGCTTAGATTGTTAGGTGGTATCATCTTTGTAGCTCTACAACATTTCCCTAGTGCCTGATTTCTCATAAACCAAAAATGTCTCCCTCTATTATGGTATCCCATTTCTTGTTTTCTTCTATTCTTCCCCCTACTCAACCTTTCTGCTCCCTCATGTCCTCTTCACCCCTCCTCTTCTCCCCTTCTCTATCTTCTAGGTTTGTCCCCCCCTTCCCCTGTATTTCTAATTTACTCAGGTGACCTTGTCCCTTTCCCCTATTCCAGGAGAGCATGTATGTCTCTCTTAGGGTCTTCCTTGTTTACTAGCTTCTCTTGCAGTGTGGACTGTAGGCTGGTAATCCTTTATTCTATGTATAAAATCCACATATGAGTGATTACATACCATGTTTGTCTTTTTGTGATTGGGTTGCCTTTCTTAGAATGGTTTCTTCTAGCCCCATTCATTTTCCTGCAAATTTCAAGTTTCCATTTTTTCCTTCTGAGTAGTACTCCATTGTATAAATGTACTAAATTTTCTCTATCCATTCTTCAGCTGAGGGCCACCTAGGTTGCTTCCAGGTTAGGGCCATTACAAATAGTGATGCTATGAACAATGTTCAACAGATGTCCTTGTTGTATGAATGTGTTTATTTTGGGTATATGCCTAAGAGTGGAATTGCTGGATCTTGTGGCAGACTGATTCCCATTTTCCTGAGGAGTCACCATACTGATTTCCATAGTGGCTGTACAATTTGGCACTCACACCAGCAGTGGAGGAGAGTTCTTCTGCTAAGGTACATTGAAGTTCTTTCCATGTCCTGATTATTATGAACACAGTAGTAATGGACAAAATTGAGCAATGTCCTTGTGGTAGGGTGAAGTTTGAGGATAAAAGCTGCATTTTGGCTTACAGTTTCAAAGTAATAAAATCCATCATGGTAGGTATGGCATGGAAGCAGGAATTGGAGGCAAAGCAACGGGATCTGAAAACTCGTTAGTCACATTATAAATACACATGGGAGTCAAAAAGAGAAATGTGCAGTTAGTTTGACTACAAAATCTTGAAGCTGCCTTTCACCTGCAAGCCTCAGCCTACCTTTTTCTACATCAACAATTCTCAGGAAATGAGGTGTACAGAATGCTGGAGGAGAACAAGGAGGCATGAAATATAATCAGCTGGACTTGAAAAAAATATCAAATTCAAAGTTACATGTGTACTTAGAGCTATGTATACAATCAAACCGGAATAAATAAATGTGATAAGTAGCTTTCATGTTTGCAGTCAAATATGAAAATTTTATGAATGTAATCAAATAATCAAATGACAATTATAGAGTGTGTTAATGTTGATTTAACATAATAGAATATAAAATGAATCACAGCCAGAACCTTACCAATACAACCATTCCCCAATTGGAATGTTTTAAGATGAGCTATTTTAACTTAACACTTGTGAAAAGGTGACATGAATTTTGTTGAAACTCTGCTTATATTTGTAACTATGATCTTTTTCTATCTGGTGGTATGCCCTCTGACCCTCTGAGATGATGAGATGTTGTGTCCCATTTAAGCATTCAATCACTAGGGCAAATAACCTCTCATCATACAGTGTGTGCCATAGAAAACTCTAAAAGTTGTTAGGTTGGATATATTAGACTCTTTTAATCTTGTAATAGTTATAATGTGTAGTCCTTTTATTGGAATACAAACATATCAGAAGTTTAAGAGGACATCCACATTGTAAATTGCTAGCCATGAATGACACACAGCAAATCCTTGCTGAACTGAATTGCATAAGTGTTGTAAAGAACTATAGGGAAATGTCTAAATATCATATAATATGAGAGTTAATGTTATCCAAAGGGAAATGCCACTCTTTGTCTCAAAATTATGGCCGAGATGGGAAAGTATAGAGCATTGGTATTTATGCAAAATTTAGGTAGCTGAAGACAGATTTTTATCATTGTACTTCTACTTGAAGGATGAGGAATCTTTAGAATGCATCCAGAATTCATATAAGAAATTATGTGTAGTAACATGACTCAGTGCAGTAAACTGATATAGGGGATCTTTTATAATCTTAGAGAAATCCACAAGTATCTTTGAAGCTTACATTTTCTATTTTCCATGCCCAGAAATTTACATTTCACTGCCTCCTCAACTTCATTTTTCATTTCTTTCCTGTCCTTTCCTTGAGCCATGATATTGGTGATGGTCTTGGGTAAACTATTTACAGTCACTGTAAATACTTCATTACTGAAGGAAGTGGTAAATCTGTCTCTCTCTCTCTCTCTCTCTCTCTCTCTCTCTCTCTCTCTCTCTCTCCTGCAGCAGGTCTAATTCCTCTTGTCATCATTCAAGTTAAGGCTTATATCACTTTTTTACAGCCCCAATATGACCTTGAGTGAGACTTTTCATAATACTATTTCAAGTAAATGATAAATATGTCTCAATCTTACCATGTCACCACTCATGCTCTAATGTAAAACATTGCCTCATAGTTACAAATTAGAAGCCAAAAGCCATATGTATTCATTCTCTGTGATGAGACATGTGCAACTACCCTTTTGTTTGGTTCAAGGATGAGGATATCTTGATGGCAGAATTATACTGGGCATACAGACAACAGCTATGTAACAATATAGAACTCTGCAATAATTTGATTAACCGTGATTGGAGAAATATGAATGTGCATGTATGTCATTCTCCACACCTATTTAAGCTTTAATATCTGCATTCTGCATCAGTTCTCATCTATTGGACAATGCATAGCAGGAGGATACAATGTTCATGGAGCAGAAAACTAGTAATTCTCTGTCATATAATGGCTTTGGAAAACACTCCACTTTATTTAGACCCTCTAAACTATTAATATTTTATAATCAGCCATTTTGCGAGTTGGTATACCCTACAGACAATCTTGAAGAGATGTTAAGGGCCATGAAATCAGATTTCTTGAAGCCATGATCAAATATCACAAAATGCAAAAAATGAGCCACACCTATAAATACATTGCCATCATGTAGTCACCGAAAACAACAAAAGAAAGACAAGATCAGTCTATATAAACTATTACTTTATATTCTAATTTTAATATTTGATATGCTTAGTCTTATATTAGTTTACAGTGGCCCATATAGGAATACAAATTATTTTTCTGAAATAATTTGTACTTTCTTTTTCTAGACTGGAGAACTGTGAAGGTTAATAAGTCAGCCTTTGTAAGTGAATTCCACATGAATCATCAAAGATTGTGGCTCTTAGTGTTGGATGTCAGTATATATCCTCAAAATGTTTTTACCCAAACATTAAAATTTGCTTTTTATAGGTTTCACTTAGATTTATCTTTGAAATTTTTTAAAGCTTCCCCATCAAATAATGTGAAAACCAAATGAATACAATTGTTCATGTTGTTTCCTTTTTCAATAGCTAAGTACCCACCTCTTGACACTGGAATTGTCCCCTGGGATATCAGAGACTAGTTCCTGACCTCTGTGCCTTGAGCTTCTGCATTCACATGTGGTCTGATGTTAACATCAAACCTCCCTCATGGCTGACTTTAAAGTGGACACTCACACACTGTTCTTCACCCTTCAGGGTCTATAGAGCAGGAAATTAGTAACTCTCTGTCATATAATGAACTGATGTAATGGCTTTGGAAAATGCTCCATTTTATTTTAGCCCAATGAACTGTTAGTGTTTTATCATCAGCCATTTTACTAATTGGTGTATCCCCTACAGATATGTCCAATCTTGGACATAAGTAAAGAGTCATGAAATCAGAATTTTCTTGAAGCTGTGTACAAAAATCTGAAAATACTGAAAAGTACACAAATATCTTTCACATGGAATATGTGGCAGCTCCATCCATCAATATGGATGGATCTTCATGAAGAAAAAAGGTTTGAGAATAACAGGCTGAAAATATATAAAAGTTTCATCCCTATGAAATTAAACTTTGTATAATGTTGGGCACTGAAATCCAAAAGAACAGCAAGAGATTAAATCAAATGTAATTCAGTATAAGTGCTCTACTTCAGGGTAAATGAAGTCCACAGGGAACAAGTGAGGGTTTCTGCAGTGTCAAACAGCATTTTGATCATATTGCATTATTTTGATTTTGGTTTTTAAATGAGCAACTAAAAATATATACAACAGTTAAATTAATTTCCCCAATGGGGAAAATGTCTGGATATGAAGCAATGCAGTGTACCAGGTGATGAGGCACGAGAGAGTTTGCAGTCCACTAAAAATGCCCGAGATTGCAGGTAAAGAGGTGCAGCATTGAATCACCACTGAAGAACTTACAAGCTCTGTGACTGGAGTATCTTTCACAAGGTAACAATAACCCAGATCCATATGGCTGGCATGGAGACTGAAAGCAAAGGGGAATGCAAAATTGCTATAAGATGCCAGGTACATAGATGCTAAAATAATGAATCAGCATGAAAGAAACAAACTCTCTTTTAGTGACAGCAGTTCTGTAAGGAAAGAGTGCTCAGCACAGCAACTACATTGTAGGAGGAAGTGTCAAATTGTGAGTGAAAAATGCTATGGAGTAACAGCATGCCATAAATAACCCTGCAAGAAGGCAGCATTTCATCCTCCTCAGGCTTGCATTTACATAGGATAAGAAGAGGAGGGAGACAGAAGTTTCTCTCTTCCCCAAGACCCTCTCACCCTTAGATGATCTGTCATTGCATGCAGAACACGGTGGCAGATTTATCCCCATGGTTCAGCTTGCTCCATAGTGGCTCAGGTGAAAGCATCTCAGAAGTGCCAGCAAATGGGAACTCACAAATGATGGAGTCTATTATTAGGTGACAAGATACAGCTCAGTGATGGTGACATTCTTGGCAACTTTGTGTATATTCTACAGAAATACATCCCTTGTCTTGAGCTTCAGGAGGTAGAAAATAAACAAACAAAACGAAACAGTTCAGTGTGAAATCTGATAGGCAAACAAGCATCTGCAGCCAGTAAAAATCCTCATCAAGGGCTTGGGGATTTAGGTTAGTGGTAGAGTAGTAGGCACAATGCCCTGGTTTTTTGGCCTCATATCTGAAAAAAAAGAATCATCTGATATGGACCACAGTAAAGATAAACAGTTTCAAATAATTGACAAAATACAGATACCATGTCAAGCAGCATAGATAAATGTTTTTTTAAATATTTTCTCTTCTAGTAAATGTAATACTGTCTCTACATTCACAAAAAGATAATTTGCTCTGCTTTTTCTTCATACAAGAATCAGAAATTATGTTATTGGTGTATGTTTCTATCACTTGTGTGTGCATACCTTTGTGTATGATGCTTATTTGTAGTGCCTATATGTTTATTCATGTGCTTCAATATTGTCTGAAGGAGTTACTTGAGAGTTGGAGAGTAAAATTAATGCAGCATTTTGCTGTTATATTGTGCCTGACACATTGCCACTTCACCTGTTAATCCTAGTAAGATCCAGTATCCTGTAACTACATATTACATCTACAATTTGCATTAATTATATCTATTAATTACTAACTTATTTAGATTTGTTAATTTATTAATATGTTTGCTTGACCTTAACATTGAGCAAAGGAAAAAGCTCTTAGTCCTCCAGAATCACCGTGCTTCCTTCCAACTTCACACATTTTATTGGATTTTTCATAACCCTCTAAGTTCAGTTAGAGCCATCCATACACGCATGAATGTGGCACTGTTCTATGGGGTATCAGAAGGCAAGCTGTGGGTAAATACTCCATAAGGAGTTTAACTTGAAAAGCAACTATCCATTGTCAATAGCTTCTCACTAAGGCTTGAGAGTAAATATCTTCTTATTCCTTCTGTTTCAAGATTTTGGGTGCCTTTTTAAGCATTGTGCAGGTGTTGTGAGGTACAGTTTGAAATGACCACATTATGTCCAGAAAACAGAATTGTCTTGAACTCCTTCCCATCCCCCAGCAGTTCTCTTCTTTCTACCTCCACTTCACGGAAGTCTCTGAACCTTGGAGGTTGTTTAATTACAATAGAAATGTCTCATTTAGTGCTGAGAATTCAGACAGTGTTCTCAATAATAAGATTCAATAAAAAATGGCTTATAAATGTATTTTAAAAGACTTAAATATTTTTAACACTATGGGAAGCATTAAAATTAATTTAAGATTTCATCTTTCCTGATCAAAATGCCTAAGATTAAGAAAACAACAGACAATCAATGCTGGCTCAGAAGTGGGGAAAGGTGAATTCATATCTATTTGGAATTCACAAACTGGGAGAGTCACTCTAGAAGTCAGTGTGAAAACCTCTAAAAAAGATACAAATAAACCTATAATATAATACAACTGTACCACTCCTTGCCATATTCCCAAAGACTCACCATCTTAATCTATAGATAAATTGTCAGCAAAGACTATTGACAATATGTCGATAATATGTAGGCTATTGAAGCATGCTAGGTGTCCTTCAACTGATTACTGGAAAATGAAATCATGTTATATACAGAGCGAAGTTCTTTTCTACTCAAAAATATTGATATCATGAAATATTCATGTGGATTGTACTAAAAAATAGTTAGGAAAGAATGAATATTTTTAATTATTTGTGGGAGCTAGATCCAATTTTTAGATGTGAATACAGAACCCAAAGTAACAGATGAGTCAAGAAAGTACAAAGGAACCCTGGTGTAGAAAGGGTGGCTTTCTAGAGAGAAAGATACTAGACATAGATTCTATTTAGTTGGAAACCTTAGCAAAAACATGGTGGGAGATATAGCTAGGCAAGGTAAAAGAAGAGGGATAGGAGATGAATAAAAATAAAGGAAAAGGGATGAAGAACAAAATCAAAGATATTTTAAAGAGACATATGTAACAACATGTGTGTGTGTGTGTGTGTGTGTGTGTGTGTGTGTGTGTGTGTGCACTTATGTAACAAAGAAAACTGAAGAACTCATCATAAATTTGAGAAAGAAATTGTAGAAAACAGGCAAGGTTGCAGATGAAGAAAAGGATGGAAATATTGTTAATACAATTGTCATGAATAATAATTTGTAAAAGTTTTTTTTTTTTTTAAGTTCATAGCTGAGCATGGCATTGACCCTCAATGTGAACCAGCAGCAAAGGTCCTAAATTATGTATCTTGAATGTGTTTAATCCTTCTTTTTTATTATTTGACAAATTCATATATGTATAGAATCTGTCCCAATCATCCCCATGCCCTAGTCCATGTACTCTAATTTATCCCATGCCCTACCATCATTTTCATTCAAATTTCATGCTTTTGTTTTAGTTTGTTTTTGTTTTTGTTTTGACCAGGGAGCCCACTCATCTCTGCCAGTTAGTGTGTGAGTTTAGGGCCATCTGCTGGAGTATATAATAAAATGCATGGCACATATGTGTTAATAATCCTACACACAAAAATAGATGAATGTAAAAATGTAAAGCATTATAATTTAATTTCCTAATCATAATAAGTAATAAACAATATTATAAATTAACCATCATGACCTGCATGTATTTGCAAAATCCAGAAAACATCACAGTTACACAGAAATGATATGAGTAACGCTTCCTTTCTGAACAAAGGTAGGTGAACAAGAATGACCTTGTTCAGGAGGAATTGCTTTTACCTATTATACATAATACAAGCAGACAAGTTAAAATGATACAAATAAAATGGCCATTTTGTATATATAAAATATTGATGGAAGTTTAAATGGTCCACTGATGTATTGTTCTTATCATAAAGTGGGCCTACTACAAATCTTAGATCAAAAAAAAAATTGGGGAAATCAATGGAAAATGTAGGTACTATAATAAAACAATGAGAAAAAGGCATAATAAGCATAGACATATTATAGGTAAATAACATATATCTATCATGTAAGTAGTATATACTATTGTATACATGTGTTTTTATACAAACTTCAATTTTTTCTCATTAATTTGATCTTATGTCACCAACATGTAATTATAAAAATAAACATTTAAAGTATAATTAAAAGAGTAGTTTAAAACATGCAAATATGTGCTACATAAAAATATGAATTCCTTACAACTCAACATTCTATGAAGACACATTCTAGGCAGTAGATAATTTGCTTAATTAAAAAGCTCAATAAAAATGTCCAAATTTCCAGTGAATTTCTAAAATTTTCTTATAAATATGAAAGCAAAACACATGTTAGATAGAATGAAGATGTAAATAAATATTATAAAAAACACTGCATACTCAATAATTTGGTGACTATATTTTCTAATTTTTCTGGTGAAATTAGAATATCATAAAAAAGGTGAAATTTAATGTTACTTGTTGTGATTGTACTTGACCAGTACGTTTCTATTAAATTGTATATACACACATGTATTATGCATTCATGAAGATAAAACAAGCTTTTTATCACTTAGTGTGGATGTAAAGAAAACCAAAGGACTGTAAAAAATTATAAAATTCTGAAATCAATGGCTATAAAATCATGAAAAAAGAAAATGAATTAATAGAATTGAACTTTTACTAGAAGATTCATCCACTATGTGATGGAGGAAGTCTTCTGTACATATGTTTCTCTTATTGATGAATGAATAAATTACTGTTTGCAAATAGGGAAGCTTGTTAGGTGGAGCTAGGTGACAAGTAGAATTCTGGGAAATGTAGTAAAGAGAAGTCATCATGTGATTCAGGAAGTGACACAGCTGGCAGTATCAGAATATAAGCAGGGACAAGCTGGAATTGCTCTCTTCTCTATCTTCTTCACAGAAACTCTGAACAGATGCAATGTAGACCCCAATGGAGTAAGCAGTCCGAACCCGTTCTCCAGTAAGATAAGGCAATACATAGATTAGTAATTATGGGTTAAGAATAAGAATCTTAAGTCTCCAGCCAACAGCTTATAACTAATATAGCGTCTCTGTGCTTCTTTTTGGTGCAGAGAAGGGCTGTGGACCTAACCGGGCCAGAGACAATTTATGAAATAACTATGTTTTATGTAAGCATTATAATCATGTACACAATTATATACACCAGAAAAAGCAAAGCAATCCATATCTATGCAAATGCTATAAGAAATTGTTCTACCTTCTGATTTCTACTCTCTTGCTATATCCCACTAAAATACCTCTGATGTCTAGTCTGGTCTAGTTCAATTGAACTAACATTTGTGGAACCTTCACGTATGAATTATCTCTCATGTTGGCACATTTAAATTCTCCATTTGAATCTTTAATTTCTTAAGCATCAGATAACAATGTCCCTCCAAGAATAAAACAAAACTAGGGGCCATCATAATATTTCTCATAATTCTCTGTGAAATGTCTCTCATAACATTTTTTTCTGACCATGTCTTTATTTTACTTCAAAATAATACTTATTTATTTTGATTATAAAACTAGGTTTTCTGTACAAAAATATAATGTGTTTTATAATGTAAGCCACTGAGAAATTGAATAATAATAATAATAATAATAATAATAATAATAATAAATTTGCATAGCTGTTCTGGAAAGAATTATTTTAATCACAAAAGGATAGGATAAATGCTAGTAAATAGGCAATTATTAGGAGTTAAGGGGAACAGTCTAGGAACAGGGATGGAAGCTGAATCATAAAAACCCACAATGCCCTTATTTCTAATTGCTGTGCCAAATATTATCAGAAGTTGAGAGGAAGGGGGCATGGGAATAAGGGATGAGCACTGCCAGCCACTAAGAGTGAGCATATGGGTTGTGTTGGTTACAGGGTGATAGAAAAAAACATAATCCCCATAGTAGATAGAGTGGTACAGAATGAAAGATGAATTAATTGACCCAGCTTTTGCTTGTGAGCTGATTTTGAGAACTTAGAAATTACCAGAAGTAAATATTAAGCACCTAGAGCAAAACCTATCATTCACTTTGCATGACCCTGTAACCACAAATCCTGCTAACTGGGCATACTATTCTATCTGTAGGTATGCCTAGTTAGAAAACTTTCTTTGTCTCTTGCAACACTGTTTATGTTTCTAATATTAGATCTATGAATCAAGTAGGTAATGGTTATGAGGGTTGTCAGAAGGGGCATAAGGTAAAGGAACAAGTTGACAATTATTGTAAACACTATTAGAAATATCAGTAAACAAATTTCATCATAAAACTGTTCATGGAAACCATTGAAACTGTATAATATAAACAGCATAGGATATCTGGGGCCACATGTTTAAATCAGGCAGTCATAGCTTCTTCACTATGTCAACGTCATTCATCCATCTGTCCCAGGTCATCAGACCTGTTTGGAGTAATGCTGCCTACACCAGTCTATGAGCACAGAAGAACATGGCCAGGAAGCATTCTGCCCAAAGACTTAGAATCAAATATGATTGGAGAAAAAATGTAAGTGATCTTTTGGATGTGTTCTTAGATTCAGTTTGTGAATATTTACTTGAGCATTTTTGCATCAATGTTCATGAGGGAGATTGGTTTGTAATTCGCTTTGTGGGATCTTTTTGTCATTTGGTTATCAAGGTGCCTGTGACCTCATAAAAATAATATGACAATGTTCCTTCTTCTGTTTCTATTTTATGGAATAATTTGAGAAGAATTGTCAGTAGTTCTTCTTTTAAAGTATGCTAGAAATCTGGCCTAAACTGTTTTTTTTAACTTCTATTATCTTAACTTTGCTAAGTGGTAACTATTAGAAAATTGTGCATTTATTTTGCATTTTCCAATTTTTTTGGAGTACAGGTTTTTGAAGTATGACCTAATGATTCTTTGGATTTTCTGGGTGTCTATTGTCATGAATCCCTTTTTATTTTTTATGTGTTAATTTAGATAGTCTCTCTCTATCTTTTTTTTTTTTTTAGTTTGGATAAGGGTTTGTCTATTTTCTCAAAGAATCAAATCTTTGTTTTAATTTTGCCCTTATTTTGGCTATTTACTGCTGTGTACTCCTGTTGCATGTTAGCTTCTCCTTCTCCTTTTCCTTTTCCTTTTCCTTCTCCTTCTCCTTCTCCTTCTCCTCCTCCTCCTCCTCCTCTTACTCTCCTCCTCCTCCTCCTCCTCCTCCTCCTCCTCCTCCTCCTCCTCCTCCTCCTCCTCCTTCTCCTTCTCCTCCTTCTTTTCCTTCTCCTTCTCCTCATCCTCCTCCTTCTTCTTTTCTAGAGCTTTTTGATTTTTTTATTTAATTACTATTTTAGTTTAGATGCACTCATATTTACATATCCATCTCCCCATTCCCTCACCGTCCCATCCTCCAATGATCTCCACCAACCTACAACCCATCCCCCAAACCCTTCCCAGAGATAGTGAGGCCCTCCCTGGGGACCTTCAAAGTCCCTCATATAATTTGGGGGAGGGCCTAGGCCCTCTTTGCTGTATCTGGGCTGCAATAGTATCCCTCCATAGGGAATGGGCTCCTAAAGTTCATTTGTGCTCTAGAGATAAAGACTCACTCCACTGTTAAAGGCCCCATAGACTGTTTTAAGTTGCTATTTTAAGATCTCTCCAACACCTTTCTTGGAGGACTTAGTGATGTAAATGATCCTCCTTTTACTGCTTTTACTGTATCTCATAAGTCTTGGTATGTTGTGCATTCATTTTTTTTTAATTCAAAGAAGTCTTTAATTTCTTTCCTTATTTTGGCCTTGATCTAGTAATCATGCCATAGAGAGTTGATCAGATTCTGTGAGTATGTACGTTTCCTGTTGTTTCTATTTTGTTGAAATCCATTTTTTTTTTATTTTGTTGTTGTGTGGTAGCATGCAGGGAGTTATTTCAAATCTCTTGTATCTCTTGTGACTTGCTTTGTGACATAATATGTGGTCAGTTTTGGAAAATGATTCATGAGTTACTGAGAATAAGGTGCATTCTCTTGTTTTGGGGTGAAATGTTCTGTAGATAGCTGTCAGATCCATTTGGTTATAAGTTCTTTTATCTCCAATGTTTATTTAGTTTTTGTCTGGGTGACCTTTCCATTGTTGACAGTGGGATATTGAAGTCTGCCACTATCAATATATGAGGGTTGATTTGTGATTCAAGCATTAGTAGTATTTTCTTTACAACTCTGCGTGTTCATGGGTTTGGTGCATAGATGCTAAGACTTGAAAAAAACCATCTTGGTTTATTTTTCCTTGGATGAGTGTGAAGTGTCCTTCTCCATCTCCTTTGATTAATTCTGGTTTGAATTATATTTTGTTAGATATTAGAATCGGTATATTAGCTTGTTTTTTGTGTCCATTTTTTGGAAATCTTTTTACAACACTTTACTCTGAGAAAATGTCTACCATTGATTTGAAGAGTGTCCCTTTGTGCAGCAGAAAGATGGATCCTGTCTTAGAATCCATTTGTGAGTGTGATTATTTTTAATTGGGGAATTGAATTCATTGACATTCAGAGATATGTATGACCAATGCCTGACATTTTTTTGTTATTATGTTGTTGTTGGTAGTAGTAGTAGTAGTAGTAGTAGTAGTAGTAGTAGTAGTAGTAGTGTGCAGGGCTATAGGTATGTTACTTCTTAGAGTTTTGCTGATGCTACATTATTTGTTGCTTCTATTTTTGTTGCTGTGTTTAACCTCCTTGCATTGAAGTTTTTCTTTTAGTACCTTCTATCCACCTAGATTTCTGGATAAGTTTTGTTTAAATTCAGCTTTAATATGACATTTCTTGTTCTCTCCATCTATAGTGATTGAAAATTTTGCTGGGTATAATAATCTGGGGTGGCATCAGTGGTCTCTTAAAGTCTATAGGACATCTGTCCATGGCCATTCTGACATTTAGTCTCCATTGAGAAGTCAGATATAATTCTCATAGTTCTGCCTTTATATGTTCACATATATATTATATACTGACTTTTTAATCTCATAGAATTAATGGACTTCAGACTTATTCTAGTGAACTATGTTATTTCTAAAGTACTTTTTAAAGGTAAACAATTTGTTCTAAAATTTGTATGTGTTTCGAGTGAACATATATACAACAAAAAGATTATTTTTAATCTAAATATAGCACATCAGTTGAAAATAATTGCTTGATGCCAATGAATGTCTTTAGAATATTTGTTTGAAACTCCATGGTTTCATGTATCTCAGAATTAAGAAATAATAGCTCAGTTTATGTTTATTAAAGACTTTTTTCACATTCCACATTGCCATATTGAATTTAGGTTTTAATAATATTCAAAATGTCTTTACATAGGTAAATAATAATAATAATAATTGCAGGATCTTTAACTTATTTAACATTTTAGTTTTGCTTTTATTTTTTAATATGCTGTAGTACCAACCCAAGTCTATCCACATGCCTGACAAGATGTTTCCATTTAGCTACACTCTAAGTCTCATTTTCACTAGTTAATGTTATCCTTTTGTGTTTCTTCTATTAACTTTTAAATTTTGATATTATTGGAATTATGAAATAACTAAATTTATTGCTTCATGTGGAAATTGTTATTTGAAACATTTATTCATATAAAGATGTATCTATTGAAGCATATTATAAATATATGGACAAGAAATTAAGTGAAACTCACACAGCATCACCAACAATTTTTATCTTAAATAGTAAATAATAGTGATAAAACATAGACTAGGACTAGTAGGATAATAAAATTCTCAGTCACTCAGCTGACTTATTTTTGTGATGCAAGATTTGAATAATTCAAGATGAAGCTTTTAGAAATTCATAGCACTTCATATGATGAAGTTATTGATTAATGTCTTTGGTAAAGTACACTATTATCTCTGATTACATCAAGGTCATCTTGAGAAAGAAGACCAAAGCAAAAAGTTCTTCATATGAAATATGAGAAGCTGATACATAATTCATATTCAGCAATAACATAAAGGTTAACCCCTTGGAGAATCCGAAAATAATATTCATGTTCTTCTAACAATTCTTATACTGGCAATTTGGAAAATGCCAGTATTTTATTACTGCCTATTTTTGTATTATGCCATTCATTAATCCATCTTTACCTTACTATTCCTGGGGGAGAAATGAATTATGCACCTGAAAGAGACTTATAAAATTAAATAAGACACCATACTTTCACTGTGTACCTTCCTCAGAAAACTGTGCCTTCACTGCATTTCCTTATCTGAGCTTCATAGAATGCAATTTTTAACCTACCCTAGATATGTGAGAAACTCTTCATGCCCCTTCTATAAACACAAATATTGGGTTCCTATTTGCACTCTAGATTATGTAAATAGCTGTATGTTAACCTAATTTAGGCTGAGGTATGCATTTGATAAAAAAATGCTTCAAATGCATTTGATAAAAAAAATTTTTGCCTGATGGCACAGGGAGTACAACTTGTTTTTGACACATGTTGTTTGAATTTGGGCAGATGTCAATTATTCTCTGTGTCATTGTCTGACATATGCAAAAGACATTATCTGAGTTAGGTATTTTGGGAAGGATCAAAGAATACAAAGAAAAGCATTTGGTAAACTTCATCACTTTATAAATATTAGCTGATCTATTTTGTGGAAAAATTTTTCTAATATGCTGTCATCAAAAATCCTTTTTAATTATTATTCAGTGTTATCACTGCAGTGCACATTAAATCAAAACACATGACACACAGATTAGACTATAAATTAGTGGCTCTCAAATTCATGCCTTGTTTCTCCAACCATAGTTCTACTATAAACAATAAAAATATATATTGGGTCAGGGAGATGACTCAGCATTTAAGAGCACTGATTGCTTTTACAGAGGACCTGGGTTTAATGCTCAATACCCACATGACTGCTCAAAAATGTCTATAACTCCAGATCCAGAAGATCTTGTAGGAGGACTTTTCTGTCACACCAGCAAGTTCCCAAATAACCACACAAATACTTAATATTAATTATAAATGCTCTTTCAATACCTCAGGCTTGTTACTACTTAACTCTTATATTTTAAATTAACCTGTATTTCTTACCTATGTTCTGCCAAGTGGCTTGGTATGTTTTTCAGTATGGCAAGTCCTCTCCATGTCCCCTTGTGATTCTGAGTCTCCTCCTCATCTTTAATTTCATTTTTGTCTGACAGTTTGCCTAACATATACCTGTCTGACCACTGGACACTTAGCTTATTTATTAAATCAATCACAGTGGTATATATTCACATTATTAATAGAATATTGCATGGGACCTGACACCCTCACACAGACATACATGCAGGGAAAACACCAATGCACATACAATAATAATTTTTTTTAAAAAAGCAGGAGATACTTTTTAAAGAACAGAAGGATTTATAAAGACAAATTTTATTAAAATTGATATAGGATTTAAAATTAGACTCTTTATTAAACATGTTTTATATTAATAAAACATGCTTCTCAATAAAGGTAAGAAATCTTTCCATGTTTGGGTCATCAACAAAAGACATTAACTGTATCTTTAAACACTGCTCCAGTTTTGACTCTTTTGAGCTATTTCTACTCCTTGAATTTTAGTCTTGATCATCATTTATTATCTTGATATCATGTGATCATTTTTATACAGATGATTATCATTCTCCATCTAGTATATTTCAACACACTCTTAAAATACAAACTTGTATACTTATTTGAAATTTAAAATATAGTTTTTTCCCTCCCATCCATAAAACTTCCTCTTTTTTTGAGAAATGATTTCACTTGCCCTGTAGACTGGAATATGCTCAAATTCACAGATATCTTCCGATTTCTGCATCCTGGGATTAATGGCCTATGCCACCTCTGCTTGACTCATTCCCTCTTTGTTCTTTTTGCATTCATCATAAATCTAGTGCTCATAGTGTGCTTCACACAACCTACTCCATACAAACTGCAAGTCCCTACAAGATACCTTCTTTTGTTATGTTGTTTCCTCTGTAGACCTCAGAAACTACTGTAGATGATTATTTATTATTGGGAGTGACAATGTGAGCTTTTCCCAGTGTCTTCTAAACCTTTGGCATCAGCTGCCACAGCCTCCTTGATATTCTACATAGAAGCACTCAAAAACATTTGAATCATATAAGGTTTGTATTGCTACACATGATTTAGTTTTATTGCAGTGTATACTTGTATGAAACCTACATGCAATTACTATGTTTTTTTCTTTATATATTATATCTTTGCTAGAATATTAGTTTTGGGAAACAAAGTTTCTATAAACATTATTAGGACAATATAGCAAATCTTATAATGTTACCTGTTAACAAATATTTAAGAAAGGAATATGTTAACAATCATTGAATTCATGATAAAGAGACAGCATTGTAATGTGTTTATTAAAGGTATGCTTTTTAAGGTCATAAGTATCAGAACTCCCATTTTATCAAAATCCTTTTAAATTATGCTAGTTTTTTATCTATTTTCGTTGAAAATAGAGTTGTGTCTCATACATCTTGTCCATAGTTTTTCCTCCATCCACTTCTCCCAGCTCCCCACAACACACACACCTCCCTTCTCCCCCAGTTCCATTACCCTTTCATTTTCTCTTCAGAAAACATCAAGCCTCCAAAAGATGACAACCCAACAGCACAAAATATTAAAAAGGCAATGCAAAGTCCTTATGTTGAGGCTGGAAATGGCAACCCAGTATGATGAAAAAAATCCCAAGAGCTGGCAAAAGAATCAGAGATACACCCAATCTCAGTGCTAGGAATCCCACAGAAATACCAAGCTAAGAGCCATAATTTATGGAGAGAACTTCACACATACCACAGCAGGTTGGCCGTCTGCTTGGGCATTTAGCATCTGTGAGCTCATGTGAGACCTCATTACTTGATTTGGTGGATCATATTCACCTAGTGGTCTCTATCCCCTCTGCCTACTACAATCTTCCCTCCCTTCCTTCTTTGGGGGGCACCCTAATCTCTAAGGGTATGTCCCTATGGAGACCCCCATTTTATGTGGAGAGTTCAATTGTGCTAACATAAAAATTTATACTTTATATTCCTTGTTTATTCATTCCTGTCTTAATGGAAACATTGCTCAACTTACAGTCCTTCTATCATAATATCAATACATTGTATAAATGGTGTTTATTACAATGCCTGTCAGTCAATAAATTATTTCTAACAATATAGAATCCATCTTTTTGGAAAAAATGTCAAGTTCATGATAAGAAAGATTTTAAGACACAAATGAAATTAAGTTAGGAACACCCCAATAGTGTCCTTACAACACTGAATCCAAACTGAGAAAGTATGTGTGTGCTGAAGAGCTCATTGTTTAACAGCCAAGTTTTGAAAACTGCCATGATCTTTAACTTGAAGTAATTGCCTAAAGCTTGAACATTTGCAAATGGCTCTATACCATCCTTCTTCACTCTGAAATTTCTTCTGTGTTTTTTTTTTGAAAGATGGCAATAGTATTATGTTTAGGGTAGTTAAAATAATTTCAAATAATTTTATTGCTGATTATTTTTGAGAAATCCATGCATAAATACAATATTTACTTCGTATGTTTCCTACTATCCAATTCCCTCTCAACTTCGTTACCTTTCAATTATAATTTTTACATGCACATTTGCATATGTGTTTATATGGAAATAGGACATGCTGAGGTGATAGTGTTTCTTGTTTGCACATGCATTTAGAAATGATCCCTTGGGATAATGTAACCTATCAGGGTCTCATCCCTAGAAAAGAATGGTTCTCTAAGGAGATATTTATTGCCTATATGGCTTCACTCAGGAGTGGAGCTCTACAAGCTTTGATTTTCAATTTCAGGTGTCAACTGGCATGGCTATTGTTTATGATTTTGTTTAAAATTCAATGAAGATATCACTTTGTAGCAAAATAAAATTTAGCATTTCATCAACTTCCAATGATGAACTATTAATGTAGAGTATTTTTAACTTCATTAAAACACAGTTGATAGCATACAATGTGACATTCTAGAAGAGCCCAATTTATGTCTTGAGATTTATTGAATAGTTTTGTTGATAGTGGTAGGAATATTGACAGATGATCATAAATGTAGCATTTAGAATTCATAAGGTGGTGTGCACCCATTGATGTTCCTCAACAAATAAATTCTAAAGGCGGTGGATGAATATTTACTCCATTATTGCATTTTAGTGACTAGTTCTAGAGTACTTTACCAAATTCACTTGAGATAATAATGTGGTATATATTTCAATATCTTACTCTACTTGAACTTAGCTTTGTTCTTTTCTTAAATTTTTTCAAATGTTTAGTATATGTTTACTTGTGGGTATGCACATAGGCTTTCAGTTTCCAGATTGGCTAGAAGTAGTTTTCTATTTCCCTGGTGCAGGAGTTACATGTGGTTGTGGGTGATATAACCAAACTGTGATCCACTACTAGAACACTATGTCCTCTTATCTACTAAGCAATTTCTCTAGCTGCCAGTTCCAATATTCTTGACATATGTGATGCCCAATTTAGTAATTCTGTCTCCATAGAATAAAGATTGAGGGCTTTATAGGGCAAAACAGTATGTCTAATATTTTCTCACTGTTGATTTTATTGGTTACTCTTCTCAGAGTACATCATAAAATCTTCCCTTGAGAGTTAGTTTCAGTGCACCACAAAAATTTATATCTCAAGTTGATTTCTCAACTCTGAACACTCATTCATAATTGCTTTGAAAGTCAAAATGGCATCTCAAGCTCAGAATCTTTAACCGAATTTTTGATCAGCATCTTAGAACCCCTGTTTCTGTTTCAGAGACTTTTCAGTTAGTGACTCAGTGAATCACTACACTTTCCTGTAAGACTTCAATTCAGAAAGGCTTTCATATATCTTTCATATCTACTGCACTTCACTTTCTAGAACATGTTAAATTTATCATATCTTACTTGAGCTATAAGACATTTTCCTTTGTGAATACTGAAACACATTTTTACATTTATATAATGCATATTTTCTCATGCTTTTTAAATTTTTAAAAATTGTAATGACATATTTCTAAATCACATTTCCCTCCCCCTCTTCCCTGAGATACTTGTCTCCATCCTACCAATTTAACTTCAAAATTTTATGATCCTGTTCCTGAGCAACTGTTCTTCTTCTCCCCTTCCCTCTTCCTCTCTGCCCCCCTCTTCTGCCCTCTTCTCTCCCACTCTCTTTTTCTCTCTCACAAAATGAAACAAAACTAAAGTCAAAGCAAACAAAACCATATTAGAAACAAATAGCCAAATAAAATATGGAACATAAAGCCCCCAAATTTCCTTGCTATCAGCTGCTTTCTAGTGTCCTGCATCCTTGCCATTAATTGTTCTTTGTAGACTGCCTCCTTCTCAGAGCTTATCTAGATTGGCTATGTGACCATTTTCACTTCCTTCATAGAGTAATGAATGTGCATATCACCATGCAATTCATGCATCCTGGTTTATTTCTTCATTTAAAAACTCTACAAAATATGTTTTCACATGTATAATGAAGGTATTTGGCCTTTATTACTTTCTGGACTAATTTTACTTATGCCTGCTCTCTGATTTCCCATTTGATTTATTATTCTCTGTTGCAAGATGTAAAGTGTGTATGCAATGGGATCACACTAGAACAAATGGTGCACTCTTTGAAAATGACTTATTGATAAAGCAATCCATATTTTAATATTGTCTTAAGGCATTTCAGCAACTATACCTGAAGTTATGTGAGATAACATACTTGTTTTTATGCTTTCTGATATATCCTTGTCTAATTTGATACTTCACAATATGTAGGTCAAGGTCAAATAGAAAACCAATCCATAAATATTTGAGGTTTGAATTTTAAACTCTACAACCCAGAGAACATTTATGTGATGACAATGTGTAATGCTTGGTTTCCAGGCCAACAGCTTCTAAGGTAAGGAGTTATGCTCTACATTGAAAAGGTCTTTCTGAACTGTAATCAATGGCTTGAAGCAGGTGCATTTCTCAAAGAAAATGTACAATAGAAAAGGATTTAGTATTACTACATTGCACATGTTTACTCTATGGTGTACATGGAATCTCATATCCATAGGTTAGTAATGTTAATGAGTTGAGATGCTAATTGAGAAAGAGCAGTTTACTTGGCTCCTACTTTTCTGACCCATTCCATGTTGTACAGGTATGGCATAATACACAACACTGAGTAATTTACAAGAAGAAAAAAAAGTATCCTACAGTTCTTGATATTGGTGAACTCAAGCAGAAGGACAGGGAGTAATGAGTACCTTAGCCATAGAGTGAAATGGGGGAAAAAAGAGAATAGATATATTTATTTTCTCATTTTGGAGTCCTAATACTATCTACAACAGTGAAACCCTCAAGGCCTGGTGACTTTTAAAAGGTTAAAGGTTTATGTTACCTTAAGAGAAAAATTTGGGGGTCCTAAACACTTGTAGTAGTCTCAACTCTACCTCCTAATCCTGTCACTTTGTCTACACCTATATTTGGGAGAAGAAATATATGTAGTAAATATGTGTCTTTATGGAAGAAATAAAATAAGAAAAATATTCATAATGTGGGAAATCTAAGTTTTAGAGCTTGTGAACTGAGACTCTAAGAAGAAGATAGAGCTGTCATGATATGATTCCCTTTTGAAAGCATGTTCACTGGATCTGTGCATAATACAGATTTCTAAGTTCTGGGTTTCCAGTGCATATTAAGTCAAGTAATTACATGGACAAAGTCAAAATATCTCTGTTCTTTTCATTTGAACTATCATCAATTGACCTCTGTATTTCTCTACAGTTCCAAAATCATATTCAGTTCTGTTTCTTCTATCAAATTCGGCTTTTTACAGTTATACACTTTCTCTGATGTTTTGAAGATTGTGTGTATATCTCAATATTGCATCTGAGTACTTGTCAATTACACATATTTTAATATCATGTTAAAACTACTGGGTATATGCATACTAATGCTTGAATAAATCTTCCACATCATGACAATCCACATTTTGACTGTATAAGGAAAGAACCTGAAAAAACAAATCACAATGTTGAATTGAAAATTAGTGTCCTCAACATTATGACTTAATATTCTTAGTGAGTTGTATTCTGTTAAATAACTAATCAATCATTCTGTTGGAAATAGAGTTACAGAAACCTACATGGTTGATTCATCGTATATTTAATAACTGCTTATGAAAACTGAAGATCAGGATTATAATAACAAAAAATAATAAAACATCTAGCAATAGTTATTATTTTTTACAGGAGAAAGACAGATATTTTACTTGGAAAGTTGTAAGAATGGATACATAGTGATTAAAATGTAAGAAATTGTAACATACCTGCATGCAACTTGTAAGTAAATTTTGCAATCAGAATCAATCTATAACTCTGTGATCAAAAAACACAAAATTTGGACTGAAATTAGTACTGAAGTAATAAAAATGCTGTCAGAACTTTTATCCTTGGCATAGATGTGTATATTTATATACTTACAAGCCTGACTCTCTAATTTTTAGAAATTTAGAAAGAATACAATATAATTGTATTCAAAACCCTATGTGCCTTATTGAAATAAATTACAAGCAAGGGGAAGGCAACAAGACAGACAATACTTAGCAGTAGAATAAACAAAGGATATGGAGGATAAATTTTGCAAGCAAAAAGTAGTAAAAAGTGCAAGATTTAGAGGCACAGGTACAAGAGAGATATATAGTACCAAATGCAGTAATCTTAAAAATTTATATCCTGAATGTGTAGACTTGATCTTCTTTTCAGTCCCCCTGTTCTGTGTGGAAGATGAACATGCTTCCAACAATGGGGCATGATTTAGAAAACCTTACCCCTCACAGAGGAATACAAAATGCCATTATATATAATACTTCTTTGCAAAATCTTAAACAGAATTTAATCAGTCACTGTATTACCTATTTGTGGAACAGTGGCATCAGTTTGAAATCATGCATAGTTTGTAAATGTACAAAATTAATAATGCCCTTTGTGCACATGTATTGGTTAGGGAAAAATCTGAGGACTATGTTATCAAACCAAACAGACCTTGAAAATTTGTGGGCCACAAGGAAGTCTGTCTTTTCATTTTAAAAGAGGTCTCCAACCTGAAAATATGTAACTGCCTAGTACAGGAAAAGTAGGATGGATTAATTATGTAAGGAAGGAATAATTAATCACAGTAGCAAAAAAGAGAAAGAATTAGACCAATTTGGAATAATTGAGATCTATCTTGACTCTATGCAGTGATTAAGTCACAGACCAAAAATGGAAGCCTGTCCTTCATAAGCTAAGCTGAATATCTTTAAAATTAATAAAACATAAAGAAGTCACAGAACAAAATAGTATATGCCACTTGCACTAGACAATTTTTATTACTGTGTGGTAATTGTTTTACTTTATTAGCACTGGCTTTAGGAAGATGCATAAATTTGTCTTTTTACTTCAGTGCTTCACATCAGTGTTTTGGACATGACACAATTATTGTATTCATAACCTTCCTGAACTTGTGGTTACTGGGAAATGTCTTCCACAAAATTGGGTCAATCCAAATCATTTAAACATGCATGGGTAAGGCAGTAGAGAATTCCTACTTCTTACTACATTACTATGACAACAAATACTTGTTAGGTGAGGGGATACATTATATTCAGTGGTATAGCCCTTGATAAGTTGCCTGTTTTATAATTAATAGTATCAATCCAGTGCTCATTCCTTCATCCCTGTTTAAACTCAGAGATTTAAGAAAAAAGCCATCAAATATTAGAATTTCTGATTGGGAAAAAGTACTTTCAGTAGGATGGAAATGATCAAAATCTAGAGGTCAAAGACATGTGTGTAATTTATTTATTTATTTATTTATTTATTTATTTATTTTTGCTGTCGATTTTTTCGAGACAGTGTTTCTCTGTGTAGCTTTGGAGCCTATCCTGGCACTTGCTCTGGAGACCAGGCTGGCCTCAAACTCACAGAGATCCACCTGCCTCTGCCTCCCTAGTACTGGGATTAAAGTCATGCACCACCAATGCCCAGCATGTGTGTAGTTTATTACACATAAAATTATTTTAACTATCTGTTTGGTAGATCCTAAATTAAGAATGACAAATATAGGTATCTTATTTTGCATCAATGAATTTAAACATTTGTTTTATGTATTTTATTCCTATATCTTTGGAAGAGAAATACATTTTCTCCATTTTTTATTTATTTACAATAGAAATAAGGTTGTTTTACATGGCAATCCCAGTTCCCTGGCCTCTTCATCTGATCTCCAATGACACCCTACCTATCCCATAAAATTTCTGGTCCCCAGGGAGGGTGATCCCATCCATGGGGGGATCTTCAGAGTCTATCATATCCTATGCAAAAGGGCCTAGGCTCTCTCCTGTATGTCTAGTGTGAGGGAGTATCCCCCTATGTGAACTAGGCTCCCAAATACCATTCCTGTGCTATGGATAAGTTCTGATTTACTACAAGAGGCCATATATATTTCCCAGTTCTCCTCACTGACACCCACATTCAAGGGGTCTGGATCAGGTCCATGCTGTTTTCCCAGTGATCAGTCTGGGGACTAAGACCCTTATTCAAGTCATCTGTTTCTGTGGATTTCACCAGCCTGGTCTTGACCCCTTTGCTCATCACTCCTCCTTCTCTGCAACTGGATTCCAGTTCAGCTCAATGTTTAGCTGTGGGTGTCTGTTTCTATTATCATCAGCTGCTGGATGAAGGCTCTACAATGGTGTATAAATTAGTCCTCAATCTCATTATTAGGGGAGGGCATTTAAGGTAGCCTCTCCACTTTTGATTAGATGGTTAGATTGTGTCATCCTTGTAAATTTCTGGACAATTCTCTAGTGCCCGATTTCTCTTTAAACATACAATGCCTCCATCTTTGATGGTATCTCTTATTCTGTTCTCCTCTATTCTTCCCCCTACACAATCTTCCTGTTACCTTATGTCCTCCCTGCACCTCCTCATTTTCCCTTCTCATTCAACTAGCTCCCTCTCCCCTCTCCCATGCTCCCAATGTTTAGGAGATCTTGTCCCTTTCCACTTCTCAGGGGACCATGTAAGTTTTTCTTAGAATACTCCTTGTTTCCTAGATTCTCTGGTGGTATGGATTGTAGGCTGGCAATCCTTTTCTCTATGTGTAAAATCCATATATGAGTGAGTGCATACCATGTTTGTCTTTTTGTGACTTGGTTACATCACCAGAATGGTTTCTTCTAGTTCCATCTATTTGCTGGTGAATTTCAAGTTTCCATTGATTTTTCTGGTGAGTAGTACTCCATTGTGTAAGTGTACCACATTTTCTGTATCCTTCTTCAGTTGAAGGGCTTCTAGTTTTTTTCCAGGTTCTGGATATTACAAATAATGTTGCTATGAAAATAGTTGAACAGCTGTCCTTATTATATGCATGTGCTTCTTTTGGATATATGCCTAACATTGGAATTGCTAGATCTTGTGGTAGTCTGATTACTATTTTCCCGAGAAATCGCCATACTGATTTCCAAAGTGGCTGTACAAGTTGGCATTCCCACCATCAGTGGAGGAATGTTCCCCTTTCTCCACATCCTCTCCACCATAAGTTATCATTAGTGTTTTTGATTTTTAGCCATTTACTTTTGACTGGAGTAAGATGGTATCTTCAAGTTGTTTTGCTCTGCATTTCTTTGATGGCAATGTATGTTTACCACTTTCTTATTGTGTCTTTCAGCCATTTTTGATTCCTCTGTTGAGAATTCACTGTTTAGTTCTGTACCCTACTTTTTAATTATATTATTTGGTGTTTTGGATAGCTTCCTGAGTTCTTTGTAAATTTTGGAGATGAGCCTTCTGGCAGATATGGGTTGGTAAATATCTTTTCCTATTCTGTGGGCTGCCATTTTGTCTTGATGAGTGTGTCCTTTGCCTTACAGATGCTTCTCAGTTTCAGGACATCGATAGGGAATGTCCTTCTGTGTATGTTTATCTTCTTATTGAATAAAGTATTGTTGGCCAATGAAGAAGCAATTTAGGTGGGACTAGGAGTCAAGGAGGATTATGGGAAATTTAGGAAAAATGTGTTGTGATCCAGGCAGGAAGTGACATAGCAGGCAGACTCATATATAAGCTGGGACAAACAGGAAGTTGCTTGTTTTCTCTTCATCCCTTGCTCTTCATCTTCATCCTGCTCTCTGTTATAGAGTCTCCATGTGACCTCCACGAAGACAGGACAAATTATGGTGGCATCCACCATAAGATAATATTATGATTATGGTTAATAATTAAGACTGAGCAAGCAGATGAAAAATCCTAGTGATTGGCCAAGCAGCATTTGTACCTTATATAATTCTCTATTTGTTAATTGGGACCTTAAAGTGGCAGCTGGCAGGACTCAGGAGACCTGGCAGAAAGTGCCCACCTGGTGGCAGGGTGCAGGTAGCTGCAGTGGAAAGGATTATTCTAACAGGACATCGCATTTATTAATAGTCGATCTCAGAGTCTTTGCTACAGGTGTAATATTCAGGAAGCTGTCTCCTGTACCAATTCGTTCATGGGTACTTCTCAATTTTTCTTCTAAGAGGTTCAGTGTTGCTGTATGTATTTTGAGGTCTTTCATCCATTTGGACTTAAGTTTTGTGCATAGTGAAAGACATGAATCTATCTGCAGTCTTCTACATGCTAGCATCCAGTTATGCCAGCACCATTTGTTGAAGATACTTTCTTTATTCCATTGAATAGCTTTAGATTCTTTATCAAATATCACATGTTCAAAGGTATGTGGGGTAATATCAGGGTTTCAATTCAATTCCATTGATCTACCTGTCTACTTTTGTGCCAATACCAGGCTGTTTTCAGGAAATAATTCTATAATAGAGCTTGAAGTCAGGGATGGTGATGCCTCATGGAGTTTCTTTGTTGTACAGTATTCCCCCCCCCACTATCCTGTGTCTTTTGTTTCTCCATGTAAAATTAGGTATGGTTCTTTCAAAGTCCTTAAATAATTGTGCCATTATTTTAATGGGGATTGCACTGAATCTGTAGATTTGTTTTGGGAAGATTGCCATTTATACTATGTTGATTGTACCTATTCAAGAGCCTGGGAGATCTTTCAATTTTCTGGTAGGTATCTTCATTAATTTCTTTCTTTAACGACACAAAGTTCGTGCTATACAGGTCTTTCACTAGTTTGGTTAGCATTACTCCGAGATATTTTGTGTGGTTAGTGGATATTGTAAAGAGTGATGTTTCTCTGACTTCTTTCTCAGCCCACCTATCGTCTGTATATAGTAGGTCTACTGATTTTTTTAGTTGATCTTGTATCTTGCCACTTTGCTGAATGTGTTTGTCAACTGTAGGAGCTCCCTGGTAGAGTATTTTGGGCCACTTATGTAAACTATCATATCATCTGCAAACAGTGAAAGTTTGACTTCTTCCTTTCCAGTTTGTATCCCCTTGATCTATTTTTGTTGTCTTATTTCTCTAGCTAGCATTTCAATTACAATATTGAAGAGACATGGAGAGAGTCAACAGCCTTATCATGTTCCTGATTTTAGAGGAATCGTGTTGTTTCTCTCCATTTAGTTTGATGTTGCTGTTGGTTTAGTGTATATTGTTTTCATTATGTTTATGTATGTTCCTGTTACCCCTTATCACTCCAGGACCTTTATCATGAAGAGGTGTTGGATTTTCACAAAGGCATTTTTCAGCATCTAGTGAGATGATCATGTGGTTTTTCGTCAGGTTTTTCTATTATTATTATTATTATTATTATTATTATTATTATTATTATTATTAATTCAAGTTAGGGAACAGGGTTGTTTCACATGTAATTCCCCTCTCCCTCTCCCTTCCCTCACCCCCAATCCTTCTCCCCCACCTCCAACCTACCCCCCACCCCATCCACCCACCACTCCCCAGGCAGGGTATGGCCCCCAACTGAGGCTCCACCAAGTCCACTAAATCTTCCTGTGCTGGGCCTAGGTCCCTCCCCATGTGTTCAGAGACAGAGTGCATTCCTTCAAGTGGGATGGGCTCTCTATGTCCCCCACACACACCAGGGCAAAATGCCAGTCCACCTCTGGAGGCTCCCAGGAGTGCAGGGGCCTCCCCATTGGCATCCATGATCAGGGGGCTGGATTAGTCCTGTACTGGCCTCCCAAAGAGCATCTGGGGTTGATATGCTTTCCCTTTTTCATGCCAACTGTTTCTGTGGGTTTCTCCAACCTGGTACAGACCCCTTTGTTCTTCATTCCTCCCTCTCTTCAATTAGGTTCCAGATTTCAGCTCAGTGTATTTCTGTGGATGTCTGTATCTGCTTCCATCAGACACTGGATGAGGACTCTAGGATAGCATAGAGAGTAGTCATCAATCTCATTCTAGAGGAAGGGCTTCTAGGCCATCCTCTTCTCCACTGCCCGGATGTCAGATCGTGTCATCCTTATAGGTCTCTGGAGATCTTCCTAGTTCCAGATCTTTTCTCGGACCTATAGTGGCTCCCTCTGATATGGTATCTCTCATCCTGCTCTCTCTCCTCTATTCTTCCCCCAACTCAATATATCTGCTCCTCCATTTCTTCTCCTCTACTCTTCTTCTTGTGCTCTTATTGTGGCAGCACCCACTCCCCTACCCTCATGCTCTCAATTAGCTCGGGAGTTCATGCCACTTCCCATTCCTGGGGTCCATTTATCCCTTAGAGTCATTCATGATTTCTAGTTTCTTTGGGGAAAAAGGATTATAGGCTGGTAAACCTTTGCTCTATATACAGTGGCTTACATTGACAGATTTTTGTATGTTGAACCAACCCTGTATCCCGGGATGAAACCTATTTGATCATGGTGGATGATTTTTCTGGTGGTTCTTGGAAATCAGTTTGCCAGTATTTTATTGAGTATTTATGCATCAATGTTCATGAGGGATATTGATCTGTAGTTGTCTTTCTTAGTTGTGTCTTTGTGTGGCTTAGATACCAAGTTATTTGTAGCCTCATTAAAAAATGGCAATGAATTTCTGCTTCCATTGTGTGGAACAATTTGAAGAGTATTGGCTTTAGGTCTTCTTTGAATTTCTTGTAGAATTCTACACTTAAGCCATCTGGCCCTGGGATTTCTTTGGTTGGGAGTTTTTTGATGACTGCTTCCATTTCCTTAGTGGTTATAGGTCTGTTTGCATTGCTTGTCTGTTCTTTATTCAATTTTGGTAAGTGATATCTGTCCAGAAAATTGTCCATTTCCTTTAAATTTGAGAATTTTGTGGAGTACAGGATTTCAAAGTATGACTCGAAGATTCTCTGGATTTCCTAGTGTCCATTTTTATGTCTCTCTTTTCATTTTTGATTTTGTTAATTTGGATGTTCTCTCTCTGCCTTTTGGTTAGTTTGGATAAAGGTTTGTCTATCTTGTTGATTTTCTTGAAGAACCAACTCTTTGTTACATTGATTCTTTGAATTGTTTTCTTTGTTTTGACTTTATCGATTTCTGCCCTCAGTTCGATTATTTCCTTGGGAGAATTTGCCTCCACTTGTTCTATATATTTGTTCTCTCTGTTGTGACTGTTCTCTAGTTTCTTCATGTGAGTCCTTAGAGCTATGTATTGCTTTCCTCTTAGTACCTCTTTCAAAGTGTCCCATAAGTTTGGGTATCTTGTGTCTTCATTCTCACTGAATTCTAGGAAGTCTTTAATTTCTTTCTTTATTTCTTTTACCCAGAAATGGTGCAATTATGCATTGTTCAATCTCCATTATTTGGTAGGTTTTCTGCAATTTATGTTCTTTAATTCTATCTTTAAAGCATGGTGGTCTGATAAGACACAGGGGTTGTTTCATTTTTTTTTTTTTTTTACCTGTTGAGGTTTGCTATGTTGCTGTGTATATCATCTGTGGGTGCAAGAGTGTCCAGTACTCTGATGGGTTTGAAGGTTGGCTCAGGCAGTTCTGAGGCATGTACTCTCCAGTTGGGTGGGAGTGGGAGTAGCACTGAGATATCAGCAGACTCTGGGTTGTTTGGTCATCAGGGGGTGAGTAGTTATGCCTGCATATCCCAGGACAGGAGTTTCCAGATTGGACAAGCAGAAGTTGGGCCCAAGGCAGGGACCAAAGCAGCTCACCTCTGCCCTGAGTAGGTGCAGGAGTAGCCCATCAATTTCAGCAAACTCAGGGTTTCTTGGTCCTAAGGAGCCAAGTCTACCTGCCTGCAGACCTCAGGACAGGAGTTCCCAGAGTTCGTGGAATGTGTTTTTAATTCCTTGAACAACATTATAAATTGTAAGTCTATAAAAGTCTTGATTTCACAAAGAAATGAAAAAGGTATCCTCTGAATAAACTATACATTGAATTAAATATTAGATTTAGGCAGTTTACTAATAAGACTTTGCTTTCAGACATGAGAATATTGGCTTGAAGGATTAAGGACTGCATGATAATTAGGATGAAATTAATATAATTCAATATGACAAGTATAGGAAGTAGGTCTTTCAAAGAACATTTACAACACAAGGGTTGATGTATATGGTTAGTTACCTTGTTATAAGAACTCCAGAAGTCTCTCACAGCTTCTTGAGTGAGTATGTGACAAGAACATATAAGTTTCTCAACTGAAACAAACTGGCAACTTGATTAAAATGTCCACCAAGTAGAAATGTGATGAATAAATTTCACTGGTTTCTAAGTCATCCATGGTTCTGACACATACATTTTTTCTGCATTCATTGGGCTATTAGTGTTCCTCAACCACAATGAAAAATTCCTTAATAATATATGGTGCTGTTTTACTTAGTTTATTTAAAATTCAAGGACAATTTTAGAGATGTTAAAAACCAACTTAGAACATAGAAGATATTAATCTCAACAGCTGCCCAGAGGAAAAAGAAACAAGGAAAACACACACACACACACACACACACACACACACACACACACACACACACACACACATTTTGTCTTGATTGCCAAGTAGAAATTAGCCACATGGCGGCAGGCAGTCATAAGGAGTGTACTTTGGGAAACTATGAATCTCAATGTGTTAAAAAAACAAAAAAACAAAACAAGGCATGATTAGAATTGAGAGGATGGAGGGAAGCAAAAAATACTTCCATTTCATGAAAGCTGAAAAACTTAGAAAGCTGCATGACTGCAGTCACAGTTACCTTCGTTCTCTGTCTCCCATTTTGTAAAAGAGTTTTCACATCATAGGCTGATATTACAACTTATTATCATGAGGTCTTGTCCCTTTCCCCTTCTCTAAGAGACAATGTATTTCTCTCTTCTCTGGAGGCATGGATTGTAGGCTGGTAATCATTTGCCCTATGTATAAAAGTCATATAGGAGTGAGTACATGCCATTTTTTTTTGTGACTGCCAATTTCATGATTTTGTTGCTTTACCTCCCCCATTGAGTAATACTTCATTGTGTAAATATACGACAATTTCTTTATCCATTCCTTTGTTGAAGAGCATCTATGTTGCTTGCAGGTTCTACCTATTACAAATAATGCTGCTATGAACATAGTTGACAGATGTCCTTTTTATATGAGTGTGCATCATTTGGGCATATGCCTCAGAGTGAAACTGATAGATCTTGAGGTAGACTGATTGCCCATTTCTGAAGGAACCAGTTCTGCCAAAAGCCACTGAGCCCCACTGCCATGTGTACACTTTACACAATCTGACCTACCGTCCAAGTTAGGGCCCAAATGAATACACAGAAACTTGTATTAGGTACAATGCTGCTTGGCCAATGACTAGGACTTCTCATCTGCTAGCTCAGTCTTAATTATCATAAATCTATATATTTTATAAGACTTATCTTATCGGACACCTTATTGGCGTCCCTCCTTGCCAGTGGCTCACATCCTGCTGCTGGAGAAGGCAAACAGGAAAAAGGGACCCTTCCTGTTTCTCCTTTGCTTAAATATGAGTCTCCTTGCTATGTCACTTCCTGCCTGGATCAGCACTTCTCTATTACATTTCCCACAATCTTCTTTGACTCCTAGTCCTGTCTACTTGCTGTCTCATTGGCCAAACAGTATTTTATTTAACAATCAATAAGATAAACATACACGGTAAATTTCCCATCAGAAACAGCATACTGTTTTTTCAAAGTGGTTGTGCAAGTTTGCACTCTCACCAGCAGTGAAGTGTTCCCCTTTCTCCTCATCCTCTCCAGCATAGATTGGCAATGTTTTTGTTTGTTTGTTTGCTTGTGTATTTATTTTTGATTTTAGCCATTCTGAGAGATGCAAGATGGTATCTCAGAGATCTTTTGATTTGCATTTCACTGATGGCTAAGGATGTTGAGCACTTTCTTAACTATCTTTCAGCCATTTTGGATTCTTCTAATGAGAGTTCACTATTTAGTTCTGTACAACACTTTCTAATTGGTATATTTGGTGTTTAGGGGACTAGCTTCTTGAGTTTTTTGTAGTTTTTGGAAATCAGCCCTCTGTCAGATGTGGGGTAGGTAAAGAATTTTTTCTCATTCTGTTGGCTGCGGTTTTGTCTTGTTGAATGTGTCCTTTGTCTTACAAAAGCTTCTCAGTTTCAGAAGGTCCCATTTGTAATTATAGATATCATTGTCTGTGCTAGTGTATTTATGTTCTTGAAATTATATCCTGCACAATTCATTCAAGGATTACTCCCACTTTCTCTTCTAAGAGCTTCAGTGTGGCTAGATTTATGTTGAGGTTTTTGATCCATTTGGACATAAGTTTTGTGCATGATGTTATCTATCTGCAATCTTCTACATGCCAGCATCCAGTTATGCTAGCACAGTTGTTGAAGTTTTTTTCCATTATGTATTTTTAGCTTTCTTGTCAAAAATCAGATATTCCTAGATGTGTGTGTTAATATCATGGTTTTCATCTCAATTCCATTGGTCTACCTGTCTATTTTTGTGCCAATACCAAGGTTTTTTCAGGACTATAGCTCTGTTATAGAGTTTGAATTTAGGGATGGTGATAACTCTAGAAGTTCCTTTATTGTACAGGGATGTTTTGACTATTCTGTTTTTTTATTATTATTAATATGTTGATCCTACCTATCCAAGAGCATGGACGATCTTTCCATTTTCTGGTATCTTCGTTAAATTTTTTCTTTAAAGACTCCAACTTTTTGTTAAACAGGTCGTTCCCTTGTTTGGTTAGCATTATCTCAAGATATTTAATTTTTTTGTAGCTATTGTAAAGGGTGATGTTTGTCTGAATTCTTTCTAAACCCATTTATCATTGTTTACAGTAGGGCTACTTATTTGTTTTAGTTAATCTTGTATTATGCCACTTTGCTGAATGGGAGTGGGAGTTAGGAGCAAGAGGAGAAGAGGAGGGGAGAGGAAGACCTGAGGGACCAGGAAGATTGAGCAAGGGAAGAATAGAGGAGTGCAAGAAAAGAGATACCTCAATAGAGGGAGCCTTTATAGGTTTAAAAAGAAAGCTGACACTAGAGAATGTCCAGAGATATAATAGGATGACACCAACTAAGAATCTAAGCAATAGTAGAGATGCACCATAAATGCCCTTCCCCTATTATGAGATCCATGACTACCTTATATGCCATCCTAGAGCCTTCATCTATTAGCTGATGGAAACAGAAGCAGAGACCCACAGCTAAGCACTGAGCCAAATTCCTGGAATCCAGTTGTAGAGAGGGAAGTGTGATGAGCAAAGTGGTCAAGACCATGCTGGGGAAATGGACAGAAATAGCTGACCTTAACAAGAGGGTGCGCATGGACCCCTGACTGACAGCTTGAAAACCAGAACCAACGCACTGTCCTTTGCAACCAACTGCACATGGGTGTCAGTTAGGAGGCTTGGGCAGTTTATGGATTCCCCTGGTAATGGAAAAGCATTTATTCCTAGTATATGAATGAACTTTAGGAGCCCATTTCCCATTGAGGGATACTTTCTCAGCCTAGACACACAGGGAAGAGCTGAGGCTCTGCCCCAAATTATGTGACAGTATTTTCATGATACCCCATAGAAAGCCTCATCCTTCTATGGAGCAGAAGAAGGATAGGTTTGGGGACAGTGGGGCATGTGGGAGAATGGGAGAAAGAGGAACTCGGATTGGTATATAAAATAAGATTGTTTCTAATTTAAATTGAAGGCACCAGCTCCCCATTTTGGCAGCCAGCCATAATAGCTTGTCTGACCTTGTCTTAGTCACTAAGGTCAGATGATTGCCCCTGTTGGCAGCCATAACAGCTAAACCCGTGCTTGTCTGACCTTGTCCTAGTCACTAGAAAGTCAGATCCCTGCCTCTTGGCAAGGAACCAATCAGAAGTTAGCTGGTGGCAGTATGCTTTATGGCTCTGGATGTGCTTTATGGACAAGTGCACAGCAATGACGCGCAGAGCATAGCAACCACCCTGGGAGGGCCTATGGGCCATAACAACCAATTGGCCAATCAACACAGGGTAAGCCATCCAAGCCTGGAGGCACACCAATTCTGAGCCTGCGAGTACCCCTAGGCACTCCCCTTATGCTTCCCTACAAGATCTCTCTGCACCCCCTCGGAGTTGTCTTTGCTAGCCATCCACCATGGCGGGTGGGTATAAGACCCGAGCTAACATGCGGTTAGTTCATTAAACAACAAGAATGCCTCATGCAGTTTGCAGCAAGTTTTCGAATCCGCCTGGTGATTGGGGTGACCGCAGTCCTGGGCTGGGACCCGGAGGCCTGAGTTTTCAGGGGGTCTAATAAAATAAAATCTTATCTTTTATTGATAGAAATAGTTACATCACTTTTGCTTTATAAAGTCAACTAATCTTTGCTTCTAATGAAAATATTTACTTCAGTTTGGTAAACTCTTGTGTTTTTAAACATTTTTGTTCTGCAGCATGATTAAGTCAAGGTAACTTATTGTTTATCTTATCTTCTCACAAATACCATTTTTTTGTGGGGAGACTATTTCACACCTTCTGTTTTAAACACTGGAAAGTCATATTAGTCATCATTGGTCTTTTGTTGGATTGTATGACTGAAGGTGTTAGAGAAGTGTCATTCAAAGAGCATAAGATGCATGGGAAAAGGTGAAAGGGCTGAGGAATTCAGAACACATGAATATAAGTGGAGACTTCCCAAATTATTCATTACTAGACTTTAAAAGCTCATAGGATCAGCAGTGACCAGTTATCTTTCTGTGGTTTCTAAGATCTTTGTTTTCTTCAGTAGTATAACTTGATTAGAGGTTGACAAGTTTGATGGCTCTAGCCAAAAACCAGCTTTTGGTAAGCTATGTTTTCTTTTTGAATTCCATTAATTATAATAATACTTTTTAACTATTCATTTTTTATTCAACTCTTCTTGCTTTATCTGTAATCTAATCATCTTTATGATAGATCCCTATACAAAGATATTGGTATAATTTCAATTTGTTCTACTTTAAGGTATAAACAAGTAGCACTGTGTCACTGTTTTTCCTTTATCATATCATGTTTGATGTTATATTTATGTGCTATTCCACAATTCATAAATTATTATTGATGGTATTTTATTTTGTTTTATTTAATGTCCATGCATGTATGAATACAAGAAGAGTGTGCCTACTTCTTCTTCTTCTTTTTTTTTTTTGAGGAATCTTATGGATGTCAACATGATTCACTGTTCTTCTTCAGTTCAACATTTTCTTGAATGAATTCCTAAGTAGGATTTTTAAGATAGTGATAGTGTTGTTTCCAACTCACTTATCAGATATTGAACCTATCCTTTTTTATATATGTCTAGTGTTTTGTAATCTGCTGTCTGCTTTTTAAGTGAGTGCACATTAATGGAGTTTCTGCACTGTGAGAAAGGTCCTAGGTAGTATCATGCAACAAGTGTTCATATTTTGTAAGTACTCTTTTCCTTATCAGATGGTTAGGAGGCTAACATAAAACTCTCGCCTTCTTTTTATTAGTGTAAGCATGGTAAGCCTTGCTCAATCACTTTGCTGAATTAATATGCTCTTATACAAACAAGATTTATTTTTCCATGAGTGTGATTTCATTTCTAATAGTACTTTTATTTATTCTTTAAAATTTAAACACCACACACACACACACATTTTTTTATCATAATCAAGCTGTATTTTTTCACTCCAGTTATCTCTGAATACCAACTTACCTACTTCCATACTTACTAACTTAACATCCTTTCTTTTCTCTCATCCCCTCTCTCTCTCTCTCTCTCTCTCTCTCTCTCTCTCTCTCTCTCTCATTTTTCAAGACAAGTTTACACTGTTTATCTGTCCTGGAATTTGCTTTGTAGGCCAGGCTGGTCTTGAATTTACAGAGATCCACCTGCCTTTGCCTCCAGAGTTCTGGGATTAAAAGAGTCTACCATCACTGCTTAATGTACTACAAATGTACCCAATTCTAGCATCTCACTGAACACATATTTTGTTCTGCCCATGTATGTATGGCAAATAAGCATGGTACTATGTAAAAGAGCATAAGCAACATACCAGTGAGCACACCCAAAGAGTAAAATAAGTCTTCCTCTAGCAACAACTACCAACTGCTAGTAGTTCCTTAGTGTGTGTGTGTGTGTGTATGTGGGGAGCAGTAGCTCCTATCCCTGACCTTTCTGCAACTTTGACAAGACTGATCTTGTACCAATAACCACAGCTGCTGTGAGGTTCACATATGTCATAACCATGTCAGTACAGACTAGAGTAGCATTGCAGTCCTGCCTGGAATCTATTAATGAAACCATACAAAATGGTTGTGTGTTCCATTTTAATAAGTTTTGGAATGTTTATTTACTTAGAATTTCATTTTTCCTGTTTACCTTACAACTACTTTGAAAAGTGCTCTGATCTGACGTACTCCACTAAGTAACATTCTAAACTAACATTATCATACTGAAAAATGAGTGAGGAAATTCTTCAAAATTAATGTCAATACAAAGAAAAACTTACAAAGGTAGAATCCAGCAGTCTTAGAGATTCTTTGACAAAATTTCTTTCATTTTAATACATGTAACAAATTTACCAACCAACTCAAACATAAATATGAATATATGTGCATATACTCCTCTATATTTTAAATTTTATATGTTTAACATTAATTTTCTTCCTATTTTAAGTTCTGCAAAACACACTATCTAATGTCTTGAAGTTTTTAATGAAATATGAGCATCACTTCAATCATTTGTATATCTTAGGCATATGACAATTTCATTTTCTAGTTTTCTTTAACCTGGAGAATCATAATTATTTCTTCATGTGAGTATTGTATTTCATAGTCTTGGCAATTCATTTGTATAAATCATAGCTTTATGGCCTGGATAAATTGTTCAAGAGTTAAGAGCACTGCCTGCTCTTACCCAAGTTCTGAGTTCAATTCCCAGTAACCACATGGTGGCTCACAATGACCTTTAGTGAGATCTGGTGACATTTTCTGACATGCATGCACTGTACACATAATAAATAATACTAATATTAACTTCAGAGGTAACCTCTACCTCTAATAATACAGAAGATATGGAATTGCTGTGTTTTATGACAACAATAACAAATACTTTTCTTGATAATATATACATAGCTTTTTCTTCTTATGTTTAAAAGTTTACTAGCTATATGCATTTGTTTTATTTTTGAATAATTAACTTCTAAATAGATGCCTTAACCTTTGGATGGTATTTAAGAGTATTATTATTACCAACAAAGTGTTCAGATATGCTCATCAGATCCTTATTTCCTTGTTTTAGTTCAAGCGTTATCATCATGTTATTGTGAATTTGAAAAGACACAACTTCTCAATATTATTACACAATAACTCTTATTTTTCCTCATTACCTAAACTTATGGGTTTTTCTTTGTGAAAATTATGTATAATTTCACTTGCATTTATTGACTGGTCAGGTGTTGTCTCAATAGAGATATAAGTAGTTATTAAAATGTACGCTGATTTAAAAATTATTTCTTCCTAGACTTTATCACATCTAACACAAATTTATGGGTTATATATTATTTATAATATATATATATATAATATTAATAAGGTAAGCTCTTATTAATGAAGATACTATGCTCTTTTGAAAAAGCACCCAGAGGTCCCTAAGCACAAACTGATATGAATAACTTCTTAGTGAAGACAACCTACCTTGGTGCCATAAGGCATCCTGAAAGTTTTCAAAGGACAGAGGCAACTAACTGTTCTACCCAGTTATGATATCTATAAACTATATTAACAACCATGACACACAAAAATCTTAATGTAGAATAAATAAATGACATTAATACTTTCGTGATTACCCATAGCTCTAACTGCAATTGAGACCAACTTGCCAAGGGGGAAACTATGTCTGGTACTGGAACTTAGCTAGGTACTCAGTGCTAGTATAATAATGGATATTACAAGAGAACATACATACACTATTTTATTACAAGCAAAGACCACTACACAAACCACAATCATTAATGATTTAGAGCTGTGGATACACCTGTAAAACACTTGTACACTAAGGCTAAAGAAAATTGCAGAAGATGGGTACAGAAAGAGGGAAAAAGCCAGAGAGTCAGGGTGTTTTCTCTGAGTTGTAGAAGCAAAATGTATAAAATCTTACCAACATGACCTCTTAAATTCAAGCTGAAAAAAAGAGAGCAACAACGAGCATATCAAATTGTACTTGGAAAAAACCTGAGGTCTCAGTCCTACACAAAAATATCTGTAGACAGCCAGGAAAAGCTAAGAATGGAAGAATAGGCTCTTGTGGGAAAAAGCATAATAGCTGTCCAATCCAAAACCTGGTACAGACAGATAAGGGTAAATTCGGGAATATAATATAATACAACATAATATATTACACACATGTATAAGCATATAATAACAATGAAATAAGAGATCATGAAGTTGAAATAGATCAGGAAGTATATGGAATAGCATGGAGGGAGGAAGGGAAGTGAAAATATAATTATAGTCTCAAGACTTAAAAATATGTAATGATTACACACGTGTTCTCCATATTGTAAATCAACTCACAAATATGATTTCGCAAGCCCTTATGCTCATTAGCCTCCTGGAGTACTTTCTCTCTTTATCTCTCTCAAGATATATAGGTTCTTTATTTTTTTCAAATCTCTGAGACCTCGAAGGATTACACTACTCACTTCCAAAAATTTATTTTCTGTGACTATAGCCTGTCAAGATCTAGTTGTCTTATGTATATATTATATTTTAAATTTCTCTTCCAATCATATTATACACTGTACACATCTGTTCTGTATTCTGTTAATGCATTCCAAAATGAGAATTGTCAATTATCTTAGGTATAAAGTGATGCTGAATACAATTTGTTTCTCTCAACCCTCACCTCTTGGCACATAAAATTCTGGTTGTCTGTGTTACTCACAGTCTCATTTGTTGTTTGTTCTTGTCAGTTGTGTTGTTCACTTTTGAATGTAATTGAGCTTTGCTAATTATTTTCAGTGGGAGGGTTAATTTAATACAAACTATTCCATCACAGTAAGAAGTGAAAGTCTCATTACAGTTTGAATGTGTTTTTTTCTCTAGTTAATAATTAAATCCGGTTATTTTCATGAACTTATTAGCATATGGATTGTTCCTTATTTCATAACTTTGCACACTGTTCTTTTGCATGCTTTTGTTTTATTTTCATTATCATACTTATTGTTTCTTCATAAGACTGTGTTTGCTGCATTCTTTGGTGGACCTTGGGCATTTAATAAACCCAGTCTTTCACTGACTAAACAGTTTGCTGTTTTTGGCAAATGGATATTCTCAACTCTTCAGGAATTATTTATACATGCCTGGCCTTCTCAAAGCTAAGAAGTATGCAATTACCCAAATACCATCAATAAGATATTTTGAGGTATTAGGTCTTTTATTCTTTTAAGTGTTGCATATTTTAAGGATATATATGTGTGTGTGTGTGTGTGTGTGTGTGTAACTGTACATATGCACACATTCACAAGCACATATATAATATACATATATATGTATATATGTGTACATGTATAAGTATCACTTTGCATAGAACATCCTTTCTCAACCATATCTCAGTCCTTAGCTAATACAATTGAGGGAGAAATATATAAAATATGATATTAATACATTTATATGTGTGTGTGTGTGTGTGTTTGTGTGTGTAAAGTCATGCAACTTCTTTGGTAGTGTCCTAATGAAGTTTTTGCAAAAAGAAAATTGACACATATGTACACTAAACTTTGGTAATTCCACCTATCCATCTAACCCTACATACATGGACTTCCAACTTTGTATCCCCTTTACATTGTTCTAAATACATAATTCCCTGACATTCTCTTATAATTTTGGTGCTAAAATTCATCATTTACCCCTCTTTACCCTCCCTCTGCATCTTCTAAGAGTATGTCAATACTTCATTGAAAATTGATGAGTATCTATGGTTGCTTTATATTTACAGCGAATTATAGGTAAGTTCTTTCCTTCATTTCTCAGTAATGATTATTTCCTTGTTGAGACTAAGTTACTAATAATAAGGTTGATATGAACCGTCAAAAAGATAGAACTAAAATATAAATTTCCTGTGTGCTACACTAATTTCCTTTACATAACTTCACACATCCTCAGACTTACATAATGGGGCAATGTGATGACCCAATCCCCCGTCAATATCTCCTCATTTATGTTGGATACAAGGGCATTGAACATTCTGCAGGATCTTAAAACAGACTTCATGGATATTTGGAAAATAGTCAGGGTCACATGATTTATGGAGAAACCCAGAAGGAAACATGAGACTTTGAAGATACAGTTGTTAAGTGAATACAATGAGAGGACTTAAGACATGACTTATCTAAATATTTGTATTAGAATGACTAAAATTCTGAAGAGAAAGTCATCAATGCTGATAAGATTCTCAACTTATGTCTGTATTTCTCTATTGAAATACTTGGTTTTACATGAGATGAAATATAATTTAAGCAAATATTTTTCTTGAGTATGATGTTTTAATTAAATGTGAAGATTTTCTGAGCAATTCAGAGTAAAGTTACCTGTTATAAAGTTAGTAGCTATCACAGAGATTAGTGTGGTATGATTCTGCCCCTATAATTCTATGATATTTTCAGGAAGAACTGGATTGGCAATTGGTTGTCTACATAACACCATAAAGTTTCTCTGTGCTTTGCATGCATGCAAATTTTGCAAATTATTCCTCATTTATGTTGGATACAAGGGCATTGAACATTCTACAGGATCTTAAAACAGACTTCATAGATATTTGGAAAATAGTCAGGGTCACATGATTTATGAAGAAACCCAGAAGGAAACATGAGATTTTGAAGATACAGTTGTTAAGTGAATACAATTAGAGGACTTAAGACATGAATAATTTATGAATTATTTAGTGTGTTAATTTGTTTTTTTGGTATAGATAGAGAAACACAAAGTGGATAAACTATAAACTTATAATTTTCAGGACTCTATAATATCTATTCAAGTCAAAACATAGGTAAGGATTATCTCAGAAAATTTAGGAATTAAAATAGACTTAAACTTATTCTATATATTTGAGTTAGATAGATGATGCAGGGCTATTGGTATATGTGTTATCAATGTTATTTCTATTGCTTTGACTAAGTAACCTCTTTACCTCCAATTTTGCTAATATGTTTTCCTGTATTTTGTTAGAATCTTCAATGATATTTTATTATTGTTTAAAAAAAGACTACTTATTCATAGTCTCAGGCTTCTTTTTGTGGAACTAAATTTAAATTAAAGTCATTTTGTCTGGAACACAAATGAGCTTATGTACATAAATTCAGGAAGCATATTGTCCCGCGCATGCTCTGTATTTCTCGCCAGCAAGAAATCACACACGGGACACTCGGATCCTTCTGCAGACAAGCTTTAATGCATCTTGAGAGGAGAGCATAAGCTTACCAGAGCGGAGACTGAGCGGAGACATTTGAACCAAGAAAACCATCCCTTATAAAAGGCTGACCAGCCACCTGGGACGTATTACCCTATGAATGGCTTTAGCTCCTCAGGCTAAAATGAGCCACGGGATAGGCAGAGATCAAAGGAATGGAGATTACCCAGCGCCTGTGAAGTAATTCACACCTTGGTGTCTTCAGGCAGCATTATAATGCAGGAACCGGCTTCCTACATATCACCCTTTTTTTATTAATTAATGAAAAGGCTTTATATTATTACAAGCAAATAGGTCACCCATATGTTGAGGGATAGAGGCAGGGGTTGACCTTCCCAAAATCAAACATTAAGACTGTGTACGAGAGTCACCATCAGGCTGTCAGCTTGACCCGAAGTACTCCCGACCTGTCCTCTGTCGTTTTTCTGGGAAAGGGAGACTGGGGCAGGTAACCCTTATGTAGGTCAACGTACCTCCCAGAGAAGCCTGTATAATAGGCAACTCTGTGCGATGCCTATGCTCAGCATCCCTCTTTGGGGCTGCACAAACCAGACACTCTACCCTGTGCAGTGAGCCTAGGCTCCGGGTGTGCAAGAGCTGTCTGGCCGGCGGCCTATTGCTAGTAGTCAAAAATATAAGCGCTTGGGCGGATCTCTTGGTTTGAGCCCTGGAGCTTACATGCCAGTCAAAAGTAACAGCAATCTGTAAACGGCTGCATCAAACAATTTTATCTACCCCTTTTCTCACAGACCAGCCAAAAATAACAGCAATCTGTAAACGGCTGCATCAAACAATTACCCCCACCCCTTAATCAGTTGCCATCTCTCCGCCAAGGACAGGAGTTAATCTGGATAACAATAGCGGCTCTCAACTCCCGGGGGTAGAGGGTGGAGTTTCGACTTTTGAAGGTCTGCAGAGGCTCTTTAGGTTGAATCTTTCTGGGATCCACAGGGGATTCTCTTCATCCTGTGAGAAAACATAATATCGCTCCCCTGGATCTTATGAGAATAGGATCCGGGCCTTTCCAAAAATCAGTTAAGATATCTTTCCATTTTACCATTTCCTTTTGGCCTTTTAGTTTTTGAGGTGAGACGCTTGGCCTCGGTATGGCCCCCAGCGTTAATGTTAATGAGGCTTTAAAGCCCCAGGCATTCCAGGCCTTTAAGAAGTGTTGAATAGCAGGCATGGCCTTTTCCCCTATCAAAGACTGGTAAAGCCATCTGCAATTTTCTCCGCTCCTCTGATGGTAAGAAGGAGTCGGTTCCAAATAGTGGGTGTGCTGATAGAAGTACACCCGCTGAATTAACAGGCGATGGCCTCATATTTGTTTTTACTTTTGGCAGCTCCTCCTCTAGCTCTGCTTTCTTGTTAGAGTCTAAAATCTCAGAGTCTGAGCTGCTCAGCTCCAAGGCTTCTAGTTTCGTTGTAGGGCAGAGGCTAGGTTCCTCATCTCTCCTAAATTTACCGGGGTGTGACCGGTTATTCCCCATTCTTTCTCTCTTCTTCTCTGTCTCTCCCTCATCCAGCTGAGCTGTTCTTTTTAAAACTTTATCTCTTGAGCTTTTAGAGTTATCAGAGCTATTAAGATTTAAAGCTTTATACACTCCCTTGTCAGTAGACATTCCAGGAGGTCTTTTATTCTTATTTGTTGCTGTATACACTCCCTTGTCACTAGACATCCCGGGAGGTCCTTTTTTCTTATACGTTGTAGTTTCTCTTCTTACATACACTCCCATGTCACTAGACATCCCGGGAGGTCCTTTTTTCTTATATTTTATTGTTAGGCGCGCCCCATCTCTCACTACATTCGGTTTCTGATATGTAATTCTGGACTTCTTTAAGATTGCTGTAACAGTGAGAAAAGTCAAAATAGCTCCTAGTAAAAGCATAGAAGCCTCTATATTAACCTCCCAAATAGCAACATTCCCAAGCCAAAGTCCAGAAAAATCATACCTCTCCGAATTTCTCTCATTACATTCGGTTTCTGATATGTAATTCTGGACTTCTTTAAGATTGTCCCAAGCCAAAGTCCAGAAAAATCATACCTCTCCGAATTTACCATCCTGCAGTTCTGAATCCGCCCTGTAGCCAAGGGGTCTCTGCGGTGCTGGAGATGTTCACATGTTCCCGGGTTTCGGCACCATATGTCCCGCGCATGCTCTTTATTTCTCGCCAGCAAGAAATCACACACGGGACACTCGGATCCTTCTGCAGACAAGCTTTAATGCATCTTGAGAGGAGAGCATAAGCTTACCAGAGCGGAGACTGAGCGGAGACATTTGAACCAAGAAAACCATCCCTTATAAAAGGCTGACCAGCCGCCTGGGACGTATTACCCTATGAATGGCTTTAGCTCCTCAGGCTAAAATGAGCCACGGGATAGGCAGAGATCAAAGGAATGGAGATTACCCAGTGCCTGTGAAGTAATTCACACCTTGGTGTCTTCAGGCAGCATTATAATGCAGGAACCGGCTTCCTACAGCATATAATATAAATATTGAGAAAAACTCCTTTGTGTAAATACGTAAGTGATGACTGAGGTCCACCAGAATGGGATTCTATTATTGTAAATAATATATCATATTGAAGTGTAGCAGCAGCAGACAGCAGCATATCCTCTAGTTGGTCTTAGAAATGGGTTTGTTCAGTACTTTATCCATGCACTTCATGGTACTTTCATGGTTTCATATATATATATATATATATATCTATATATATATATATATATATATATATATATATAGTGGATTTCAGCCACTATGAAAAACATATAAAGCCTAATATTCTTCTATTTTCTGCAAAAACTCTACAGAGATGAGGGACTGGTTCATAGGGACTCTGAAGTTTCTACTGTCACTTTCTGTATGGAATGGGCTCCCAAAGTCCACACCTATGCTATGGATAAACATTGAACTTCTACAGGAGGTCCCATAGATTTCCGAGGTTTCCTCACAGAAACCCATGTTCCTGGGATCTGGAACAGTCCCATGCTGGTATTCCAACTATAAGTCTGGGGAGCAAGAGCTCCCCGACGTTCAGGTCAGCTATTTCTGTAGGTTTCACCAGCCTGGGCTGGACCCCTGTGCTCTTCACTCGTCCTTTTCTGAATCTGGGTTCCAGTTCAGTTCGGTGATTAGTTGTGGGTGTCTGCTTCTACTGTCACTTTCTGTAAGCAACAACCTCAATTAATTTATCTTGTCTCACCCAAAATCAGGGAATTTGGTAGCAAGGGCAGAGTGGACCTGCTTCCACTGAGCTGGGGCTGATATCTCTTATTAGTCTTCAGGGCTGAGAACATCATCTTGCATTTGTTTTAAATAAAATTGGTGCATGTCTTGACTTTTTAATTTCTATAACGTCTTATGTTCAGAATATAACAAAGGGGAAATTGATAAGGCCACTTATAATAAGATAGAGTGAAAAACTTTGAGGTTCTTTTGTCAGCTTGGCACTGCCCTGAGTCACCTGAGTGTCTCAATGTGGGTTGCTTTTATTGGGTTGGCCTATGAGCATGTCTTTGAGGAGATCATCTTAATTGATATGGAAACACAGGCCACTGTGTGCAGCATGTATTCCCCAGTTGCAGTGTTCTGAAATGGAGAAGAGTGCAGACATGGAGCTAAGCACAAGTCAGGTATCAAGAAGTGAGCATACATGTTGTCACTTCTCTCTGCTTTGGAACTTGGGTATGATGTGACCACCCATGTTAAGTTTCTGCTCCCTTGTCCTCTCTGCTATGATTGACCATAACCTAGAATTTTGAGCTATGGTAAATATATTTGCCCATAAATTGCTTTTTTATCAGGCTATTTTACAAAAGAAACAAACCTCAAAAGTAGGACAATGCACAAACTTCATTAGCATTGTATCAAGGATTAAATTTTTATTTGAGTTCTGGAGGTGACTACAACATAAAATTTACAGTCATGACACATGAGAAAATACTGATGACACAGCAGCATCATGTTTCTTTACTGGACATAGTACAACTGGAATGAAATTTTTACTACATCATTATATTCTAATGCCACAGGCATTATTTACTTTATTTCTTTGAGGAACTATTTAAATAAAATTATAATTAACTACAAACTTTATGATGAAATTTTTATTCTTTGTTCTGGAGTATATCATGTTTTCAGGACCTGGACATGGTCTCTTTAGCTATAATTAATTTTTATTGTCATTTGTTTACTATTTTCATATTTATTCATATTCAGGCATCAGTACTGGCCTGTCCTTGGAGTTCTGACAGGATACACCCTCAGTTGCAGCCAGTAACCTGTACAGCACATTCACTATTTTCCATTTTAAAGGGCCCTGACCACCTCTCTCTCTCTCTCTCTCTCTCTCTCTCTCTCTCTCTCTCTCTCTCTCTCTATCTCTATCTCTATCTCTCTCTTTCTCCTCTCTCTTCTCTCTTATTGTCTTTCTCTCTTCTTCTCTGCCTGTCTCTTTGTCTCCCCCTCCCCCACTCTTTTCTCTTCGCTGTTCCTGTCCCAAGAGGCTGGTCTGCCCCCTCCTCTCTCCCTTTTTCCATTTCCTTTACCCTAATTAAAAAAAAAAGACAATAAACCTCCATGTGAGCTCTGTCATATGGAGTCTTCCTCTCTTGTGCCACTTTTTAAATTACAACAAAATTAATCAGTGTTGTAGAATATGTGAGAAAGTACTCTTTCTTCTGATTTTTTAATATATTTTCTGACAATTTAGTGTTGTTTTATTCCATTTTGTGGGATGCATAATTAAGTCATTTTGCTGCTGCTGCTGCTGCTGCTGTGTGTGTGTGTGTGTGTGTGTGTGTGTGTGTGTATTTAATCTTATTACCAAAATATCCTTTCTTGTCTTTGTTACATTAATAATTACTTAAGATTTATTTTTCCCTTGATTTCATTTCAATAGAATACATTGCATGTAAGATTTCATCAGTTCTATCTGAATTATCTGAGGGTTTGATGTAGAAAGATTTTTAGTATACTTCATTAATATTTTCTATTTCAGCAAAATACAAATTATGTTATTTCTTACATTACACATTTTATCCAGCCTCTCTCTTTCCCTCCTTCATCTCTGTCTTCCATTTCTAGTAATGCTTATCAATTTTCTTGGTGTTATATAATATTCAAGATTTCATTTTTCTGAATATTCTTTATTATGCTAGTCTTTTCTACCTCATGTTCTTTCCAGTTACTTTGATATTGGTAATGGCCCTTATGGATGGGGCTCTCTGCATCTCCCTAATTTCAGGTTTCACCATCCTCAGGGTAAATTTCAAGGTAGGGCAGTGTTCTCAGTAGTCTAACCTATTTCTTCTGATAGTAGTGTTGCTCCTTACTTTGATGTTGTATTAGCAAAAGTAACTTATTAGCTATGTAAACTGAAATGAAGCAGAGTTAACTCAGAGCTTTACAACAAATGGTACCAGTCTAGCATCAGGTTAGCACCATAGCTCTGGTCACAGCTGATAACAAAGTTGAAATGCACATTTGTTTTACTTATGGGAACATTTCTACCAAAGCTTCTTTGATCTTCTGCTTTGTCCCACTGAACTTCCCTTGAGGGAGTGAATGGGCTTGGGGTTAGGGCCACAGACTACTGGGACAGTAGGAAATAGCTAGCTCAGTTTATTTTAGGAAGGGGAAAGATATATATATATATATATATATATATATATATATATATATATATATATTCCACCTGTGGGGCTGGGGAGAGCTGCAGCACTGGCATCAGGGTCTCTCCTGGTATCTGGAGACTGAGTGCTTCATGTTTTCCTGCCTAGTGGCAGGGCAACTGTTGCTCAGGGGCCTCCCTTGGTAGACCTAGTTTGGTTCAATTTGGGGAAGTTACATACTTCATGCTCAGATAACCAGTTTAGTCCTGTTGGCCCCCAGGGCCTTTGTGCCTGGGTAAATATCCCCACACACACATACCTGCTCCAATGTCTAGGGGCCAGATTTAGAGGCTTCAGCAGTCACTATGCCAAAGTATTATCCTTGAGGATAGGAAATGAATAGTAATGATAGTCTCATGTCTGTAAATATGAGTGTTAGGCCTGTTTGCACCTGAGAAAGATAACCACAGGGACCTGAAGTGATAAGTGATGTAACATGGTTCTATCATATGGCATTCATGCCTCTAAGAAGCCAGGCAGGACAAAACACTCTGGCCTGAGTACAGGAGCATTTCATTGAGTTCTAATATGACAAGCTATAAACAGTTCCTTCCAGAACTTTCCTATTCTCTTCCACATAGGTGAAGTTTTGACCAACCACCCCTAACATCTAAGGTTCAACTGGAGAAGAGGACTCTGCTACTTGACTAACTGCATTGATTCCAAAGGGATAGAGTATGAGTATTCACGTGGCTCTGGAAATGAGGTACTCTTTGATGCATTGGTTTCTTCCAATGTATCTGGTGCTGTGTTGCAAGGTTAAGATCAAACTTGAAACATCTTACATAGTGAAGTCCTCTTCTCTCCTGGGGATGCTTCTGATTCTTGAACAGATGTCTTTTATAACAGGTGATTATACTTATTTTTCTTTTCCACCCTTATATGTGAACATGAGCAAATTCCCTCCAGTTGAACTGGCACTTAATCAGTCCCTCCCACTTACCATGAACATTTATATATTGAATCTTTTTTTTTTTCTTTTGGTTTATCGAGACAGGGTTTCTCTGTGGCTTTGCCAGGCTATCCTGGAATTATCTCTTGTAGACTGGGCTGCTCTTGAACTCATAGAGATCTGCCTGCCTCTGCCTTCCAAGTGCTGGGAGTGCACCACCACCACCAGGCCATATGTTGAATCTTAAGAGCCATAAATAAAATATTTATCATTCTGTTATTGTAAACCATTACTGTTTCTTAAAAAAATAAAATCACAAGATCTTGTGATTTTACCAAGTTCTTAAATTTGGGAGGTATTTCTCAATCTATTTAAAAGTTATATCTTCAGTATCAAAATGTGTATCAAAGGAATTAATGAGGTTACAAACATAGTTTGTATAATTACATTAAAATTCTTGTGCTGAAGTACCTAATGTTGAATAATAAAATGTTTCTTGATTTTTACAACCAAGTAGCTACAGTATTAATGTTAAAATTCATTAAATAAATATGCCAATGGCTAAAAAACAACAAAACCACAATAAGGCAGTTCTCATATAATTAAAATTTTAATAAAAAAAACAGCAGTTAGGAAAATGAGGTAAATAACACATTAAATATTTACAATTCTATAAAATGTTTTTTATTAAACATGGATATCTATTCACACTTAAGTGAATAGAAGTATTAAATATATGAGCCACCCTAGTTATCACATCCGGAAAATTAGGAGACTACTTTTTAGATAATCACTTAGTAAGCATTATTGTTCATTTAGTTTTCCTGAAGTATGTAGATTTTTCTATTTGTTCAATATATTTTAGCACAAATTGTACTACTTTAAAATATTCTCAGATGACTAAGATAAAGTATGTCATATCATTTTTTTGCTTATGATATGACTATAAAACTTACAAACACACCTTGTAAGGAGGCAGCACTCTATGTTCTATAAGAACATCCCTATCTTAAGATAACTAATGAATATGAAAGAAAAATTGTTATCATTATTTGTGACAACCAGAACCTGAAAACAACCTAGATTCCCCTCAACTGAAGAATGTATAAGGATAATGTGGTCCTGTTTTACAATGGAGTATAACTCAGCTGAAAAAAAAAAAAAAAAAAAAAGACCTCATGATATTCACAGGCTAATCAATGTAACTAGAAAAAAAATCATTCTGAGTGAGGTAACCCAGACCCTGAAAAAAAACCATGGTATATATTCACTTACAAGTGGATGTTAGGAATAAAGTATAGTATTAGGGTGAAGGGAAAATCTCCCTGCTTTAGAAGCCATGACAGGCTACAGAAAAGACTCAACGTGTGCTTGCCTGACCTTGCCCCACCTGCCCTAGTTACTGGACAAATCAGAAGTTAGCTGGCAGGGCTGTGCTTTGGGACTCTGGGTGTGCTTTATTGTATAAGTGCACAACAGTGATGTGCTGAGCATAGCACCTGCCCTGGGAGGCCCTAATAGTCCATAACAACCAGTTGACCAATCAATACAGGACAGGTTGTCCAATCCCAGAAGTGCACCAATCCTGAAACTGTCGTTTACCACTAGATACTCCCCTTGCTCTACACAATATATTTCCCATCTTCCAGCCACCTACCTCATTGAATGGATGAAGTGCCTGACCTAAAGGGGTTAGCTCCTTAAACAGTAAAAGACTCTGCTTTTGCATCAGAATGGGTCTGTAGGTGATTCTAGAGGTTAAGAATTTGGCCACAACAAGGGTAACCAACCTAAAATTCAGACTCCCATGAGACTAGATAACAGGGAGGTCCCCAAGTAGGATGCATGGATTTATTCATTTCCCTCAAAAGGAGAAATAGAAGAGATCCCCTGGGTAAATAGGGGTGGGGGTAGAGGAGGTGGGGGGATGGGAAGTTGAGAGAACAACAGATTGGGTATGCAGGGTGCAGGAGGCAGTTTGAGGCAGGACAGTGGGGGGGGGAGTAAGGAAAGAGAAATGTAGATTGGGGGAAGTTGGGACCCAGCCCCCACAGTGTTTCTTTGAGTTGTTTTCCAGCATAACCACAGGTACCTCCTGTTTTCCTTGCCTTGCCTACTAGTATCAACATCCTGTTATGAACCTTTCTTATTTTGAAATATTATGTCTTTCCCCCATCTCCTTCTTGCTTCTTTGGCCATGAGTTGGGGTTGTCGTTAAGATATACACCTGGCTGACCATGCCCCCTAATGATGGGTTTACAAAAGCCAAGAGGATCAAGGTCATGATGAGGAAACCCACATAGATAGCTAACCTGAGTTCATGGGAGTTCAGGGACTGTGGACTGAAGGGACCATCTCCCCATTTTGGCAGCCATGACAGTAACACATGCTTTTCTGACCTTCCCTTGGTCACTAGAGGTTAGTTGCCTGCCTCATGACAAGGAACCAATCAGAAGTTAGCTGGTGGTTTGATGCTTTACGGCTCTGGGTATGCTTTACGGACAAATGAACTTCAATGACGTGCAGAGCATAGCAACCACCCTGGGAGGGCCTATGGGCCATAACAACCAGTTGGTCAATCAACACAGGGTAAGCCCTCCAAGCCTGGAGGAACACCAATCCTGAGCCTGTGCGTACCCTGAGACACTCCCCTTACGCTGCCCTACAAGATCTCTATGCAGCCCCTCCGAGCTGTCTTTGCTAGCCATCTGCCATGGTGGGTGGGTAAAGACCTGAGCTATCATGGGGTTAGCTAGTTAATCAACAATAAAGCCTCATGCAGTTTGCAGCAAGTTTTCAAATCCGCCTGGTGATTGGGGTGACAGCGGTCCTGGGCTGAGACCCCGGAGCCCTGAGTTTTCCAGGGTTCTAAGAGGACCAACATTTAAGGAGTATTTGTGGGACCAAGCTAGGCCCTCTGAATGTATGTGATAGTTGTATAGCTTGGTCTGTTTGTAATGTTTCTAGCAGTGAGATCAGGATCTGTCCCTGGCGCTTATCTGTCTATTAGAAACCTGTTCCGAATGCTGGGTTACCTTCCCCAGCCTTGATGCAGGGGAAGGAGCTTGGACCTGCCTCAACTTGGTGCTTTGTTCAAGCCCATGGTACTCCTGCCCCTTTCTGAATGAAAGTAGGAGAGGAGTGAATGGGGAGGAGAGTAGATGAGAGGTGAGGGGGAGGAAAACAGGAGGAGAAGAGGGAAGAGGGAGGGGAAACTGGTCAGTATGTAAAATAAATGAAAAAATATTAATTAAATTCAAAGAATGTAGATAATGGAGGGTGGTAAATAAAAATACTACTTTACAGTCACTTAATATTTTACCTTACTTTCCAGCCACACATAAAATATTTTCATGTTATATTCACCCATTCTGAATTTCCTAGTATCTGTATAATAAGCCAAGAGAGACTAAAGAAAAGATGGGAGACTTTTGCTAAAATGTGTGCATATTTCTAGTTTCCTTTCTGTTGTTCTGTTAAAAATACACTGATAAAAAGCAACTTAGGGGAGAAAGATTTTTAGTAGACTTACAATTCTAAGCTCCTGTACATAACTTGGAGGAAGTTAAGGCAGGCTCACATGTCTAAGTTGTGTCACAACCACAGGGAAAAGCAAAGAGGGCATCAGTGTACCTTTGTGTCTTGCTCTTAGAGTTTAGCTGTCATACTATTCACAACAAGCTGCCTAGGGAGTGGTCCTCCCCATATTGTCCTGCATCTGTCTATGATCAAGAGAAGTCCACACATATATGCTTACCCACCAACCAAAACTAGATAGTTTTCATTAAGAATCTGTCCTTGATTGAATCAAAAATCAGGGAGCCTACATTGGTGTTGAGGACATGTGGACATCTCTCATCTATTTCAGCATGCTCATTGTTGTCCTGGTTAGTTTTATGTCAACTTCATACAAGCTAAAGTTGCTGTTGACAAGGAAGCCTCAATTAAGAAAAAATGTCTCCAAAGTTGGGTGGTATGAAGGCCTGTGGAGCACTTTCTTAATTAGTGATTGATGGAGGAGGGTTCACTCTATTGGGAGTGGAGCCATTCCTTGCTGGTGGTTCTGGATTTTATAAGAAGGAAGGTTGAGCAAAATCATGGGGAGCAAGCCAGTAAACAGCAGTCTCACTGGTCTCTGTATCAGCTTCTGAATTCAGGTTCCTACCATGTTTGAGTTCATTCTAAATTTCCTGCCATGATGGAATATAGATATGGTCACATAAGCAAAATAAACCCTTTTCACCCCAACATATTATTGTGTTTTTTCATCATATCAATAGTAACTCAAACTACACAGTTGGTGAAAATGCTTTCAATCCACAGAAGAAAGGTGTCTGTCTTATGAAAAACATTACTTTCTAATCAGTGATACATATTCAGCTTATTCATGGTTTATTTAATTTATAAAAGAAACAGCAATTATCTGAAAATAACAAAGTCAAGTCATTCCTCCCAGTTGAACCCATTTTCAGAAGTTCACAGTTTCAACAATAACTTCATTATAAAGGTAACAGGATCATCAGAAACCATTATGAGGATTGATGGCCTGAATATAGCACACAGCATATAAAACAATTATTTGATATACTCAATGGATACGCAAACAGCACCAAACAAAGAGCTTATAGGTGTATAATAAATTATGTCTGTTTACACTTGATGCCAAACACTGGAATTTGAAAATGCTAATTAAAAACATTAGTGATTGTCAATACAGCAATATTTTAATGACTCCAACATAATCCCACAGCAATCAATTTACATCAGAATGAGTTTATTGCTAAGTGCCAAAGGTGAAAAAATGCTTCCTTTGCACAATAAAGCAAAAATTTTCTGAAATGAAGAATGCCTAGTCAAAATTTAACTAGATAATTACTTAGCTCCCATGTATTAAGGAAAATAATAATGCAGAAGATGGCACTTTGGGAAATGATCTAGAAGCTAATAGTTCCGCATTTACTTTAGCTTCTGAATGGGTAGACATATTAATAAAGCAAATGAGAACAATAAGAACAGCAAGGCAATTAGAAAACCAAATGACAGATTCCAGGTGCCAATTTCATAGTTGGCCTGTGTAGAGAAATTACCAAATCATTGGAAAGGAGGTATTTTGTCTAGTGAATAACGTATGAGTCACTAAAGTATAAAGATAACTTTAAGTTAGTAAATTCCATGGCTATTTATTCTAGAAGTATAGAAGCATATCAGCTTTTCTATACAAAGATGATGAAGACTAGAAAAAATACTCCATGATCAGCATTTATGTTTTATTATATGGTGTGTCTTCTTTCTGACATGCAAAAACATGTAGGCCGATACCCTTTGTCCTACCTCTGGCTCTCTTTTCACTGTTAAGCTTTGAAATTATAATTACAATATTTCTTTCCCTTTCTCAAAAATCCTCCCATATAAACCCTTCCAGATGTCCTTCAACATCATCTCATAATTTTTTTTATTTTTTTTTAACTTTTTTTTCCAACTATTTTTATTTGAATTAGAAACAGGATCATTTTACATGACAATCCCAGTTCCCTTCTCGCACCCGTCCTCCCCTACCGCACCCCCCCAACTAAAACCCTACCTGTCACATATCCTTTCTGCTCCCCCTGGTTGGTGAGGCCTGGTGTCATCAGTGTCTAATGTATAATGTATCCTTTGTGATAGGACCTAGGCCCACTGCCATGTGTCTTGGCTCAGGGAGTATTCCTCTATATGGAATGGGCTCCCAAAGTCCACACCTATGCTAGGGATAAGTACTGGACTTCGACAGGAAGTCACATAGAATTCTGAGGTTTCCTCACAGAAACACGTTTCTGGGGTCTGTATCAGTCCCATGCAGGTATTCCAGCTATCAGTCTTGGGAGCAAGAGTTCCTGGTTGTTCAGATCAACTGTTTCTGTGGGTTTCACCAGCCTTTTCTGGAGCCTTTTGCTCTTCACTCGTCCTTCTCTGCATCTGATTTCCAGTTCAGTTCTGTGATTAGATGTAGGTGTCTGCTTGATATTTCCAGCAGCTGCTGGATGAAGGCTATAGGATGGCATATAAGTCAGTCATCAATCTCATAATCAGAGGAGGGCATTTAAGGTAGCCTCTCCTCCATTGCTTATATTGTTAGCAGGTGTCATCTTTGTAGATCTCCAGATGTTTGACTAGTGCCTGATTTCCCTGTAAACCAAAAATGTCTCCCTCTATTATGACATCTCCATTCTTGATATCATCTATTCTTCCTCTGAATCAAACTTTCTTCTCCCTCATGTCTTCTGCATCCCTCTTCTTCTCCCCTTCTCATTCTCCTAGCTCCCTACCCCTCTTCCCATGGTCCCAATTTGCTCAGCAGATCTTGAACCTCTCCCCTTCTCCAGGCGACCATGTATGTTTCTATTAGGGTCCTGCTTGTTTATTAGCTTCTTTGGCAGTGTGGATTGTAGGATGGTAATCCTTACTCTTTGTCTAAAATCTGCATTTGAGTGAGTAAGGATGTTTTTCTTTTTGCATTTGGGTTACCTCATTCAGAATGGTTTCTTCCAGATCCATGCATTTCCTGCAACTTTCAAGATTCCATTGTTTTTTTCCACTAAGCAGTACTCCATTGTGTAAATGTGCCACAGTTTTCTCTCTCCATTCTTCGGTTGAGGGGCATCTAGGCTGCTTCCAGTTTCTGGCTATTACAAATGGTGCTGCTACGAACATCATTGAACAGATGGCCTTGTTGTATGAATGTGCTTCTTTTGGTTACATGCTTAAGAGTAGAATTGCTGGATCCTGTGGTAGACTGATTCCCATTTTTTTGAGGAGTCGCCGCCATACTGATTTCCAAAGTGGCTGTACAAGTTGGGACTCCCACCAGCAGTGGAGAAGTGTTCCACTTTGTCCACATCCTCTCGAGCATGAACTGTCATTGGTGATTTTGATTTTTGCCATTCTGACAGGAGTAAGAAGGTATCTCAGAGTTGTTTTGATTTGCATTTCCTTGATGGCTAAGGATGTTGAACACTTCCTTATGTGTCTTTCAGCCATTTTAGATTCCTCTATTGAGTATTGTCTATTTAGTTCTGTACCCCACTTTTTAACTGCGTTGTTTGGTGTTTTGGAGACTAGCTTCTTGAGTTCTTTGTATATTTTGGAGATCAGGCCTCTGTCAGATGTGGGGTTGGTGAATATCTTTTCCCATTCTGTGGGTTGCTGTTTTGTCTTGCTGATGGTCTCCTTTGCCTTACAGAACCTTCTCAGTTTCAGGAGGTCCCGTTTATCAATTTTTGACCTCAGTGTCTGTGTACTGGTGTAATGTTCAGGAAGCAATCTCCTGTAACAATTAATTCAAGGGTATTTCCCACTTTGTCTTCTAATAGGTTCAGTGTAGCTGGATTTATGTTGAGATCTTTGATCCATTTTGACTTAAGTTTTGTGCAAGGCAATACGCTTGGGTCTAACTGCAGTCTTCTACATGTCTGCAAACAGTTATGCCAGCACCATTTGTTGAAGATATTCTCTTTGTTCCATCGTATAAATTTGGATTGTTTATCAGAAATCAGGTGTTCATAGGTGTGTGGGTTAACATCAGGGTTTTCAATTCTATTCCATTGGTCTACCTGTCTATTTTTGTGCCAATACCAAGCTGTTTTCAGGACTATAGCTCTGTAATAGAGCTTGAAGTCAGGGATGTTGATGCCTCTAGTAGTTCCTTTATATTACAGGGATGTTTTGGCTATCATGGGTCTTTTTTTTCTCCATATATAGTTGAGAATTGTTCTTTCAAGGTCTATGAAGAATTGTGTTGGGATTTTGATTGGGATTGCTTTGAATCCGTAGATTGCTTTTGGCAAGAATGCCATTTTTACTATGTTGATCCTACCCATCCAAGATCATGGGAGGTCTTTCCATTTTCTGGTATGTTCTTTAATTTCTTTCAGTAGAGAGGCAAAATTCTTATGGTGCAGGTCTTTCACATTTTTGGTTAGTGTTACCCCAAGTTATTTTATGTTGTTTGTGGCATTTGTAAAGGGTGATGTTTCTCTGATTTCTTTCTCCACCAATGTGTCATGGGTATATAGTAGGGCTATGGATTTTTTGAGTTAATCTTGTATATTGCCACTTTGCTGAAGGTGTTTATCAGCTGTAAGAGTTCCCTGGTAGTGTTTTCCAGGTGACTAATGTGGACTATCATATCGTCTGCAAATAGTGAGTATTTAACTTCTTCCTTTCGGATTTGTATTCCCGTGATCTCCTTTTGTTGTCTTATTTCTCTAGCTAGGACTTCAAGGACAATACTGGACAATACTCTAGCTAGGACAATACTGATGAGGTATGAAGAGATGGACAGCCTTGTCTTGTCCCTGATTTTAGTGGAATTAGATCAAGTTTCTCTCCATTTAATTTGATGTTGGCTGTTGGCTAGCTGTATATTGCTTTTATTATGTTGAGGTATGTTCCTGTTATCCCTAATATCTCTAAGACCAATTTTAACCTGTTAAGTTGGTGTACTGTAACTGTATACATGTTTTCAAGAGCTGATTGTTAATCACTGGGCAACCACTGGTGTGCTCTTCTGTGTTGAAAACCACAGAGTTTCCCTATGCAGCTTTGGAACCTGTTCTGGAACTACCTCTTGTAGACAAAGCTGTTCTCAAACTAGGAGAGATGTGCCTGCCTCTGCCTCCCAATTTCTGGGATTAAAGGCATGAGCCACCGCTGCTCACCTACCAATATTTCAATATTTCAATGTAGAGTTGGGGCCTTGCAAGATTTACCCATCCAGTTTGGCATGTGTATTACTACTGTTCACCAGCATCTAGCTAAAATTAAAAATTAAAGTACAAAAAACGAGGAGGAGTATATATATGCATATATATATATATATATACATATATATATATATATATATATATATATATATATGAATCATGATTTTGTTTGTTTTGTTTGGGTTTCAGAACATGGCACCAGCCCAGAAAAAAAAAAAAGAGCTTCTTATCAATAAAGCTTGAAAACAAAGAAGGGAAATAATTTACAAACACATATTTTCATTGAAATGTTGTGATCAGCATGGTGAGATGACAAAGATTAAGTATTAAAGTAGAATAAATACAGAATGATAAAATCCTAAAGGGAAACCTAATGTAGTAGAGATAGAAAGCACAGTGGACATGCTTTCCCATCAGCAAGTAGACTCTAGAAACATATATGCCTTATCCTTTCTGTATTTAATAATAAAAGCATCCTGACAAAACTAACCTTGAGAAGAAAGGATCTATGTGGTTAGCATTTCAGGTAGCAATCTTTATTAAATTAAATTAATTAAATAAATGTATAAATAAATTAAAGAAATAAGATGGGAACTTATGCAGGTCAAATTAAGCCATGAATAGAGAGCATAATATCATCCTCTTCCCCTCAAACCTTAAGATGTAAGCCATGGAAGCCCATATTAGCATTTCACTCTGCCATGATTCCACTAGAATGGTCTATTAAATTTACTCATTGTACTTATTGGCTTCAAAATATACTGAGGTTCATCACACCTACAGCCCCACTTTCTCAGTACCTATTTCTGTTTTAATTGATTTTTTGTTATGAAAACTGCTATGATATAACTAAACTTCAGAGAAGAATAGTTCATTTGCTTACACTTACAGGTTTCAGTGCATTATTGTGAGGATCTTAAGGCAGAAATGTGAATATCATAACTACATGTAATGAATTTTAAAGGGGGCAAGGATGGATGTAAATAAGGGAGCATTTGAAAGGAAGAGAAAAGGAATGTGGATGTAATGTCATATTATAATCTCGAAAAAAGAAGAATAATAATTAAAAACTATAGCTGAGGACACTAATATCTGGGCTGAAGGACATGGGATGTTCAAGTTGCTACTTTCTGAAGACTACATTCCTACTTGTTAGCTTGTATAGTTTGGGAAATTTCTATGCATCATACCAGAAAGAAAAGTTATCATCAATCTTACTCAGATATAAAACTTGCAAGCTAAAATGAAACTTGCCTGGCAAGATATGCCTACACATGCAGTACTCACATGACTTGTTTGGGGGTAACCAACTACATTCCAAAAGGGGTATAAATCCTACTCCATAACATAAATAAATGTGTAAACAACATTCCCATTCCCATTGCTCTTGTATATAAAAAATGTTACAAAGTAATTTTCATTTCTTCTGAAGATATTTTTAGCACCAAGAAACAAACTAATGTGCCAAAATTCATATACATTTGAATTTTTTAAAAATAATTACCACATTTTTTGTTTTGTTTTATAAAAATATTGGATTTTAAATAGTAACAGTTTTTGGAATATAGGTTTTTATTTAAATTAGAAAGAAGTTTCTTTCAGTTCCCTCTCCCCCCTCCTCCCCTGTCCCAACCCCCCACTGGCCCCTATCCCAACCCCTTTCTGCTCCCCAAGGAGGGTGAGGCCTTCGATGGGGGAATCTTCAAAGTCTGGCATATCACTTGCAGCAGGACCTAGTCCCTCCCCAGTTTGTCTAGGCTATGAGAGTATCCCTATATGTGGAGAGGGCTCCCAAAGTTAATTTCTGTACTAGGGGTAAATAATGATTTGCTACCAGTGGTCTAATAGATTGTCCATATCTCCAAACTGATTTCCCCCTTCAGGATGTCTGGAACAGTCCTATGCTTGTTTCCCAGCTATCAGTCCGGAGTCCATGAGCAACCGCTTGTTCAGGTCAGCTGTTTCTGTGGGTTTCTCCAGACTGGTCTTTAACCCTTTGCTCATAACTCCTCCCTCTCTGCAACTGGATTCCAGAGTTCAGCTCCGTGTTTAGCTGAAAAATAATTAAGCACAAATTTTAAGTTCATTTTATTTACTCAGAGCAATTATGGATATTCTAGGTTATATTATATTTATGTCTTGCAAACATATGTTTTAGTAAATGTAGCTTTAATGCAGCCCTACAGTTTGCATTATACATATAAAATATACCTTATTCTAGAGGCAGTATTCTTTGAAAGAAGCCTAAAATGGATATATTAATAACGAACCTTACACGTTCAGGGTTTTGAAAACAGGTAGAATTCAGTTTATATATTTTTTTGAATTTATTTTGAAGTGACAAAGTTCCAGATGGATGAAATTAAAATGCAAGAAGATTAGCATTCAGTGACCACTGTCACCTGTTTCTGTCAAGGGGGAAAGTAATCATGATTCTTAAGCTATTTCAACAATGCAGACTTTGATATAATATGCATGTTTTCCATTGAAGGACATTTCAAATGTTTATTTATTCACTGAGATTGATTACTCTAGATTGTAAATTATTTCCCCTAATAAGACATAAAGTAAATTGGATGCACAGGAATAACCACACAAATAATAAACAGGATATAACTTCAAATTACTTTTTAGGCACTTAATAAGCAATTCCATTGTTGAGATAATTAGAAAAATGATGTAATCAATTTAGGTGCTTACTAGCATGTTAAGATTTCACACATATACACATAAGTATAATCTAATATTTTAATATAGCAAATAGCATGTATATACCATATACCTTTATGATTTATATTTTTATGTAACCAAAATGATATAAATGCATTTGTGTAAATATATATAATTCATAATATAGCAATATAACTGCATAAGTTTATATTATTTAATTATACACACATGCACATACATATATGCATAAAACTTAAGAATAAACCAGATGCACATATACACAACACACACACACACACACACAAAACTTCAGTTTCACTTTAGAAAAAAATAACAAGCCCTGATTCTTTAAACTACTAAAAATAATCACTTAAATTCTGAATTTTCTATCTGAAAGCATTTATTAAAACAAAAATATATTGAATGTTTTGTAATAATTAGAATATCTGAGAATTTTAAAAAAAGGTCAAAAGGCTATTCTATTATCATTTCACACAATCTCAATTGAGAAAAATGCTTAGAATGATAGTAATTTTATGCTATTAATTTTATAAAACTAAATGTGTTCATTTGAAATTGTGTTATTTACAAGAACTATCCAGAGCAAAAATAATTTATGATAACACTCACTTCTGTGAAAAAAGAATACAAGTAACTTCAGAAATATTCACTTATCCATTAATTTTTATAGCAGTTTTCACAAAATTGTTCTCCTTGCTTCTTGTTGTCTGCAATGGTAAGAGCATCAATTTTTATAAAATTATAGCATATTAGAGGACATATATTCTAGTACTACGATAATTTGGAAAACTCAGTATAATTTTGTCAAAATGTATGATATACACTTAAGGGGAAAGTTTCATGGTGGATTGTACCTTATAAGTTTCCAAGACCATCATTTTTTTCATATCTTCCAAAAGAGATTTTCAAAATGTTGAAAAAATTAACTGTTTCCATGGAAAACTTTAAATTAACATTTTACAAAACGTTCATTAAAAGTTTTCTGTGGAAACAATTTCTATAATTTATCTAAAAATATTGTCTTTATGACAATATGAAATTAAAAAAAAACTTCTTTGAAATGTCTAATTAGCTGAGACATCACCCTTTTGTGATAGTGACTTTTGTCATTTTGACACAATCTAGATCACCCAGGAAGAGATTCAAAGAAGGACTTCAGAGAAAAGTCTGACCTGTTACCAGGGTATTTCGATTATAACAACTATTACTTAAAGACTCAACCCTTCGTTGCTTCACCATTCCATGGATTCAGGAAATAGATTCCATGATAGCAGAGAAAGTTGGATAATAACTAAGCACAATTTTCATTTTCTTTTTGTTCTTAATGTCCAGATGACTTCTACTTCTACTTCTAGATCCTGCTTCCTTGATGACCCTGCAAGAATGGACTATCTCTGGGAACTGGATATTAATATTTGCTGCTTTTGTCACAGAAAAAAATGAAGCAAGGAAGCCTAAACTTTACTTAGCTAAAACATTAGATAATATTAGTTGATAACATAAAATCACAATATTAGCTAAAATATGATCACAAGACTCTATATTTGTAAAAACATCAGGGAGTTTAAAAAGGATGTTTGAATATGCATAAGTATAGAGAGACATGAATAAGAGTGAATTTTAGTTTAGAGGTCTGGGTTTTAGCCATAATTCCATTTTACCTTAGGAAAACACATCTGAGAAATGAAAACAAAATAGTAATTGTTCATCTCAGAGATGGCTGTGCACGTTTACCCCTAGACAATACAATTTAATATCACTGCTTTCTGTTTATCATCAGAAGTAACTAGGGATAGCCTAGTGCTATACATACTAACATCTTTGATTTCTGGACATAGGAAAGTCAACCTATAATTCAATGATTGCTTTCTAATTATTGGTTATTGTTCATATTGCTGCCAAATACTGTGAAATCCAGGGCTTAGGGATATCATAGGGAAGAAAAAAAATATGAGACCAAGAATGGGAAGTGTCTTATGCAAAGCATTCTGTTCATGGCATAGCATTTGAAATTATGAATTAACAGCTACTCTAATTTCCATGGCAAGACATTTACAAAAGTAGGCCTATTAAATTTATATCATCAATGGAGGCAACTCATGAAGCCCCACCACTCTTTTAGCATATATGTGGAGATATTTGTTGCTGGGATAAAAGGAGATATTTTTTCAGTGATATATCTACTGATAAATTGTATATGACCTTCAAATAATTATTTACCAAACTAAGGAACCCTACTCAAACTCATTGGGACACACACACACTCTTACATTAATTTAAGAGTGGTTATACTTTGGTTGAATCAGGGTATCAGTTGGAAGAAGTTCAGAGAGGGGAACAAGATAGGATAATAACATGAAAATAATATGATAAAAATCTGTTAGTATATATAATTGTATGTGAGGGAAATGTGAGAAATACAGAGGAAGGTGAGAGGGGGTACGTGGAAGAGAAGGATACAAATTATCTAATACGTTAATTGGGAAAACAGGGCCTCCTTACAGAACAGGGAGAGAGGTAAATTCAGGAGAAGAAAGGGATTAAAATATCAATTTATATGGCTCAAAAGCCAGTTGAAATCATACTACTAACCACTTACCTTAAATATATAATTCAGTGTATAATATGCAAGTATAATTTTACCAAATTTTTCTCAGGTGGGTTAATATTGGCCACTGCAAAAACCAAAGATTACCAAAAAAAAAAAAAAAAGAAAAGAAAAAGAAAAAACCTAGCACCATATGTTAGAATTATTCTTTTAGATTATTTACCAGCATTACAAGCCTCTGAAATCCTATAGCCTATCACTGCTGCCATTGTTCACCCTTCCCTGAGAGGTGACAATTCCCTTTTGATGAAGACAAAATGCACTCCAAAAACACAGTCTCGAGGTCCCTGAGCATGACTGTAATAAATGTCCCCTCCTTGAAAACAAGCTTTCATGGCACCAGAGGGACCCATGCAATCCTACAAAGGAAAGAGACAACCAACCTACATAGCTGTTGTTTATGAGATAAGCCAATATTAACCTTATGGGTGCAGTAGTGGCACACATAGCTTGGTGGCAACCAACTGCTCTCTAATTGAACTTAAGACATTCTCAACAAAAGGGATGCAATACCTGGTACTGAAAACCTAGCTAACTCATCATTGATAGCAAAATCATGATTGTCAGAGAAGAATCTACTACACTAATTTACTAAAGCAGCATAATCCCTAAGAATAATATATAAAAACTTGTTTTATAATCAGATAAATATAGTCTTCACTGCTCATCAAGAAATGTTCTCTTTGTAAAAAAATAGAATGCACAACCAATCAACATTCAGAAATATGGAATCTAGTCCCAATGAATACATCTACAGACACAGCAACATCTAAGGGCCAGGGAATATGATAGTAGTGGGACCAAAAGATTGTCAGAGTAAAACGCTTAAGGGTTTCTTGTGGTACTAAACATCCACTAGTAACACCAGAAGCTGCACTGTAAATTCTCACCAACATGACTGGGGAAATATGAATGGAAAAGGAGGATACCAGAAAACATCACAAACTGCATAGGAAATATCCTCAAAGCTCTCATCCCTACACAAAGAATTATTGGCAATTGAGTATAGCTGGGAGTGGGAAAGTTTGCTACTCACAATGAAGACAAAACAAAGCACCAAGTGATATCCAGAGCCAAATACTCATCACTGAGAACATATATACAAATAACATTATATGGACTCAAAAGGTGATTTCTTAGAATATATGAACAATATAGATACATGCATGCATGCAATAACAATTGAAGAAAATTAGGCAAAGACTTTGAAGGAGAGTTGGAAGTATTTTGAGGAAGTAAAGGGAAGGAAGAAATGTTATAATTAAAATACAATATAAGAAAAATGAAATTAATAGTAGAGCTTTCATATAATCTGTCAATCTTGTATTGGGTATATCAAATGAAATTCAATAATTTTATTCTAAAAAAGAAAATGAAATAGAGAAGACACACAAGAATGTGTTACAATTGTAGAGTGCCAGTTGAAATATAGAAAAGTTAATGATTCTGTATTCATTAATTCATTTCAATATAAAGGCAACCTCCCCACATCAAATATATAGGTAATTAAATATACAGATCTGCATTTCCAAAGGTAGACTATAAGCAGAAACTTTGAAATATTAACAGTTAATAACACATTTTCCTTTGTGCAGTTATAATATTAGGTCTTCTAAAATTAATGTATAAAATTGTTTGAGAGAGACATAATTCTTTGTGTGACAACAGCAAAAATAATTATGATGATTTAATTTTCAGCCCTAGAGTTAAGATAACAAAGCATTACTTTAAAAATATTTATCTTTAGCATCATGACAGGCACCATAATCAAATAAAATATCTTCTGCTCCTTTATATGTGTATTATTGGTGTGACATTGCATGTCTATATATTTTGGGTTTCTTTTCTTTAAAGAACTGTAAATTGTTCTTTTTGTGTATGTAAATGTTTATATTTGTGTATACACTGAAATAATTCCCATCTTTTCTTTCTTTATATAATAACTCACTAATTTTTCGAACAAATTTAAAACTTCTCTAAACCATATTCTTTCCACATAATTGATAACACTATTCAATTGAAATGAGCCTTCATTTTTTTCTGCTTGAGAAAGTATATGGGATATTGTTCCTATTATTAAAGAATAAATGAGCCATGCATATTTTTATTTCTGTCTGAAATACATTTGCATTTGTAAACATGCGCACTCACTTTTTATAGCTTCATTGTCCTCACTGGAAAGAGATGATCTAAGTAAGTTAGTGTTATAATGAAATGGAAAATAATGACATGATAACACAAATCATCTATAAAATTTTTAGATTAAGATCCCATTTAAGAATTCCCACTCAGCATCTTGATGTTCAATATGAATCATAAAGATATATTTTATTTCCTTGCATTTTATCATATTTTTGGAATTCACATTGTATGCAAATTACTAGCAAACATAAGGTAGAAATTTGAGTGACTTCTTGCACAAACATCCATCTTCAAAAATCATAACTTAGGCAAGTAACTAAAAAAACTAAATATTCCACTTTTTAAGCACCATCACCTACAGAAACTGATTTTCTTGAAATTTATAAAATTACAAACCTATAATATGTTTCCACTCCACAAAGGTCAATTGTTTCCTATGAGCACATGGTTTTTTTTCTGTGTTTCTTACAGTCTCTCAGGGGTTGGGCTTTTTGCTGTCAGGCAGTACTGTTATTTTCTTCTCTAGTAGGCATGTGGTTCGGATTTGTACCTAAGTTCTGAGAGTTTTACCAACTGGATCTCCTGGTGTTTGTATCTGAGTCCTATATTTTATTTCATCTACAAGATTTTTTGGCCTGCTCATATCTGAGTGATGTATCTCAGATCATTCTTCTTTGACAAAATACAATCCTAGTTTCATTTTAAAAATTAAACATTTTATTTTGTTGCCAATGTTTCCCCATGCTTTTGGACAACTGTTAGAAACAAAGGCGGGGAGGGAAGATTTACTTATCTTCAAACAGAAAATAACAAGTTACCTTTCTAGTACTTTTCAGGTTTTAGGGATAAAGTACACAATAAAACAAGTTTAATTCTGGATTGTATTTCCCTAATTCCTCAAACTATTTAATAGAGATAATACACCTGTCTGCCCATATGTTATATTGTCTCCTTGAATGCCTAAGATTGATATCTTATGCACATAATACATAGTGATTGCAACGTGTTTGAGTAAATCAGAACCTTACATAGAAGTGAAAGGATGGGAAGATGGCTCTAGAGGTGGTGTGAATTGGACCAGGCCAAGTGTCATTGCCAGCTGATTTGCACAACAGCTAAATTTTCCTTGCTATGGAGATAGTGTCTCCCAGATAGTTGGTACCTATGAGAGTTTCTACAAGGACCATTCACTGGACTCACTGTCCCTACATCTTTTGGGAAACCTTTCCTGTGTAGCATGAGAAATACTAGGCTGATAATTCTTCAGACTCCATCCATTTATTACTAACGCAGAGAGATGAAAATGTTGAAGTATAAGAACATACATACATTCATACACACTAAAATGGACTCCATTTAAGCCAACTACTCCTTATCTGAAAATGGGGCCTGTACTCTCCAGTATGATTGTTATACCCAGGATTTAACAATCTGTAAATAGCCCCTATAAAACTCATGGTTCATCAAATTGGAAAAAAGAAAAGAAAATGGCATTTTACGAGACTTCTGTGTCAGTAGAAAATATAGTTACTTTGAATAATCAATACAAAACATGCCAAAAAGGGTAATTGGATTTCCTAGCATGCTTTACACTCCCTTAATATATAATATATTGAAATGCATGCAAAAAGACCCAATATACTTGTGGAATTTTGTTGTCATATTTCATAATATTCATTGACATAGTCTATGAAGTTTCCACTTTCCATCACTACTGTCTCTTGAAAATTTAAATATACAACAATTTTAAGTTTAAAATAGCACCAAATAGAAGAGGAATATGTTGCTACATTTATTGAGTGATAGTGCTTTCAAGTGTGAGAGTGCCAAGAGAATATATTATGCCTTTCTAATGAAAATTTTCTGACTAGTTCCTGAGATCTTATTAGAGTAGCTTGGATTTAACATGTTTGATCTCTTACATCACAGAGTGTGTTTTTCTGCTATAATACTACACATGTCATTTTGTTGATTACTAATGGACAAGAGAAACATATATAATGTGATAAAAGCTCATTTGATTATAGTTTCAAATATCATATAGAGACAACTCATTAGCTACAATTCTTATAAGAATGAGAGATCTTATGGTAATTGGCAGAGAACATTTTGAAATAAATCTCTAATAAATTGAAATTTATTTTCTCTAGGTCACAATATGCATTTGTATATATCTAGTATATGTATTTAGATTTGAGTAGGAGTTAAATGATTTTTGCTTGGTTTGTTTAAAAATATATACATTATATGAAGTATTTGTGGATTTCTTAAATATTCACCCATAAATTACTGTTAAAATAATTTAATCCAGTTCAAACATTGACACTTTTTACTGTTTATTCCTGCAGATTTATGGTGTAAAAAATGAAACAAACCAGCTTTCATGCAGTGTGAATGATTTTAGTGACAAGTTCAAATGAGTGAAGTTCTGAGAAACAGTATAGTCATTCATTCTAAGAGAAGAGACACACTAGCAAAGGATATGTGTGTTATCTGCTTTTGAAGATTTGTGTGATTACTTTTAGTGTCTCCTCCCTATGATGGTATCTCTCTCGGTTTTACATAAGTATGTGCTTTACATTATGAGCCCAGCTTAGGTTAATGAACTGCAGAAATTTATGGAATGCCACATGCTAATATGCTCATATTACTTCTTAGCTTGGAACTGCAAGTGATACATGAAACAAGTTGATCTCTGAGAATTTTCTGCATGTATACAAGGATTCAGAGGGGTTGGGAGAGTTAAAAAAATAAAAAAAAAAACAATAATGAAAACCAAAGTTGTTATCCAGTGCTATGTATAATGTACTCTTAAGTTTCACTATATGCTGGGCTAGTTTGTTCAGATTGGTTTACTGAAGAGTAACATTGGAATATTTTAGTAAGGAATAAGAAAAAAGAAGTCATTTTCCTAAAAAAAAAAAAACAAAATAAGAAGGAAATCCTGACAAATTTTAAATTGACAACCAGACTAAGAAGGTCTTATCTCTCAAGACGTTATTCCCAGACTGTATATCTTTTCTATGTCTCAATGAAGCATTATTTTCAATTATGTCTACAAATTAATACAGAGTTAAGCACTCTGGAGTCAGACGCCATGAAAGATTTATGATTATTTTCATAACAGTTAATTTTATTTGATTCACAAAGCTGACCTTTCTTATTTATTTCCTGTTTTCCATTTTCTGAAACATTAATTTAAAAAGTTAAATCACATTTGGAGTAAGATTCATGTAAGAGGGGAAGATGGAAAAATAAAAAAAAAATGTAACAACGAAAATATGGGAATTTTCTCAACAATGTTAAATTTTTGTTTTAAGAAATAATAGCTTGGCTTTTTAAAAGGATAAAAAATAATATACAGAGGAAAAATCCATAACACTTGCTATGTGTATATAACTAGTATCCATAATATATAAAACAATATAGATTATTACAATAATGTGAGATTGCATTCAATAATACACATGTGATATGAAATAATTATAAACATAAAACAAAATAATGAAAGTTGTCCTTTAAAATAGTTTTCATGCAAAAATTCTTAGATTACAATTTCATGATTTTTAACTATTATAACAGACAGTGTTCAAAAGAGACTAGTTCTGTGTTTCTCTACCTCTTACAAATTGTGGAGATTAACTTTGAAAACAACCTGTCTACTGTCTCACTGAGACTGTAAAATGGAAGCCATGTGGATGTCAGTCTCAGTAGAAGTAAAGAATACATACCCCACAGGCCATGCTGGAATTTTGAATACATTTCAAGCTGATTGTGTATACTATACAGGGAGCCCTGTTCCTCTACATCCTTTTCACAAAGGTTAACATGATGTAGACTTTCATGTCTGTTTGTGCCTGTTTTTTTATACCTTTTCTTTCTTTAATATTCAGTTATTTTAAGGTAATAATACCTCACCATTTGAATGCAATATCTGAGTTATTGAATCCCACCTTTCTATTTGTACCAACCCTATTGTGAAAAATCTATAATATTTGAATGGAAATTTTGTTTGAATATTTCATAGATATTTAAATGGAGGCATCCTTAAATCTGTTTACTTCATATATATTTGTATATTTCTTCATTGTCTTGCAGAAAGATCTTCATTATACAAAATTAACTGCTACTATTCAGTTCTTTTTACTATTACCCAGTGTAGTGTCACTATAATCTAAAATTATTAGTTTAATAAGAAGTTATTGATGTATCTGCTTGTATATTGTTGCCTTAAGCATTTTAACTGTACTTTTACTCTACAATTTTATTAGCCAATTGTTATTTGCATTTATCTCTATTTTGGCCTGTGTTTGTCACTGGTTATAACACCATCTACAATCTCAAGTTTCATTTGACACTCTTTCCTATAATTTTATCACTACACAATAGCATTACTTGAGTGTCCTTTATCTGATTGTCAATTTTCTTTGCCAATTCATTTTTTTGATTGTGCACTTTTGCTATCATTTTAAAAGGAAGTATGTTATAAAAACAGTGCTCCTTTCATCCTTAAGCACGATTATAATATATTGCATATTGAAATATTGCTTTCCCATGATGAATCATCATGACAAAGGGCTTTATCCTAATCAAAGATTGAAATTATTTAGGAAGCTCCCCCAAGGTTAAACCTGTGATAGTGATGGCCACAAGAGGTAATGCATCAAGAGTCTATTGGAAAGCAGGGACATTATTGCAGAACAAAGAGTAAAAAGATGAGTACTACTCAAAGACAACGACAGGTCTGACACTTAAAAATCTTAAATTATTTTATAAGTATATATTTATTTCCCCTATAATCTCTTGAGTGTTGGAGAAAAAATAAAGGAGAATATTTTTACTTTTTGTTGTCTTATGTCACAAGATAATGACTTGTAAGTGGTCCTCACAGTGATTTCAGTAGCTTGGCATGTGAATATGGTAAGCTTGGTAAGAAATGGTTCGAATTTTGGTATATGTTGAAGAAAAATTCATAGCATTTTCTCACGGAATAATTAAGGAACTAACATACATTTTATTTACATAAGGTTATTTCTGGAGATCTCTTAAATTAATTACATGTTTTAAAAATGTATTTTGTTTTCCTAAAAATTAGCAATAAAACACAACTAAAATGTTTTATGTACTGAATGAAAGATATGTGTGAGAAAATAAATGGAAGAATTTCATCAGAATGGGGGTGTTTAGCTGCATAACAGAGGAGATAAATTATATTGTTTATAAAATATATTTTAAAAGAACTTCAAAACATAAATGTCTGCTATATCAATACCTCCTATAACAGAAGTCAAGTTTATTTCTTGATAACCTTTGATATTTTTCGAGGGTCCGATTTCACTGTGAAAAATGTAGCCATTATTCTAAACCAAGCCCAGAGTTAATTTCTACAACTCATCACTAACTAAACCCTGAAAGAATTCTCCATCAAGACACAACTCCGTCATAGAGGGCTTGCATTTTGTTCATGGGGCATGACTGAGTTCCAGCCTCAATACCAAGACAAATGAATTATCTTTATAATTGTCTCTGGGCCTAAGCCTCCTAGAATTATTCTATCATGACAACTGTAATTCTTCAGAAGACCAATTATTTTGTAACAATCTCTGGAATATATATATATATATAATATATATTATATATATATATATATATATATATATGGCCAAGAAAAGTCATTTTAGGCCCACTAATTTTGTTTTTCTATTTATTTTTATTTTTTGAAGATAAATCTTATCTTGTGGTGCCACATATAATTTTATGAATAATCAAGTTTCCTTGATTACGACTGAGAAAAGGACACACACACACATTATTACTATCAGAAGCAATAAGTTAATTACTTTTCTCATTGCTGTGACAAATGCTGGCACAAAGCAAATTAAAAGATGGAGGATTTATTTACACCTATATTTGAAGGGGATAAAGTTGGTAAGGGTGAAGAAGTCATTGCAGCAGGAGTATGAATCAGCTCATTACATTGAATCTGCATTGAGGAAGCAAAAAGTGATGCTTTGTAGTGTTCATAATACATTGTTTTCATTGGGTTCAAAATCCCTGCCAATCAAATGATGTCTTAGCACCTCAGTTAGAAGAATCTAGACAATACCATGCAAAGATTTCCAGGGCCTGAATCCAGATGTTATCTCACAGGTGACCTTATAAGCTTGCCTCCTATATTATTAGCCAAATTGATGATATTAACTATTACACTAGGTGCCTAGGGCAAGGATAATACAGTTAAGATTTCTAATTTCCCCTTATATTTTGTTTTAAAATCTTTTATTTTGGCAAAACAGAAATCCTCTGAAGAATGAAGAAATGCTATGATGAAAGTCCCCATACCTATTACTAAGACTCAAATTGATATGAAAACTCAATAGCAAGAAATAATATAGCAATATATAACATCTTATACCCATGGCAGAAAGAAAAATAAGCACAATTAGATACTAATCCTATTAATGAAACTGTGGAACAAGTTACACACACACACACACACACACACCAAATTAAAAAAAAAAAAAACTCACAAAATTCAATTAATATAAAGAAAGCTTTACATATATGAGTGGTCTGAGTAGAATAATAATAAGACGCCATTTAGCAAATGAGCCAGCAATAAGAGGAAATTTTAGTAATATTGATGTAACATGACTTTTCATATATTAATGCGTAAAAGATAATATAATAGTGACATATTTCAGTATTTGAGAAATTTTGTAAAATATCTAAAAATATCCCCTGTTGTTTGATCCATTTTTCACTCTACTGTTTCAGTACTTTGTGCTATGTAAATATCAGAAAACTCACATACACAGTTCACTGCAGGATGTCAATGAGCATATTACAATTTAAAATTAGACTTTATATCCATCAGGGATACCTGGCAGAAGCATATGTACTAAAAGCAAACAGAATACAGCAAAATGGATTGTCTCTAACACAAAGGTAACATGGCAGTGAGGTCTCATGGTTACTCATCTTCCACATTCTCAGTCTGACTCATGATCACCTCTTTGAGGGAGCCAGCACACAGTGATTTTGATACACTTTAAGACAAGCCCTTTAAGTAGAGAAGGTAAAATTCCTTTTCTTCTTTGGCTGATTAGAAAATTACAAACCTAAAATATCTGGGAATTCTTCATTACATATTTTAGAGAGAACCCTTTGCAAGTTATTAAACTAGAGAAGACAATTATTCCACATGAAAAAAAATTGACTTCTTACTCACAGGGACATCTGGCATTTCTAGGACTTTTTTAGAACTGTATTCAATAATAAAAAAATTCAGAAGTAAGGGAAAAGCAATCCTAAATTTATTTCTTGTTCTGTTGAAATGAATTGGAGAAATCATCTTGAAGGTATTTTAGCAATCTATAATAGCTTCCACTTATGTTGCTGCCTGGAAGGTATCAGTGATAATGTTTCACCAAATTAGAATTTGCATATTTACAATGTCAATCTTTCTGCTGAATAAACCACATGGAATAACCATCATTTGATTTGCATCTCAGAAACACTTAACATGTTTATGACCCAAACATTTAATGCACTGACACACTCTGAAATTGCTCAAAATTGCTATGAAAGAGAACCATGGCTTATAAAACAATAGCCTTTTTAACAAAATAAGAGGAATAATCTAGGAATAGAGACATTTTCCTGTAACTACAAAAACATGTGGCAAGAAACAGGAGGATAGCTGGAGATTCATACCTGTTTTGTCTATACAGAAATATCCTGTTTCAAAACAAACAAATGTTTGTTTGTAGGCAGATGAATAAGCCTACAATAATAATACAGATTACAGAGGATATAGTGCTGAATGAGGTAAATACAGTTAGCAAACTGGCTAACATATCTCTCAAAATAAGACTCACTATGTAAAGAAAAGGATACTAGGTTAATACTTCCAAAACTATAAAGAACACTGATATTGGCATGTGAAACCCTTCGGAGTGTTTTGTATTGTGACTTACACCACTAGATGATAGCACATGTCTTCAGATATCATGTGTTTGTATGAAATTACCCACCTCTCAGTATTGGCTAGTAATTATGTGCATTATCCAAAGGAATTTCAAGTTATAGTCCTCTTATGTGAAAAAATATTATCACATCGTATGACAATCTAATTCAAACAAGGGATTTAGGAAATCATTTCAATGATTTTCATGAAGAATATAGCAAATTTCCTTGAAAACCTGCAATAAGTAGTCACAATGAAATTGGAGCAAAGCTTCACAAATAATCATAATGGTATTAAAGAATAAAATGAAATTCATGTGTATGGATAAGCATATCAATTCTAATCTAACACTCAATGTCATTTTGTTATAAAACAGTCACTCAATTTTTCTTGCTAACTATATTTTCTTCAAAATTTTTATGATGTTTAATATGTGTTTCATGAAAATAAAATTTTATAAAATTAAATTATATATAATTTATAAAATTTATTATAAACCTGCTGAGGAAAGAAAAAAATCTTCATCAATAAATTTCCAACAGCACTACACAATTAATTTAAAATAAATAGCCTTAATGAGACATACATAACAGGATGTAAAGCTTCTCTTATATACCATGTGTTCTTTAATGCATGTAGCAGTATATGCATATTCACATCATATTCAATTTTCAGGTACTTTCTTTTTCTAAAAATGCAAAATTCTGTCCCATAAGCAATGTAATATCTTTACTTTTGGGTGATAGTGTAGTTGTTTGTTTAAATTAGGAGAGAGAAGTGCTTTTTCTTTCTCATTTTAATTAAAAGTGATAAAAATTTGAAATATCACTTTTACTTTAGGTTTTTGAAGATCCATCTCTCTATATAATTATTGCATGTTTGGATATTATGCATGTTTTTAAATCCACATGCCGAATAATTATGTCCTAGTGAATGATCGATTATGTATATACAGTATAGCTGCAATATTATGCATTGGAAAACTTAGTTCCAGTGTCTGGAAACTACACATCATGGACATTGGAAGCCAGAGATCTGACCACCAAACTTAGCTTTGTAAAAAGTATTAAAAAATTACAAAGAAAAAATAAAATATTTCTGTGTAAAGAAATCAATGATTTGTAATTATTGAATGCAGACTATCGAATGTGTCTTCATCACATTCAATTTGATATTACAAAAATTTTGAATTCTGCACACTCTTTTAAACAGAGATACCTATTTTTAAGGTGCTGTTCAATCAGATTAATTACTAACTTACCATTGCAAAGAGTGAAGACTGTAGAACAATTCTAAGCCAAATAAATTAAAGCATATTAATAAGCACTGCTTATGTAACAATCTGTATTCCTTCTCTTCCACACACTCTTCCCTGTCCTTCCATCTAGCAATGAAATGGACTATCACTGGGAACACATTAAGCTATTTGTATTCCAGAAGCATAATACAACAGAAAATTTCTGTGTATATGCAGAGGTCTTTAAATACTATGCATATGATTGATGAAAGTTCTCATTGTTGAACCACTGAAGCTAAGCAGTTTGCAGAAGCATGCTTGACAGTGACTAACACAATATGTAAAACTCATTTGATACCATATCATGAGACAGTTACAGAGTGCACTGCTCAACTCTTGTAGACAAATGCATTTGGGAAGCTAAGACTTTTTGATTTTAGAGGATAATATTGCATTATAAGCATACTACCTGGAATCTGTGGACCTACATGAAAGGAAATTATAGAGTTCCCGTCATGAAGCATTGAGGTTGTCATACAAAATTTAGTTTGCCTAATTTTTTTGTTAGTAAACAAATAAGATATGCTATTTCTTCATTTTCATATGTATCTACTAACACTTATTTTTTCTCATACTAATCCTCTTCACTTCCCTTCTTTTACTTCTCCTCACTACAAGTGGTTAAACCTTCACCCCAAAGATTCCACATTTAAGCTTATATTCAATTTTCTTAGAGTATGCTGAGTCCAATTTTTTAAAATTGTTATATTTGGAAATAATAATTACAATTTGTTGACATTATTTCAGTGTTCAGTGACTGATAGCACAAACAGGTAATTTCATCATAATGCAAATTTTTATTCATTATTGTTTTGTGTATGATTTATGAGGTGAGTGGAATGTTTATGCTAGGGCACAAATGTGGAAGGTGATGAACAATTCTGTGGTGTAGGTCTTCTCCCTCCAGGTTTACCTGGGTTCTGTGGTTTCAACTCAGCTAATAATATGGTGTGGTGAGTACTATACTCGCATAACCATCTTGCCATCACATAATTTTGTAATTTCTATGTTTTAAATTATCAGCTATCTAAAAGTAACTGGTAACATTGCAGAAGAAGGAGTTCTGTGGCTCAAGTACTATGAAAATCTGGATTTGCATAAAAGAAAGTTTATAGCATTTGAAAATCATAGATATAGTAGTTGTAAGATTTAGAATGTGTTAATTCTAACACCAAATAATCTAATTAAGAAATGGGTACAGAACTAAATAGAGAATTCTCAATAGAGGAATCTAAAATAGCTAAAAGGTACTTAAGAAATTGGTCAACATCCTTAGCCATCAGGGAAATGCAAATCAAAACCAATCTGAGATACCATCTTATTCCTGTCAGAATGGCTAAATCAAAAACATAAATGACAGTTTATACTGGAGAGGTTGTGGAGAAAGGGGAACACTCCTCCACTGATGCTGGGAGTGCAAACACTTACAGCCCTTTTGGAAATCAGTATGGGAGTTTCTCAGGAAAATGGGAATCAGTCTAACTTAAGATCCATCAATTTTACTTTTAGGCATATACCCAAAGGATGGACACCGTTACCACTCATATAAGAAGGACATCTTTTCAACTCTGTTCATAGCAGAATTATTTGTAATAGCCATAACCTAGACGCAACCTAGATGCCCCTCAACCAAAGAATGGATAAAGAAAATGTGGTACATTTATACAATGGAGTACTACTCAGTGGGGGGTTGGGGGACAATGAAATCTTGAAATTCTCAGGAAGATGTATAGAACTAGAAGAAAATATGCTGAGTGAGATAACCCAGAGAAAGAAAGACAAACATAGTATGTACTCAATCATAAGTGGATATTAGACATAGAGCAAAGGATAACCAGGCTACAACTCACAACCCCCAAAAAGCTAGGAAGCAAGGAAGACCCTTAGAGAGACATACTTCAACACCTGGAGAAGGGGATAGAAACAAAATGTCCTGATCAAATTGGGAGCATGGGGTGAGGGGGAGGGAGGGAGGAGTTAAGGTGATGTGTGGAGATCCTGAGGGATCTGGAAGATTGAGGCTAGGGAAGAATAGAGAAATAGACTAATAAAAGAGATACCCGAATAGAGGGAGCCATTATAGGTTTAAAAATAAATCTGGCACTAGGGAAATGTCCCATGATCCACAAAGATGACCCGAAATAAGAATCTAAGCAATAGTGGAGAGGCTACGTTAAATACCCTTCCTCTATAATGAGATTGATGACTAACTTATATGCCATCCTATAGCCTTCATCCAGTAGATGATGGGAGCAGATGTGGAGATTCACATCTGAGCGGAACTCCTGGAGTCCAGTTGTAGAGAAGGAGGAGTGATGAGCAAAGTGGTCAAGACCAGGCTGGGGTAACCCACAGAACAGCTGACCTTAGCAAGTGGAAGCTCATAGACTCCAGTCTGACATCTGGGGAAGCTACATAAGACTGAACTGGTTCCTCTTAATATTGATTTTATTTGTGAGACCAGGGCAGTCTATGGGACTTCTGGTAGTAGAACCAGTATTTATTCCTAGTACATTGACTTTGGGAGCCCATTCCCTAAGGAGGAATACTCTTGGCATAGAAAAATTGGAGAGTGCATAGGCCCTGCCCCAAATGATGTGGTAGACTTTGATGATCATCCTTGGGAGGCTTTATCTTCCTTGGGGAGTGAATGGGAGGGGTGGGATGTGTGGTTGGTGAGGGGCAGGGGAGGATAGGAGGGAGAGGAAACTGGGATTGGTAAGTAAAATATGATTGTTTTCAATTTAAATTAAAAAATAGCTTTCATAAAAAAGAAAATGTAAGTTAATAATATGGTATTTTCTGTGAAACATTTCTTTAAAATTTCATATATACATATAAATATTTGTGTTTATATGTTCATGAATAGTTAAATGTATACAAGTATTGTATTCACATATACCAAGTTCATATTAATTGTTTTCAATATTATGATTATTTTATACTTTCAATTATCACAAATGAAGGGATCTGAAGTATGTTTAAGAACATAGTTTTATAAGAAACTATGAAAACTAGAAATATTTTACATATATAATGTGTATTTATACATTTGTGTATTTATATTTACACTTAATATATATAAAAGGTAAAAAATTGAAATTTTTCTTTCTTACATATTTAACTTCACATATATATTTTTTTCAATATGTACATTTATGTGCATGAATACAAACCAAAGAATAGTTGTTTAGGTATTTACCCATCAAAACCATACTTATTAGAACTATGGTTTCCTCTACTACTGTTGTTGCTCATGGATAGTCTATAAACTGATAAATGATTGAACATTTCCAGCCATATATATTTTGCATTTTTATCTTTTGAGCTTTCTGTTAGTAACTATACATGCCTCTGACTCTAATAAAATTGTCATTATAAAGGATATATGCAGCATCCTACATCCATGATACATGGATGCCATAGTCACAGCCTTGCTACAGATACATGATACATGGATGCCATAGTCACAGCCTTGCTACAGATACATTATATATGGTTTCCATAGTCACAGCCATGTTACAGAGGTAAATAACTGCTTTTTAAATTGAATTTTTACCTGTTCCAAGAGATGAAACCCATACGTGACACTGCTAAAGAGAAGAAAAGAATCTGTGAATAGTTAGGTCAAGGGTCCCTGGGGAAAATCTGCTTTGATTATTCTGCTAAAGAAATATGAAAATAAATGACCCTTAAAGACATATTGCTATGCCCACAGATTAGGACATTCCTCATGAGTAAAGCTCCTAATTGAAGTAGAGAGTAATTCACACAGACAGCTAATACTAGAAAATAGACAAAATGTGAGAAACTTCAGATGAGCTAGTGCTAAATGGGATGTCTTTATTAATGCCCTCCCTTCAGGTGCAAGCTATAAAGAAGAAAATGTAGAAAGAATGTACAGGTCAGCAGTTATGGATCACCCAAGGAAAAACTTCCAGTCATGGCAGGGCTGATATACATGTGAACTCCCAGAGTCTGTGACAGCACACAGAAGACCTTTGTAAGTTCAAAGCAGACAACATCTCTGCATGAAGTGGGGAAAAAACCACAAAGACCTACACCTCTCCAACAAGCTATTTGCAATTGATGCCTTCTAGGAAATATAAAATTGTTTTTCTTCAAGGGTATTATACCAGGTATATAAAGCATATATATTTCAGGCCCTGACTCATCCTGAAGTGAAGATAACTAACAAAAATGAATTCTAAATTATTTAGCTTCATTTTACTTTGTTAATTTTTTGTCTTACTGTTTTTTTTTCTGGAGTGACATTGAGAGAGGTTAAAAATAAATTTTGGTAGTTATGTTTTTGGGGAAAGTATTGGAGTAGCTTGAAGAATGGAAAGAATATGATCTTCAAAATGTATTGTATAAAATTTTAAAGAAATGCTACTGGTAAACCAGTGAAACTTTACCACTTTAGTTCCCTGTCATTTGACAACATGACTGCTATTTTATCTATATTTCATCTCTTAATTACCTATTCATATGGAAAGATGTTCTCTCAGCCTGGACACATGAGGAAAGGCCTAGGTCCTGCTCCAGATGATATGACAGATTTTGGAGATTCCCCAGGGAGAGCCTCACCCTCCTTGGAACTGGAGGGATGAAGGTGTAGGGGAGTCGGTGGGGGGACAGAGGAGTATGGGAGGGAGAAGAATCTGGGATTGGCATGCAAAGCAAGTTACCCACCTACCTACCCAATACATAATTATGAATGTGTGTGGTGTGTGTGTGTGTGTGTGTGTGTGTGTGTGTGTGAGTGTGTGTGTGAGTGTGTGTGTGTGTGTGTGTGTGTGTGTGTGTGTGTGTGTGCATGTGTGTGTGTTTATCTAAATCTTCCTAAAACTATCATGAAAATATTACCAGTCCTTTCCTCATACAAAATCTGCAATAAGAAGGCAATGGTTATACTTCATATCCTTGCTGCTCTTGTAGAATGAGAGGCTTTCAGAAAATAAATTTCAACTATTGGATTCTTACCTAACTATTTTAATGTGTCACAATTCTTTTGTAGTTTTGTTCTCAGCAATATATTGCTATTTTTATCCTCCTTTAAAACAAAGATTTTGCATTTTATAGATAGACAAAGTACAATTTGCCACCTCCAAATTGTTGGTACGGAAGTCGCTTTTATTCAAAACATTGTATATGAAAAAATGTGTAATATTTGAGACCTATTTCTAAATCCTTTGGCTATGAACTAATAGAGCCTATCTAATTAAAGTTTTAGCTTAATGTATGATGATTATAAAATATTAATTTAAAATTAATCCTCTTCTCAAGGTTAATAGTGCAAATTTACTTTTAAATGAAAATGTTCAAAGGAATTGCTCAGAGCAACATTATTCATAATCATAATGCAGACTAGTTATTTTATAGAATGAACTTAAGCTATTTTTTATATTTTATATCCTCTCAAAACATGTTAGATTTCTGAGACTATATCTTGCTAATCCTTTTGGGTTTTTAATTAAATTAAAATAACAATTTTAAACAAATCAAAACTACTGGTCTCAGTATAATTATAAAACTCACAGTATTTTGCAAGACACTTTTTCTCTTGACAACTTTTATTCCATCATATTTTCTGCTAATTTACCTGATTATACTTTGTTTGAAAAGGTATAAAGAGTTGGCCAGAGGAGAAAATGAAAATAACCTTAAAGAATAGCCATATTTCTTGGCCCATTTTTTCCTCCAGTTTAGTTATACTACATGGCTGTTGTATGTAGTAGCTTTACAGTATTAATATAGACTCTTTTTTTTCCTTTGGGTTTTTCAAGATAGGATTTTTTGTGTGTAGCTTTGGAGCCTATCCTGGCACTCACTCTGGAGACCAGGCTGGCCTTGAACTCACAGAGATCTGCCTGCCTCTGCCACCAGAGTGCTGGGATTAAAGGTGTGGACCACCAATGCCCAGCAATTAATATAGACTTTTAAGAGTGATATCACCTTGATTTATCTGTGTGCCATGACTCCAGAACAAGGTGTCTTCAGCAATGTCTTACCATTAAGATATAAAGACTAACTAGTGCAATAGCATGTATTGTTTTGACAGCGTATATAGCATAGCATCTGATTGACCAACAACTCAGATGGAAGCAACACACTCCTGGAATGGATGATTTTTGTTTTATGGCCTATAAGAAATGGTGGAGGAGTTTTTGCCCCACATCGTGTATGTCTATTGAAATTTCAGAATGCCTGGAGATACTATGCATAAGAGAGGAGGCACCAATTGATTACTAAACTGTTAATGCTGCAAACTATAATAATGAATGACAAGTCTGGCACAATGTGATTAATTGGTGAATAGTAAAATGGATTTATTAGTATAAACCAAAAACTTTCTGATTTGATTTAAAGTACACTCCATAAATTTGACCTCATGCTGGAACTCTTAACTTAACCAAGAAGCCAAAATAGTCTTGGTCATAGAATAGAGGGGAGAATTCATTGATATTATTCAAGTAAATAGGTGTCACATCAAACTGTGCAAAGACATGTAAACAATGTCTACACATTCCTTCTAGTGTCTCAACAAAATGGTGAAGTTCAATAGACATTCAATGTGAGAACCAATGAGTGTATTATATTTTCTTCAAAGCTATGATGGAGAGGTTTGAGACAGAAGCATGAAGAATTTTACAGTGTCCACACTGAAAAGCATGTGCCTACGATGAATGATGATTAATCCATTGTTATATGAATGGGAATCTCCTGCTCTAATCCTTCACTCCTTATATCTTCTAGTTCTTCCAAAAGAACAAAAGACCATCTTAACTTAATGAAGATTTGCATCCAACAGACTGTGAAGGGTGGCTGTATAAACAGGTGAAGGTTTTATTATTCTCCCCACTCCCTGTTTTAAAGGGGAATAGAGTTTTAATGATTTGTGACTACCAGAATCATATAAACTCCTGAAGATGGTGGAAGTTTGAGTTTGGCTCAGAGGACATTCTTGTTCAAAACCCAAGAATGAACAATTTCTTATGTGTCTTTCAGCCATTTTAGATTCCTCAATTGAGAATTGTCTATTTAGTTCTGTACCCCATTTTTTAATTGGATTGTTTGTTGTTTTGGAGACTAGCATCTTGAGTTATTTGTATATTTTGGAGATCAGCCCTCTGTCAGATGTGGGGTTGGTGAATATCTTTCCCCAGGGGGAGCAGAAAGGATAGATAGGGTTTTAGTTGGGGGGGCAGTAGGGGAGAATGGGTCGGAGAAGGGAACTGGGATTGTCATGTAAAACAAGCCTGTTTCTAATTCAAATAAAAATTTGGAAAAAAAATGAAAAAGACAAAAAAATAATAATGTTGGAGTAAAGTGTACTTATTGGAAATACACTAAACTTTCAGTTTAAAAAAAGTAATTATCTGAACTCTTTGTAATTTTTTTCTTAATTTTAATTTGAGGGCATTTAGTAAAAATGTATAGCATATATAAACCACATCTCATTTTTCTGTCTCCATATCTTCCTCAATAAAAGAACAGGATATTTTCTGATGGAAAAAAAGAAAGAAACACAGGCTATCTGATGTCAGTTTGTAGTGTTTCTACTAGGAGAATGTTGAAACACATTAATGAATTTCTACATCTACATTCACATACTCTCATTCTGTGGGGCACATTATTATTTGGGGGGCAACTGTTAGCTGATACTGCTTAGCTATTAATTTTTAAAATGAATGCTATCATCTTTCCTTAGCATTTTTCTAAAAAATCTATAGCTTAATTGAAATCAAGTCACCTAACTTGTTTTGTTCTGTTGACACTTGTCTTTTGGAGACTTGACATTTTCTGAGGAGGAAAAACATGGAAGGTGGATCTGGGGGATAGAAGAGGGTTGGGCAGGAGCTAGGTAGAGTGGACAGAGGAGAAATTATAGTCAGGATGTATTGTGTGAGAGAAGAATCTACTTTTAATAAAAATGAAAAACAAGGTCCTGTGGCCAGTGCCCTAGCCTCGGGTGATTCTGGGTGCTGCTTTGCCTACCTTCCAACCTCCTCCATCAACACATGCTCCCTTCTGCCTGAAACAGCCCACCCAAAAAAGAGTGGAACTCCCCAGTCCAGGAAGGTCCACCCTGAGTCTGGACATACCTCACCCCTGTCTATACCCTGCCCTCTGTCCAGTGATGGGTGCCCTAGACTCAGGTGAGTCTGAACACTGCTCTGCCCACCCCCCACTTCCATCAACACCTGCTCGATTCTGCCTGACCCAACCCAGACAAGAGTGGACCTCCCCAGCCTGGGAATGTCCACCCTGAGTCCGGACGTACCTCACCCCTGTCTACACACTGCCCTCTGTCCTGTGGCGGTGTCCTATCCTCAATGGATGCACGAGCCTCAGAAAGGTCCAACCTGAGTCTGGACACACACCACCCTTGTCCATCCCCCACCCTCTGCAATCCTGCTTCTGCCAGAAGCTGAGCCACCTGCAATCACTGGAAGAAGGGATGGGAAGAAGACAGATTAAGAACACACTCAACAACAGAAAAACCAATATGACACCACCAGAATCTAGGGACTCCACACCAGAAAGATTTGAAAAGCCCAACACAGAGCATGAAGAAGAGATGGACCTCAAAAATTATCTTAGGAACATGATAGAGTCCTTTAAAAAGGAAATAAGAAAATCCCTTAGAAAGAATCTGAGTTGTTGAAGACATGCTAGAGTATATACAGTCATTGACCAAAGAAAATCTTAAGTCCAACAAATCCCTAACACAAAATATCCATGAAATATAGGAAACTGAAAAAAGCCAAACCTAAGTATAATAGGTATAGAAGAAGGTGAAGAAATACAGCTCAACGGTACAGAAAACATATTCAATAAAATCATAGAAGAAAACTTCTCCAACCTACAGAATGCTATGCCTATGAAAGTACAAGAAGCTTACAGAACACCAAACAGACTGGACCATAAAAAGAAGTCCCTCGACACATAATAAACAAAACACCAAACCTTCAGAATAAAGAGAAAGTATTAAGAATAGCAAAGGAAAAAGGCCAAGTACCATATAAAGGCAGACATATCAGAATCACACCCAACTTCTCAATGGAAACTCTGAAATCCAGAAAGTCCTGGATAGATACCTTACAAACACTAAGGGAGCATGGATGCCAACACAGACTACTGTAACCAGCAAAACTTTCAATCACTATAGTTGGAGAAAATGAGATATTCCATGACAAAACCAGACTTAAACAATACATATCCACAAATAAAGCACTATAGAAAGTTCAAAAGGAAACTCCAACCCAAGGAAGATAACTACACTGACAAAAATATAGGCAATAGATAATCCAATTTTACCAAACACAAAAAGAAACAGGAGGGTTAAATCCACATACAATGACACCACCAACAATAAATCCATAACAAACAAGAACAACCAATCAATGGACATTAATATCCCTCAATGTCAATGGTCTTAACTTGCCCATAAAAAAGATACAGGCTAACAGAATGGATGCAAAGACAGAATACATCCTTCTGCTGTATACAAGAAACACACTTTAAATTCAAAGACAGGCGTTATCTCAGAGAAAAGGGTTGGGAAAAGATTTTTTAATCAAATGGGCCCAAGAAACAAGCTGGTGTAGCAATCCTAATATCTACTAAACTAGACTTCAAACTAAAATCAATCAAAAGAGATGAAGAAGAACATTTCATACTCATCACAGGAAAAGTCCTTCAAAATGAAGTCTCAATCCTGAACATCTATGCCCCAAATATGAAGGCACCCACATTTGTAAAAGAAACATTACTAAAGTTCAAACCACACATAAAACCACACACACACTTTTAGGAGGAGACTTCAACATGCTGCTTTCACCACTAGACAGGACCAGCAGACAGAAACTTAACAAAGAAACAAAGGTTCTAACAGAAGTTATGACCCAACTGGGTTTAACAGATATCTAATAGAATATTCCATCCAAACACAAAAGAATATACCTTCTTCCCTGCACCACATGGCACCTTCTCTAAAATTGACCACATAGTTGGCAACAAAGCAAACCTCCACAGATACAAAAGAATTGAAATAACCCCTTGTATCTTATCAGATCACCATGCTTTGAAACTAAACTTCAACAGCAATACAAATGGCAGAAAATCTACAAACTCATGGAAATTGAATAACACCCAATTACACTATTCCTTGGTTGAGGAAGAAATAATAAAAAAAATTAAATGCTTCTTAGAATTTAATGAGAATGTAGACCAACATACCCAAACTTATGGGACAGTTTGAAAGCAGTGCTAAGAGGAAAGTTCCTAGCACTAAGTGCCCACATGAAGAAAGTGGAGAATAGTCACATGAGAGAATTGACAGAACAACTGAAAGCTTTAGAGCAAAAAGGAGCAAACTCACCATGGAGGAGTAGATGCCAGGAAATAATCAAACTGAGGGCTGAAATCAATAAAGTAGAAACCAGGAAAACATTACAAAGAATCAATGAAACAAAGAGATGATTGTTTGAGAAGATGAACAAGATAGACAAACCTGTATCCAAACTAACCAAAAGGTAGAGAGAGAGCACGCTAATTAACAAAATCAGAAACAAAAGGGGGATATAACAACAGACACTGGGGAAATCCAGAGAATCATCAGGTCACACTTTGAAAACCTGTACATTATAAAATTGGACTTGGTCTATATCCAACAAGGCCATCCTCCTAGCTTATTTTTCTCCTGTCTCAACTGAAAGAATGCTAGGATTACTAGGGTGCACTGGTCAATTTTCACCAATGTAAGTAAAAGAGGTCCATGCAAACTATGTGTTGAAGCATGTGGTGAACTATGAGGGCCCTGCTGAGCTGATCCTGAAACTCCCTGGCCATGAGATAATGGACTCTGATGGCCATTTTTCAGTTATGCCCCTAAAAGGGGAGGTACTAACAACCCCCAAACATGGGAAGCTCATCCTACCCTTCACCATGGACCTGTGAGAGATGGCTCATGACCCACCCAGACCTCAGAGGAGTAGACTGACTAGCTGCTATCTAGGCACACATCCAGGGTTTGGAAGTGGCACACCCCAACATCTAACACATCTATTTTCTGCTGGAATGTATGAATGGATTGATTGCCTGGAACAATAGCCACAGGATCTCTATGACTCAGGGCAACAGCAGGATGTAGGAGAGCAATATTAATGGGGGTCCAATATTGATGGTATAACAAATCCCTGAACTTGACCAATCTTGCATTACAAAATGGACATTTGCAAGTAACCCTGGTTGGAAAATTGATACACAGTGGCTCCCTATGCCACTAAGATGAATGAAGAGGCAATGCTGAGATGGGCAATGCAAGAACACATTGCTTTCCTTTTCATTTAAAAGTTTTATTGATGTTTATTTTTATCTTATTTTTATTTTAGTTTTCTTTCAACAGACACTATAAAAATGAAAGGTGAATGTGAAGGGACTGGCAGATGAGTGGGATTAGGATGGATGATGTGAAATTCACAAAGAATCAATAATAATGGAAAAAGAAAACATTGGGGAAATGGGGAAACACTTCTTAAAATGGAATGTATTTTGTTCACTTATCGTGAATCTGCACATGATAATTATAAAGTCCAAAGTTTCTAGTAGAGTTTATCTCAAATGTTCATGCCATCAACTAAACAATAACTGGTGAAGTGATAGATAAGCTACATTGATTATCTCACTAATTTAATATGGTATAAATATATCAAAATATCACATAAGCATTAAATAAATATGATTTATATTTTTAATGAAGAGCAAATCCAGGTGTTTTTCTGAAAATTTTATGTTTGTAAACATTCTCTAGGGACTGTGATTTTGGTATTTTAAAATTTGTTTATTAAGACTGGCAGATGCAATAATAAGAACTGTGGATGACAATAAAAATCTCCAAAGCATTTGAAATGTTCCTAGAGTAATATGGCCAGTGAAAGAACAGTAGTTTCTCAAACGATGTTTGCAAAAGTGACACTGAAAATTCTATTGGCAATAAAACATAATTATACTTAATTTAAAATTTTAGAACAGTGTGATATTGTAAATGATTAGAAGTTTTGACACATAAACATCAGGAAAGACTGTTTTATGAACATATCACTGGTACATAGACATAAAAATTGAGAAAATAAATCTTTCATCTGTGGAGTACTTGGCTTTCCATCATGACTACTATTCTGTCACAGACTTCTATGACATTGAGTGAAAATGTGATACCAGAATATTTAGGTCATTCCTGTTTCTTATACATGGTCATGATGAATCTTATTTTCAATTTGTTTGGATTGAGAATTGCCTAGGAGATTGGTAAAGGTAAAGTGAACCTCTTCATGTGTCTGAATGGTTTGCCTGAGAGGAGTATCACACTGAATGCAAGTAGCATTTCTAATTGTCTGAGCATGTGAAAGAATTACAAGGGAAGAAGAAGCAGCCTGCCAACATGAGAATTCTCTCTCTCTCTCTCTCTCTCCCTCTCTCTCTCTCTCTCTGATATAGATGCCTGGCTATTCAATGGCCTACCTAGCAAGGTAAAATAAAAATTCTTATATGATAGCTATGAATATTCTTATATTTTTCCATGAGATTGCAATATTATACAGAATTTTTAAATGCTGCCATGAAAAAAAAAACAGATTTCTGTGTGTTTCACATTGCAATTAACTTGGATATATCCTTAAATATTTTATTTATCATTCATTCAATAGTCCTTTATGAGTTGAGGGCATCTGACCTGTTTTCATAGTGAATATACTAACTTGTCTTCTTGTCAATCATTAGCAAATATTTCCTTTTCTCCAAATTCTTAATTGCACTTGTAGTAACACATTTTGGAGAGTAATATTTCTACTGGTACCCTTTTGAAATAGCTTTCTCCCTTGTACTTTGTAATTCAAGATGTTTATGGTGGTAATACATGAACAAAATCATTACCGATGTTAATCCTAAACTCTGTTTAAGAATAGGTTGAGTCAACATAAAAACAAGACATTATAACTTAAAGTAAAAGCAGGGAACAACATTTGCTATGGGATTATCCAGATGAAGTTTATTCATTCTAAATTTAGATAACTCACATCTTTGAGTTATGTTGACTTTTTGTTTTAAATTAAATGTGTTCCTCTAAAGTCATGAATTTATCCCGAAGCTGCCATATTGAAAAATAGGAACATCAAAGTTTTTACAGTCAGGAAAGCTCTAAACTTAAGAATGCATTACACCTTTGATTCAAACATTTTTAATGAGGAGCTGGCTCTCTTCTCCCTTCTTACATGTTAGGAACTATGCCATATGCTGATGCAGGGTCCATATTCTAAACATGTATAGAATTCTTTGATGAAATTCAACATTAATTTTAAGACCATGTTTGGGAAACTCACAGAAACATCTTACCTGAGCAAGTGGGAGCTCATGAACCCCAGCCAGACAGCTAAGGTTCCATCATATGACCAAAACCAGTCCCCCTGACCATGGGTGTCAATTAGGAGGCCTGGGCAGTCTATGTGGCCTCTGGTAGTGGCACCTGTATTAGTTCCTAATGCACGAATGGACTTGCAGTGTCCATTCCCACATGGAGGGAGATTCTTTCAGCTGAGATACAGGGTCAAATCCCTGACACGAATGATTTAACAGAGTTTGATGATTCCCCCATTGGAGGACTCACTCTCCCTGAGGAGTGAATGGTGGTGGGACTGGGATAGATATGTAAAATAAGATTGTTTCTAATTTAAATGAGAAATATTTTAAAAATTTAAATATTATTATCACTAAAAGACAGAAATATATGTACAATTTGTCAATGAACAATTACAGATTCTGGATCATTCTTTCAACTCTCTCTTTTTAGTATTATGACACTGCATCTCTGGAAATGTTTGTTTTATAGCCTTTACATAGGAAAATAAGTCAATTGAAGATTTTTTTTAAAAGAGAGATCTTAAACCATCATGTTCAGTGAAAATAAGCAAATGAAGGATTCTAGAGTACAAATATATAGTCTGAAAGTCAATATAATTGATTTATTTTACTAAGCTATTTTTGTTTCAGTTATTTATGGTCTTTATAGTTAATTAATTGCCTTTTTATATTGTTTTAGTTTCCACCTTGAAGATTATAAGCACTTTCATCAACATCATAAACTAATATATTCAAGTGTGTATTTCATTCTAGACATTCCATGTAAAGAATTTTAATTAAGTCCAACTCTAAGTTGGCAAAAAGTTTAAATACACTGGCATGAATACAATGAAAGGATAATGACAGCACTTCTCTATGACCCTTTCTGTACCAGTAATGCTGAACTATAAATGCTCCTAAATATTATTTCCTTACTTATTTCATGTGATGATTTATATTCAACTTCCATCAACTGTATTTTGAGTATTTCCTATTCCAATTGTCAATGCTGCTATAGATATTCTATATATTATATAAATTCACTAATATATCATTCATTCTATATAAATTGTAATCAAGAATTTTCAAGGGATATAAGATAAATCCATGAATCATTTTGTATACTGGATACAAATTGCAGGGTATTAGGCAGTGTTCAGTGAAAGAAATAGCACAAATGACTTCCATCCTAGATGCAGATACCAAAAGGTTATGCTTATCACCTATTTCAGTAGTTTACCTTTAAGTGTGATAAATGAAGGCATTAGTAACTCTGCATAGTTCAACTTGATTTAATTCATTATCTATGCTTGCATATCTCTAGCTTTTATAACTCTAAATAAGAAAACTGAAAACCGTTATTTTCACTGTTGTGACTTGTGTCTTCAGACTTCTTAAATCCATTCTGTTTTGCTGTTATCTGCATAAATTCCAAACTTGTGGAAGTATGAAAATTGTTGAATATTCATTAATTCATAGATACTTGACATTTTCAATATCATCAATAACTTTTTCTATGACCTATGATGCCATCCTCAACATTCAAGAAGATATGTGTGGTGTATATGAGTATATATAGCCTGGTAAGTTTCTGTGATGTGTTGTACACAGGAGCAATTCTTTCTCAAATGACTTGAGATTGGGTTGTGAACATAGTCCAACAGTTAAAATCACTTGCTACTTTTACAGAGGCCTGCAGCTTGGTTCTCAGTATCTACATTTATTCTCTCTTGGTTCTCATCTCACAACTACCTATAATTTCAGCTCAGTAAGATCCAAAGTTCTCGTCTGGCATGCCTGGTCATCTGGACCTACATGAGTATGAATACACACACACACACACACACACACACACACACACTAAAATAAAATAGATATCAAAAATGATTACATGTTAAATTAGACGATTTAATTCAGCTATTCCAATATTCCTAGTGTAAGACTCTGAAGGATGTCTCAACTGAAGGGGATAATTTGGGGGAAATATTTATGTTTTGAACTCAAAAACAGTCATATTACTAACTCTGTGTTAGAAGCATAAAAACCGTATTCTTGACATATAATTTTGTCACATTTAGGTTGGGCACATTCATGAATGTGATGCCTTTTAGATTGTGCAAGGAAAAGGAATACACTTCTTTCAATGTATCAGTCTGATAATATAGCTCACCAAATTATGATATGGAACCTGCCTAAATTTCAAACATTGGAATTTATAGATTAAATGTCATTTATCATTATAAGGAAAACCATGTCTACATATAACTATTTTTTAATTAGGTAATGAAAGCATACAATAATAAGAACTGACTTTATCTGTCTGAAAGTAGACATTGTTTTCTTTGCTAATGACAATAAGTGTACAACATTTTGATAAGTTTCCAGTTGTGTACTCTAGGATTCATTTAATTTACTGAATGTAAGCTCAGGACATTGCTCTTTAGGCCAAAGTATTGAAGTTAAGAATGAATGCTTTTCAGGAGTGGCTTAAGATTCTTTGCAAATGGACTTTACCTCATATCAGCTACTTCTTCTAGGCTTCATTTCTCCCTGGAAAATATACTGAATATCATCCAAAGGATCACCAGTGCCTATCCTTGGGGCATTTGCTACATGATACTCCTAATTGACATTCCCTCTCTTCTTTGACATGCTAATTTCCTACAAACAAGCTTGCAAAGTTTTGTGCCATGGAGCTATCTTTCCTGAGAACTTGGGTATCATTCCTTTGACAACTAACCATCAAGGAAGTCTGAAATGCTATGCACTGGTCTTATTGGAAAAGTCTCTGCTGTATCAAAGATACAAAATGTCTCATTTCCTACTAAGTAAGGCAAAGGAGCAAACTGGAGCTCTTTGTTCTTGATGTTAAAATCCCCTGTTGTTTGCTTTTGTAGTACAGATCCTTGAAATGTAGAAGAAATATCCCTCCTTTTTGCAATTTTTTGCCTATATGAACATATTTACATGTATAAATAGCATATAGTATCATTATGTATACAATTATTATTAAGTAAATAAATTGAACCACAAATACACTGCAAAACTTTCTGCAGAGATATACATTCAATTTAAGGGATAAAAATGATACTACTTTTGGAGATATATTTTTTGCAATTTTTTCATTGAAATTATTAACTGAATTCAAATACAGTATGACTAATACCCTTATAAGTAGAAGAAATATGCAGCTATTTACAAAGCCCTGTTGAGACTTTGACCTTTAGCCTGAAGAAGTGGAGAAAGTAATATGTGGTATATAATCCCTTAAAGTTTCTATTAATTTGTATGGGAGAATTAATTTATACACTATGGAATTTTATTAGACTGTTCTTTTATTTAACACACTAATGTAATCAGCATTCTCATATTTACCAAGTGTATGCTCAAATACTCTTGTTTTTGGATGATGCATTCAGCTAAGCAGTTTATGAGAAAGAGAACAGACAGGTGAATTCATTTATAGATAGGTGACACACAGACAAAGAGTTTCTGGGTTTGTCCAAAATTTCTTCAAAGACATTCATAACTAGAAAATAGGGCACAGTGTTTTGGGAAGTGTGATAAATATGATACAGAAGTCTTACCCTATTAAAAGGAGAGTTTTTCAGCCAGCCCCATCTAATCTCTCCTTCCCTCTTTCCTAGATGCTATTATGTAAGCAACTTTCTCTGCTGCACACTCCTGTCAACAGAATTCTCACCAGAGAGTCAGGAAAGAACAAACTTACTCAGAAGCAAAGGCTCTGAGATTGTGTACAAAAATAATCCTTTCCTCCACTGCTCATGTAAACAACTCAGGAAACAACAAGCATATTCCAAGTAACTTAGATAGTACATATAGATAGATAAATATGATGATTGGTTAATACTTATGCACAAAAGTATATTGGGTAATCTTATATTAGAAAATGTCTATATTCAAATTTTCAATAGTTTTAGTTTAATAAATCCCAAGTCTCACATAAAAAGTTTAGAGACATACATTTTAAGAAATATTTTTCATGAAAATGCACATCTGCATAACTACATTTTAGGTTTACTAAAAAATATAAAAAGTCACCAAAAAGCAGAGGAAATGACCCACTTACTCTATTGTAGTAATTATAGATTAATGAAGAGGAAGAGTGAGGAGGACATGAGAGAGAAGGAAGGTTGAGCTGGGGTAAGAAAAAAGGAGAGCAAGATAAGAGATACCATAATAAAGTGAGCCATTATAGGTTTAAAGAGAAATCAGGTACTAGGGAAATGTCTGGAGATCTACAAAGATGTCACCAACTATCAATGTAATCAACAGAGGAGAAGCTACCTTAAATGCCCTCCTCTGATAATGAGATTGATTTCTAAATTACATGCCATACTATAGCCTTCATACAGCAGCTGGGAGAAGTAGAAGCAGACTCCCACAGCTAAACACTGAACTGAACCAGAATCCAGTTGCAGAGGAGGAGTGATAAGTAGACCAGGGGTTCCAGACCAGGCTGGTGAAACCCACAGAAACAGCTGACCTGAACAAGGGGGAACTCTTGGTTCCCAGGCAGATAGCTGGGAAATTAGCGTGGGACAGTTCCAGAACCTCTGAATGTGGGTGTCAGTGAGGAGACCTTGGATATCTATGGGGCCTCTTGTAGTATATCAGAACCTTTCCCTAGCATAAGAATGGGCTTTGTGAGCCCATAACACAGAGAAGGATATTCACTGAGCTTGACAGACAGGTGTAGGACCAGACTCTATCCCAAAGGATATGACAGACTCTGAATACCTGCTATGGAAGGCCTCACCCTTCTTGGGGAGCAGAAAGGGAATGGGGTAGGTAGGATGCTAGTTGGGAGGGGCAGGGGAGTAGGGGAGAGAGAGGGATTGACATGTAAAACAATCTTGATTCTAATTCAAATAAAAAATAGAGAAAAATATAAATGTGGTCTAAGTGCTACAAAATTCAATATTTCATAATACAGGTATTAAGTCTTACATTTTGATTCTATATCTACATATGTGACCTTGTATTTGTGTACTTAATAACAATGTACCACTTTCAATAATGAGTATTTATCTGTAACAATCAAAATGATAAAAATATATAAATGTTTGATTATCTAATTTTATGATTGAAAAATTATTCATAGTTCAGTGTAGGAATTTACTTAGGATCTACAAAGAAATTTGTGAATTAAAATGTAAGCTGTGGCTAAATTTACTAGCTGATGGTGACTGTTGTCAGTGGCAAAATAGCAGAAAATAATATAAAAATTCCTCTCATTTGAATTATGTCCTTTTATTGTAGATTACATTTCACCTTTTCATTGTTAAGCATCATATACAAACATAATGTATATTATATAATAATTCATATAATCATTATTAAATAAATAAATGAACCACTAAAAGTATGCTGAAGCATTTCTGAGAGATACATCGTGAATTTCTATCCTTTAAGTTATAAGAATATGACTACTTTTTCCATGTATTTTTTCTTTTTCATCAAAGTGAATCATTGGACTCAAATTCAGTACAAAATATATATTTGTGTGTGTTTGTGTGTGTGTGTGTGTGTGTGTGTGTGTGTGTTTGTGTGTGTGTGTGTGTGTGTCTATGTGGAGCTTAGCGTTCCCAACGCAGTACTCTGATTGGAGATGTGTGATTCCAAGCCTGGTTTTAGATGTGGTCATAGGAAATTTGAACCCTAGTAATCATTCTTTTTTTAATTTTAATTTTAGAAACAATTTTATTTCACATATCAATCCCCTCATTCCCTCACCCTCTCATACTCCCATACCACCGACCAAGCATGCCAAACCACCCACCACCCACTCCCCAAGAATAGGGAGTCCTTTTTCAGGGGAACATCAAAGTCTGTCACATCATTTGGGGGAGGACCTAGGTCCTCTTTCATGTATCTGGGTTGCTATATTATCCCTCCATGGGGAATGTGCTCCCAAAATCAATTTGTGCTCTAGGGATTAAAATTGGAGGTTAGAGGTCCCATATACTGCCCAGGCCTCCTAGCTGGCACCCACATTTAGTGGGCTTAGTGGTAATCATACTGTAGCAGCTACTTTACTGACTAATATAGCTTGCCATCTTAGTAAGAGTTCTTATTCAAAAATACTGCTTGACACTTGATGGTGACTCACACTGTTGTCACGTTTAGAGAATCATACTCAAAGTTATACAACTAGAGTCCATGTCATAAATCTCTCCAAGCTGCCTTAAATGTATATAATGTGTCAGAATTCATTACCTCTGTCCTGCAGACACAAATAGCCCTTTACCCTATGAGCTATTATGAGCACTTTTTCTACTATTTCTTAAAGAGCTTAAATTTAATAGAACAGCTATTGTGACAAATGAACAACCTAACATTACCACTAATTATTCTGTTCACCACAAGATCTTAAATCTAAATCCAGAGCATGTTTTTCTAATCACAAAAATAATTATTCCAGTGCCCAGTGTTTGCTTTTTCTCTGATGGTTATAGGTGTAGACAACATAATACTTTTTAAAATATAGACCAGAGTTTAGAAAGCAACATGATCAAGAGTACAAGTCTAAAGTTTATGTTATAGTGACAAAGATACCCATTTCCTCCAAAAATTGTTTAAAATGTTATAAAATTATGAAAATTCCATGAATAGTTACTCCTCTCTCCACAACCTCAGCCCCCCCAGCTCCTCCCTCGACCTCTTCTTTGTTCCCAGTAACGGAACCCCGAGCTCCCGGCGCTAGGCCCAAAGCTCCCCCTGTCCTGCCAGTTAACCAGGAGGACCTCCTCCTCCTCCTGGTCCCCCCTCCTCCATACCCTAATCACCAGCCAGCGGCACCCCAGCCCCCGTCATCTGTCTGAGAACCCCCATCCCCATATTCCACCTTGGCTCCAGCCAGCAGAACCCCCCCCCCGGGACCTGCCACTGCCCTCCACCCTAGGGCACACAGAGATAGGGCAGCAGAGGGATCTGATGACCCTGGAGCCTCCCAGGTTTTCCCCCTCTGGTCACTGGGGGAAGGGTGCTACCAATATTGGCCTTCTACACCACTGATCTACACAACTGGAAAACCCCCTTTCTCTCAGGACCCCCAAGCCCTAACAGGAGTTATTGAATCCATCCTTGTGACCCACCAGCCCACATGGGATGGTTGCCAACAGCTCTTGCAGACTTTCCTCATGATTGAGGAGAAACAGCAGGTCTTCTTAGATACCCGAAAGAATGTACTGGGACCAGATGGCAGATCCACCCAGCTCCCCAATGAAATAGAAATCTTCCCCCTGACCAGACCAGACTGGGATGTCAACACAGCAGCCGGTAGGGAGCGCCACCCTCTCTGTTGCCAGACTCTGTTGGCAGGGCTCAAAGGGGCAGGGCTCAAAAGGGAGATGCCCCACGAATTTGGCCAAGGAACTACCACACGGTAGTTCAGGGCTTAGAAGAAACCCCCAAAGGTTTTCTAGAATGCCTAATGGAGGCCTAGAGGATGTACACCTTTTTTGACCCCCAGGCTGCAGACAGGGAAGCTGACATAATCATGTCATTCATTGGACAGTAGGCACCTGACATATGCACGAAGCTATAGCACCTTGAGGGGCTACAGGGGTGTACCCTCCAGGAAGCAGAAAAAAGTTAATAAAAGAGAGACCCCAGAGGAAAAGGAAGAGAGGTTGCAGAAGTTGCAGGAAGAAAGAGAAAACAAGAGAGATAGAAAGCGAAAACAGGAACTGATGTGAATCTTGGCCATTGTAGTATAGAAATCAGAACATAGGTCAGGTCAGACAGGGAACTTGGGAGACAAAAGAAGAACAAGAGTGGAAAAGGACCAATGCACCTACTGTAAAGAAAAGGGACATTGGGTCAAGGACTGCCCCAAAAGACCAGCCAACTCCAGATGAAAGCAATTCTCCATTCTCTCTCTAGAAGACGAAGACTAGGCCAGTCAGGGCCAGGAGCCTCCCCTGAGCCCAGGGTAACTCTTAATGTCAGGGGGCAACCCGTAACTTTCTTGGTAGACACGGGAGCTCAGAACTCAAACCCAAGGACCCCTGAGCACTCGGACTGCCCCCGGAGGAAAGCTACACTGATGGACAACCGAACGTAAGGTCCACCTGAACACGAGACATGTGACTCACTGTTTCTTGCTGGTACCCAAATGTCCCTACTCCTTATTAGGATGTCCCTACTCCTTATTAGTGAGAGACCTCCTCTCCAAAGTAGGAGCCCACATTCACTTCCACCGGAAGGCGGCCACCATCACGGGAGAGGGGGGACAACCCCTCCAAATATTGACCTTACAGCTAAATGATGAATATAGACTCCTAGAGGATCCCTCACCACTACCACCCACTGGCCATGAAGTCTAGCTGGTTAGAAAAATATCCCTGAGCCTGGGCAGAAACAGTAGGCATGGAGCTGGCTGAAAAACAGCCTCCTTTAATTATCAACCTCAAGCCCTCAGTCACCTCAGTGGCCATTAAACAATATCCCTTGAGCCAAGAGGCTCGGGAAGGAATCAAGCCACATATTCATAGACTATCACAACAAGGCATCCTCAGGCCCTGTCACAGCCATTGGAACACCCTCCTTCTCCCCAGATTATTCAAAACCAGATCTGGAAACCATTGGCTGCAGTGTACCAGGCCGGAAACCCTGCGGTACCTCACCCATTCCAGATTGGGGACTCCGTATACATCCAACGCCACCAGTCTAAGACCCTGGAGCCTCGATGGACGGGCCCCTACACTGTGCTTCTGACCACCCTCACAGCACTCAAGGTGGATGGGATGGCAGCATGGGTCCATGCATCACACGCCAAGAAGCCCAAATTGGGTGACAGATGAGACCCCGTAATGGAAGCTACAGCGCACCCAAATCCCTTTCAAGATAAGACTTTTATGCAATGCTGGATTATTTCACTATGCTTGATTGTTTTTCATTTCCCCGCCCTGGTTAAAGGAACCCCACATGCCGCCCAGCAGCTAAACTGGCAGGTGATTTCCCAGATGGAGGAAGTCGTCTGGTCAGTCACTAGCCTCCAGCACCCCGTTACCTAGTGGCCTCCACTCACCCCGATTTTTGCCACCTAGCCACAGGTCTAGAAACCTGGGATATCCTGATGACAGGGGCAGGTGAGATAACAGCCAGCATGGGTAGAGGGAAATGCAGATTTGGCTGCAGCAATAGGATAACACAGTGCAAGCTGGCCCGATTTGATTTCTATGTCTGTCCCCAGGAGGGACAGCCCGGGGCTCGGGTTGAAGAGGTTATAATGAATATTTCTGTGCTAAATGGGGTTGCAAAACTACCAGGGATGCCTACTGGAAACCCAGCTCCTCTTGGGATCTGATAACTGTCAAGCAGAAACTACTCCGAAACCCCCAAATTCAGTCCCCACAGTTTTGGGGACTGGGAGCAGACTTGCAAAGGAGCCCTTGCTTCCTGCTGAAAATCAGCTTTACTGACCAAGGGAAGGCAACCTATGTGGCTTGGCTAACTGGAAAACTTGGGGTTTAAGATGTCATATGAGAGGAACGGACCGAGGAGTCATATTCAAGGTCCGCTTGCTAATACATAGCCCTAACCCACGGATGATAGGGCCCAACCCAGTCCTTAGAAACCCAGGAACCCCAAAGCTCCCCAACCAGAACTCCTGCTCGGTCACTACCCCAGTTCCAACTGCCACTAGCCCCTCCCTCGCCACTGCCTTCCAAGAAGAAAATATTCCATCTGCTGGGCAGCGAATTTTTAACCTGGTGAGGGGAGCCTTCTCTGCCCTTAACCAAGCAGGGCCAGATATGACTAACCCTTGCTGGCTAAGCCTTGCTTCCCCCGCCCCCGCACTATTACGAAGGCTTAGCCACCCAAGGATATTTAATAACACCACTGATTCATCTCAATGTGATTGGGGAGCACACCATAAACTAACTCTCACTCAAGTCTCAGGAATGAGCACCTACCTAGCCTCTGTTCCCCAGGACCTTTGTAACCACACCCTCCCGACCCAACTACCTGATACCAAGCCCAGGCCTATGGTGGGCCTGCAATACTGGGCTCACCCCTTGTATACATACAGGAGCCCACAACCAAACCAAAAATTTCTGTGTGCTAGTCCAACTGATGCCCAGTGTATTGTACCATCCAGCAGGCTATCTGGAGGACATGTATGGTTCTCATTAGACCCGATATCAAAGAGAACCAGTGTCCATAATGTTATTGTTTTGTTTAAAAAGAAGAAAAGAGAAATTGCTGAGACAGACATATTGACTATAAGTTTATTATAAGGCCCGGTAGAATGGGTAGACTAAGAAGAGGAACAGGGGTAAATGGCTGACCGCCATGGCCGGTTGCCATAGAGAGACAGAGCGGGGAAACAGAGAGATGAGAGAACACAGAGAGAGAGAGAGAAACAGGGGGAGAGAGAGAGCATAAAGGGGCAGGGGCCTATCTTTTAAAGGGGTGCTCTGCACCTGTGTGGAGACTTCTTTCCCATGGAACCTTGGGCTGACCAGGGTATTGCCTGAGTGGATTCCACCAGGTAACAGGGGCAGGCCAGCATAATGCCTGAACCTTTCACATAACCCTAGCTGTCCTATTAGGGATTGGGGTCGCCACAGGGGTTGGTACAGGGACCGTGGACCTGGTCCGAGGACCACAACAGTACAGTGAGCTCAAAAATTCCAAGATGGTAGATTTAAAGGAATTAGAAAAGTGAATAACCAGGCTGGAGGAATCACTTGCCTCCCTGGCAGAGGTGGCCCTCCAAAACCGGAGATGGCTGGACCTATTGTTTCTAAAAGAAGGGGGACTCTGTGCTGCCCTCAGAGAGGAATGCTTTTTCTATGTAAATCACTAAGGAGTGATCAGGGATTCTATGGCAAAATTCAGAGAAAGATTAGTTAAAAGATAGAGAGAGGCTGAGGCTCAACAGGGATGGTTCGAGGGATGGTTCAATAGGACTCCATGGTTGACTACCCTAATTTCCACTCTGGTAGGAACCCTGTTCATACTCCTCCTACTCCTGAAATTCGGCCCTTTTCTCCTTACTAGGCTCCTACAGTTTATACTCTGAAAGGTTATCTGTCACTCAAACCCTCGTCCTAACTCAGCAGTACCACACCGTACCAAGCGCTAAAGTTCCCTGAGGTTTCTTCTGACCCAAGTCTGTAGTCTTTGGTAGGATCTAAACACACATCTAAGTGTCAGTTGCTGACTACAGCCTGCTCCTAAGGACTTCGAGCCCCAGACATGCTGTGAATATAAACCAGTCCTGCAGATGTGGACACCCCTGTCTCTTCAACAGACTGCCAAACAGTTGTTTCCCCCATTGCCTAAATTCCCCTTTCTTTTCCCGTTTTAGGCCCCATACGACACACCAAAGCCAGCAGGAAGTAGAATGGGGAGAATATGTTGCCCATTTTGCCTGGTCGAAATGCTAAGTCAAAAGAAAACTCCCTTAGATAAGGGACAAGATGAAATTGTCCACTAGTAACCCAAGAATGGGTTACCTATAAAAATGGGGGGATGAAGGACATGAAAAATATTAACAAAGAAATGAAATAAGGAGGCTTAGAAAAACTTCCCACTCTGAAAGCAGGGCGGCCTGACCTAGAAATCTGACCAAGGCCACAATGATTGGAGTCCCTGGAATTTCTTAGCCGGCCACCATACATAACTCCCTTACAAGTCCACAAGATAGCTTAACTGAACACCAAGAATTTCCAAAGGGCCACCCTCCCCTAGGGTCATAAATAGAAGAACAGACTATCCTACCGGTTAATGTGGCAACAGTTGATAAAAAGAGTCCTTGAGAAACCAAAGAGATATCTGCAATTACCATTTGCTTAGGCAAGAATGAAAAGCACATTCTCTGGGCTGTTGACCCAACAGGTGAGTCAGGAGACCATCTGGCATCAAAGATAAGAAACCTACAAAGGACCTGTGACTCTGGTCATGTACTCAAAAGTCAAACCCCTCCCTAAAGCTTGTGGGTTTTGCCTTTAAAACGCCTGTGCCTAGAGATTGGTTATGTTCTCTAACCTGCATGCTGAGAGGGCCCATTTGTACAAATGCTTCCCCTTCATTAAAGCCTCTTGCTCATTGCATCAACTGGACTGGACTTTGAGATTTTTGGGGGGACGGGCTGGATCAGGGAGACTCCTCACCCCGAGGGTCTTTCAAAATGTAGTCAGTGAATGACATTAAGTATCAAGTAAAATTGTAAAAATGGGGCAAAGAGGTAGCAAGCAGTTGATGGTATAGTCAGTTAGAGAAATTTTGAAAAATAAGGGAAGAGATTGAGCATCAACTATTACAGAAATTTTTATAATTTGTAAAGCAAGTGTGTGCTGAGTTTCCAAATCATGGGAATATAGATTCCATTATATGGAATGAGGTTGGATAAAAGATCTGACAGCATTAATATGAACATGGGCCTGTAAGCCTATCTACAGATTCTCTTTGGTTATGGATGCTTATACAGGAGAATTTAGAATCAGATGTTTTACAGCAGGGAGTATCTGCCCCTTGACCTGGTTAGCAGTGTTATAGAGTCTTTCACCCCTACGTAAGAGAGGCCAGAAAAAGAAGCTTACACAGGACAATGTGATTGGGATGAGTATGAAGAGAGAGTTACTGAGTATCAGAATGGAGAGTCTTCACCTCCCTCATTTTTGACTAGAAATATAGAGTGGTAAGATTCAGCAGGAGCTAAGAGGCTTGAAAGATTTAGTGGAATCACTCTCACAGGAGATAAGAACTTGGCAAGTTTCCACAGATCAGAGAACCATTCCTTTGTCTACTATAATAGCAAGTATAGATCTGCCTAAGTTGCAGACACCCCTCAAGTCATGGCAGCTAGTCGCAGCCAGTCAGGTGTCTCCAGTGCTATCTAGTGTTAGAGAACTGGTGGAAAGCAGAGAAGATATACAGGCGTTTCAGACATTTCCTGTAATGGAGCATAAGGATTCCCAAGAAAATAGAGGCAGAGTGCATATGCCAATATCATTTAAATAGCTCAAGAAATAAAAATGTATTGTGTCCAGTATGGACCAACAGCAGCCATTACCCAGGTATTAGTAGAGAATATTTCTATAGAAGCTTTACCTCCAGGAGTTTGGAAACCAATAGCCAATGCCTGCCTAACAGGAGGGGACTATCTGTTATGGCAAATAGAATTTGCAGAGCAGTGCAAGATTGGAGCTGAGAATAATAGAGCCCAATACCTTCCCATTTCTTATGATATGCTCACTGGTGAAGGGCAATACTGTTAGACCCCCAGAAAAACTCAGGTCTCCAGGGTCCCAGCCCAGGACCTCGGTCACCCCAATCACCAGGCAGATTCAAAAGCTTGATGCAAACAGAATGAGGCTTTATTGTTGTTTAACGAGCTAACCCCATGTTAGCTTGGGTCTTTCACCCACCCGCCATGGCAGATGGCTAGCAAAGACACTGAGGAGCATCTACATAGAGATCTTATAGGGCAGCATAAGGGGAGTGTCTAGGGGTACACACAGGCTCAGGATTGGTGTGCCTCCAGGCTTGGAGGGTTTTCCCTGTGTTGATTGGCAAACTGGTTGTTATGGCCTATAGGCCCTCCCAGGGTGGTTGCTATGCTCTGCGTGTCATTGCTCTGCACTTGTCCATGAAGTACACCCAGAGTCATAAAGCATAGTGCCACCAGCTAACTTCTGTTTGGTTCCTTGTCACGAGGCAGACACCTAACCTCTAGTGACTAAGGCAAGGTCAGAAAAGCACATGTCCGGCTGTTATGGCTGCCAAAATGAGGAGCTGGTCCCTTCAATACAAGGATATAGATCAGCAGTAAGGTTTTGAGATAGCAGTATATACACAGCTGCCAAAAGAGCCTGGAAGAAGCTTCCGGCCACTGAGTCACAGACTGAGGATTTAACAAAGATCAGGCAGGGACCCGATTAGTTGTTTCAGAATTTTGTCTCTAGGCTAATGCAGGCATGCATCATCCAGAAAAATGAGAGACACAGAGGCTGTAATTTTGATCATAAAAGAACTAGCTTGTGAGAATGCTAACGCAGCATTCCAGGCAGCACTAAGACTTTACAGACAGAAAGGTGACATAGATGAGTTTATTAAGATTTGTTCAGATATTGGGCTGACATACACTCAAGGGTTAGCTATGGCTGCTGCTTTACAAGGGACTTCAGCTAAGGATATGTAATTTCTACAGAGAAAGCAAGTCATAAGAAAGAAGACACAACACCTTCTGGAGGTTGCTTTGGATGTGGTCAGAAAGGGTATGAGGACAGAGAATGTCTTAACAGAAGAGAGAGTAGGGAACAAAATTTGTGCCTGAGATGCAGGATCATGGGGCAAATAAATGTAAGTCTAAGCAAGATGCCCAGGGGAATCCCTTGCAGGGTAACTACCTAGGGAGCCTGGCTCAGGCTACAAGACAAATCTATGGGGCAATTCAGCAGCAGTTTCCCCCACAAGGAAGTCCATTCAGAACATCTACAGAGGCACAGCAGGAATTGCTGGACTGGACCTCTGCTCAACCACCATTATGGTTTTAACTCCAGAGATGGGGATGTTATCTCTGCCCACTGGTGTTTATGGTCCTTTGCCAAGTGGAACAGTTGGATTGCTGTTAGGAAAAAGTAGCATAACTATGTAGGAAGTTCTTGTTGCTCCAGGAGTGAGTGATGCTGATTTTGAAGGGCAAATAAAGATTATGACTCATTCTCCAGATGGAATTGCAATGATAAAGTCAGGTCAGAGACTTGCTCAATTGATTGTTACCCCCCCCCAGGTGAAAACAACCAACCAGGTTAAGAGAGATAAGAGAAGAAATTCTGTGTTTGGCTCATATGATGCCTATTGTTTATAAGCAATAGGTCCAAAGCACCCAGAAATCACTTTAAATGTAAATGGCAGGGACTTTTCCAGCCTTTTAGACATGGGCATGGACAAGTCAGTTATTACAACCAGTTAGTGGTTTTCAACATGGCCAAAAACCAGAATGTGTGATTCAAGGATCCATAAACACCTAAGACAGGCACAGCCATCTGTCCTATTGCAGAAGCACAAGTATTAATTATTTTATTTATTTAAGAACAGGGATTTGGGGACCCACATAATATTTTGGAAATATGTTCCACCTAGCCACAAGTTCTGAGACCTCAGAACTTCTATTGTGTATTAGATATCAGCTGATTATTGCAAGATAGCATAGCTCCAATTCTGAATAACAAAATATTTGGGCTAGGGATAGTCTACAGGCACCCTGAGGGATAGTGAGATGTGTTGGTGTGTGGTAGCTGAGGGCTTGACTAAATGCTACTAAGGAGTGTCTCTAGTATTAAAGGAAATATTTGCTATCAGCCTTGTAAACATGATAATAGATATCTTCTCCCCTATACCCCCTCTTTTGGATGGTTACTTAAGATGATGCTTCAACAAACCATGGCTTTCATTATTTACTGGGTGCCCTCTTGTTAGGACTATATGTCTCTGTGTTGTCTTTAACACTTTTGTGTACTTAGTTCCCCTTCCCCTCGCCCACACACACCCACTCAGAATCAGACCAGTTGCTGTTCAGCTGGTTCAGATCTCAGCCCTGAAGTCATCAGTCTGAAATAGGTTAAATTATCATAAATCTTTTTATTACATAGAATTAATATATATATATATATTGTTTTGTTTTATGTGCTCTAAAACATATTTACAATTACTTTTTATGTTTTTATGTGGACTACATATGTATTTTTATAAAAATAAACCACTCTGTGTATAATGTCCAAAATAAGTAAGTAGATAAACATAAGAATTATTAATACAATTAATATAATGTGCTGAATTGGAACGATTTAATACAGTAAAAATATTTTAGTCACCTGGGATCCATCATATTGGCAATATTGCAACATGATTGGACTTACATAGATGTAAAGAATGGAAAAGACTTGAATATTCTGAATCTCTTTAGGACAATTCGATTTTATATTATATTTTCAAAGGTTAAATTTAGTCATTGTTTGACTTTGTGCAAACTATTGTCAAAAGCATTGTGTGAAAAAACCTATTAAGATTTCTGTTTATGTAACATTCTCCCTGTATGAAGATAAAATGTTTTAGAATCAATGCTTTATTAAATAATATGCCTAGAAGAAGGTAAGCATTTAAAGATGAAACTAATGCCATATGGGAAGTGGTTGAAAAAAATGAGATCTTTGGTACAGAAACATTTAAAATGTTATGTCACAATTTATTCATATTTTAAATACTACAATATAATGTAATTTTGTAAATATTTCTTGAAATCAAAAAACCTCAAATTGTGTTATATAAAAGCCCATGATTGTGTGTGTGTATATATATATATACGTATATATATATATACGTATATATATATATATATATATATATATATCATATGGACAGCCACTAATACTTATATTTGATATATGCTAATAAATAATATACCAGTTAATTAAAATAATGCAGTATTATCTGGGAAGTATCTTCATAAGTAATAAAATAGAGATGAAAGCAATGTCTTAGTGAGTCCTTCTGAAATTGACTTACTGATGAAGCATTCCTCATTTTCTGTCAGGATAATGGAATACTTACTTCATTTCTCTGTTTAGCCATGGGCCAGACTGGACTCCTTCTGTCACTCAAACTGAATACTGTGTCCCTATCATTCCCATATTGCAAGAGTACCAAGGAAGAGTGGGTAAAGAAAGAGCTTGGCAGCAGTGAGAAAATGAGACTGTGGCTTAGAGATATTTCAGGAGAACAAGATATTCCCTGCCGTTTTTAGATGAACAGATGTGAACTTTGAAAGATCAGATTCCATTCTGAATAGAACCTCTTACTAACTAGGTTATATCTGGGGAATCTCATTATTTAATTTTGTGTAGGAGTTTGGAGACTGGCTGCTGAGACTTGCCCAAGAATCTCATAAGAACGTGACAGCTTCAGTAGTTTATCACAGTGTGTGGGTGAGGGTTACAGTAATGGCAGGAAAGCTGAAATGAAATAAAATGATCATTTCCTTCAATTAAATCTATGAGGTAATGTTCACTTGCTACTGAGGGAATCATTAATTTATAAGGTCAATAAAAAACAAGTTTTAATATTACATTTTGTTATCTTAGCCAAACACAGCCTCAATAAAAATGGCTAAAATTTCTTTGTCTAAGGAACTTGTTTGCAAAGAGTTAACATACATTTTTCACTTCATATTACAAATTACTTTTGAAAGTAATATCCATAGTGCACCTTGAAGGAAGGCCTAGGTTGTAAACTTTAACGGCTGCTTGAGTTGGCAATCATTTCATAGAGACAAGACACTGCACTTGAAATTGCCCTATAAATAAGATCCCTTACAGAAAAATTAAAATGAAATTCATATTATTGATGTTCACTAGCAGGTTTAAGAAACACAAGGGAACCAAGAAGTGGCACTTGTTTCAAATCGCTCGCTGAGGCACCTGAAGGACATTCTCAAAGTCAGTTGTGATCAATGGCAGTAACTGGATTCCAACATGTGGAGTGGACTGTAATGTATTTAGAAGCCTTGAGGAATTTACTTACTGAATAGAAATGATGCTGACATAAGGGACACACAACACTTTTTTTTTCCTGTTTTGTACTGGCTGCTAATTCATCACCCCCTAAATTTCCAGACAATAATGATAAACTTCTTTATCTTTCTCTCTGTTGCTCTACTTTCTGTAGCCCCACTCTTACCTGTTAATTTTTGCATTTTCATTACCCCTCTTCCCTCATATTTGCTTACAGGGGTCTGAAAATTGGAGTCCAGGAAGGGAGACCTGTATTCTACTGTTACATTCTCTCTACATGAAATTATAAAAGCTTACCCCGTTAATCAAAGAAAAAAGCATAGGTAATTGAATGGGAAAATCAGAAGCTGGTATATGAAAAGAAAAACTGACATCAAGAGGTATATGTCACAAAGTAATAAAAATCAGTAACTAAATTGGAAAGACAAAACACGTGGTAAAGGAAAAGCATCTGTAAATCTACAAAGGAACTATAGTCTCTGTCAAAGAGAACCTGGACATTGTTAGAATGTGATATTTGTTATTCATAGCAATATAAAGAACACCAGAAACTAATTTAATTATATCAAAGGACTTGATATTTCCCTCTTTTACAACAAGTAGAAAACCAATTCTAAGCAAACTGAAATTAAAATTAAGAGAGATAGCGTCTATAGTTCAAATCTCAGGATTCAGCCCAACTTTCCTTTCTAGGAACAGTTACCATATGGAAGAGCATGCAAATGTGAATCAAATCTTATGGAAAGAACTCATACCTGAGTCTCTACACAAAGGCTGCTTGATAAATTGTATTGACTATGATGAGGTTAAATTTTGCAGTTTGAGAAGCAAATCATCCTATTCTGTCTTAACTGCTTTTGAATACTCATGAATGCTCACTTGCACAGACTACCTAACAATTTTGTATCAAGCAGCTAAGATTCTTGGACTGTGGGGTAAGTGTCAATCATTTCCTCCAATTCAAAAGTTCTGAAACTGGGTCAGTGAGCATCTGAGTTTTACAGCAACAATTTCTCCCTGTTGCTGTAACCTGTACACCTGATGATTCTACCAATGTATCTGAACAACAGAATGATTTAGGACTTTGTTCTAGTTGTCTAATATATCAAGAAACTATCTCTACATTTGAATATTGTTTTTGGAGTAATGAATATCTGTGCTCCTGGGCACAGGATTTTCATATTCACCTCTAGAAACTATCTCCTATCCGAGAAACTCTCTGAGGTGAAGACCATATGGTTTTGTGATGGGAAAAGTGCTTCTGTGTATGTGTTTGTCTTGCTGGATGATAAATAAAGTACTGTTTAGCCAAAGAGGCAGCAAGTTACGCAGGACTGGGATTCAAGGAAGATTCTGGAAAATGTAGTAGAGAAGTGGTGATCCAGGCAGGAAGTGACTCATATTTAAGGAAGGAGAAGTAGAAAGTGGTCTCTTTTCCTCTTTGACTCCTCCAGCAGTGCCATGTGATCCACTGGCAAGAGAGGGCACCAGCGGAAGGCATCCTTTATAAGATAACTCTTATAAAATATATAGATTTATGATAAGTAAGACTATGCTAGCAGATGAGGAATCCTAGTCATTGGCCAGGCAGCATTTGTACCTAATATAAGTCTGTGTATTATTTTGTCCATCCATGCTCCTGGCAGAACTCAGATGACTGGCATAAAGCACACACGTGGTTGTGATGATCAGGCAGCTTTTGGTGGAAAGATTTGTAATAACAGTTTTGTTGTTGTGTTGTTGCTCATTGTTTGCTTTTTCTTTATGTGAAACTCAAAATCTTTCAATTATATGGTGCAACATTTAAAAGTAGTAAAATCAGTATTAATTTTTATCAGTATTAATGATGTAATTTAAGTTCTAGTAAAGTTTAATTTAGGATTAAATCCTTTTAGGAAGGCTAAAATACATAAGGATTCAAAGATACTGAATTTATAACAGAAATTTGGTTCAATAGAGAATTAAGTTATTATAAAAATCATAATACACACACACACACATACACACACACACATACACACACACACACATACACACACACACACAAAACATATAATATATTATATATATATATATATATATATATATATATATATAAAATTTCTGAGGTTAACATGTAATCTGCTTGGTCCTCATCTACGTCATCCTCAAAATAGTATTGAAATCACTTTCAGTGTACAATGAAATAAATAACAGAATGTAAAATATACAAAGTTATAAGAAACTTATTTTTCTCTTCCTAAAAAATCATCAATGATAAATTCATTTCAGTGATACCATGGATCATATCCAGAGATTTCCACACACTCTGCAAGTGCTCTACAACTGCCTTACAGTCTTAGATCTATAAATCAGATTTTGTTTCAAGAGTCATAAAATTTGCCACTTCGGGACTGTAAAAATATGTGAACTATAAGACAGGAAACACATTCAATGAACAAGAGAGCTTTGTAGCACAATTCTCGGGCATCTTTTGTCATCCATTTAGCCTGACATAATTATGGAAGCAGTTTTATTTGTCACACAAGTTCCTCTGTTTACAGTTTGTGTGCCTTGTATATTGGTGTATGTGTTTTTGTGGGTGTGTGCATCAGTTTGAATTCATTAATAATAATCCTCAAGTAACCAGTAATGTGTTCATATTTCATTAGGGAAAGAAAACAAAGCATTTCCTCTCAGTTTCCTTTAGCTGAGGGAGCCCAGATTTGAATTCTGTACTTCATTGTCCTGGTGTCTTCCATGATCCTTATCTGTGCTTACCTGAAGGCTATCTTGTTACTCTGTCCCTGTCTCTGTCTCTAACCAGTGTGTCTGTCTGTAAAAGGGCATTCTGCCCTCTTTTACTGACCTGCAAAGCAAACATCACATGGGGATGAGACCTGGGATCTTCCAGATACCATTGACACAGTTTTACCAGCTATAAAGTCACTGACTCCAACTGAGTCAGAAAAAAATATACTACAAACACTACCATTCATCAAACAATATCTATGTGTTACATTCCAAATTAATGATATGTATTCATTTTGTAAGCTTGCTTGAAACAGGTGTTTGCTGTCTTCAGAAAATTAGTAATGGAAATGGAGTAGAACAAAAATTTACATTATAGTTAAACATTAGCTTAGGTTGGAAATGTTTACTACATGCAAAATCCAAGGCAAATGAAGTAGATTGTTACATTGCTGCCTTAAAGATCAGGTAAATAAACAAGCGGAGTATACAGTAGATTAGCAGTCTTAAGTCTTAAGTGACCTCAATATACATTATAAATTCTGGATTTGAGGTTCCAGAAAGAGTTTCAGTCTCTTAGATTATAATAGGCATTTTTATCACAATGCATTACCACAAGTCCCTCTATCTGTCTGTCTGTCTGTCTGTCTGTCTGTATGTCTGTCTATCTGTCTATCTATCTATCTACCTATCTATCTCTCAGCGAATTATCAGGACATTCATTTTGAAAATTTTAACCAGACAATAAATATTTTTTAAATTAAGGAAGAAGGAAGGGAGTCCTTTACTATCCCTTCGAGTCAAATCTGGATCCTAGCAAAGTCATTCTTTTGTCATCTAAAGACGTATCTTCCATCTTACTCATTGATTTGCAGTCTGGAAATGTCTATAATTACTGTTCTTCAATTGTGAGATTTATCTTACTCATCGTACTTAGTCACAGGTGTAATGCAGCATGGAGACTAAAAAATGGATCTCCTTCTATTCATTGTATTTCGCTAACAAATATTCATTTAAAGTTGTATAGAACTAACTGGATATATTAATATTTCATATATATCTATTTATATGAAAAGAAAGAATATGAAGTTGGAAGGAGGATTTGTGGGGAAAGGGAGAATTGAATATGGAAATTGGAGTAGATATTACCAACACATATTGAAATTATATATAATATTTTAATGAATATGTTAAATACTAATTAAAATAAAAAGAGGCAATATTTACAACACACTCCGACTGTGTGTTGTAAACCAAATAGAATAAATAACTCATGTTTTTAGATGACACAGCAAAAGAAGTTTTGCTTCTAGAAATTACAAAAAGATTATCTTAAACCAATCTTTAGCCTTAGGTGTGGCCTCTTACTACATTGAAAATCAGATGTATTTACCTGGATATCAGTAGATTGAATAATTAAGAAAGTTAACAAATTTTTTTACATGCATTTAGAAATATGGGTACATAACTATGACATGATATATGTACAAAGTAATTAAAATTATTTATATGAAACTAGTTCCAGTGCCTTAAACTTGAATGGTTTGGTGGATTTTAAATTCCAGGTTTTTTCCATTACAAAAACAATGATGAAATTATTTTGTAGATTTCATTATGTTCTTTTGGGCATTCTCATTCCTGTGACTTGGTAATACTAGACAGTTTACAAGCAATAGCAAATGATGTTCTAAGGCAATATAATTATATAGGAAAATTCACACAGAGCACACATTCAATAAAACCTGGAAATGATGATGAAATGAATATTCAGTTCCCTCTTTTACCTATATGCAGCAGTTTAAATTGCATTTTTTATAATGCTTAGACAATGCAAGGCATTGTTTATTGCAAAACTGATGTGTCATAAAATATGTACATAAATAAAATGTATATAACCCCAACAGAGTTTGTTTAATTAAAGTACCTAAAGGCCTCTCCAAAGTCTGCATCTTGTTTTTAGTTCTGGATACCAGGATCAAAGGGGAGGGGTTAAAATTATGCAACTTGCTGTGGCAAAACTTCTCCATTCAGGTTTATTGCTGATGTACACCCAAGAGGACAGCGTCAGAAACAGACTTGATATGCATAAATTAATTAGGTAATAGATAAAAATAGATAAGGAATGTAGTGCATTTACATGATTACATGTTACTTATCTGTTGAGGCAGAGGAAGAGTGGACAGTATGGATATGTGGTTAATAAGCCACTTGGAAGAATATAGATTAAAATTTATTGGTTAATGTGAGTTACATGAACTGGTTAGGAACAAGCCTATGCTTCAGCCGAGATTTTTTATAATTAATAACATATCTCTGTGTCATTATTTGCCGGCTAACAGTCCCAATGAAAAAGTACTACTACAGTTGTGTAAATGCCAGGTGGACAATGGGAATCAAACCCTGGTCTTTTGGAAGAACACTGAGAACTTACAGCTTCTAAGACATCTCTTCAGCCTTCAGATGTTAGGTTTTGAACTCTAAGTACATATTACACCCATTAGTTTTACAGAGATTAGGTAACTAGTTAGATAAGGTCAGAGAGGAGATGATAATCTTTCAAGGAAAAGGGGGGTAGAATATAGTGATATAAAGGGATGGGAGACAAACTGAAATGGTTAAATGAAGTAGTAGATTGGAAGACATGATAGAAGAAGGAATATGAGGAGTAACTAATGCTAAAGGCCTTTTGCAAAATCCATATGGAGATTTTCTACTTGATATGTGTCTGAAATATTCACATATGAGAAGAGTTAATGAAGTTTTCCTACAATGGTGAACAAAATCACAACTAGATATCCTACACTACCAAATAAAATCCCCAGTACAAAAAATGAGTAACTTTTGTTGGAATCATTGAATACTATCGTCCCTAGATCTCTGATTATTACAGTCTAATACCAACATACTTTTTTATTCCCCAGAACTTTATAGTAAAACTCTGGTGAAAAACCACCACATACATGAGATAAAGAACATGGAGAAATTTAGCTGCTACTCACCTTGAAGTTTTATTCCTACTGACTACCGCTGGACGTTTCTGTGCATTTTACAACACGGTAAAAGTAAACATTAATCTCACCTTAAGGCCAACTCTGATTGCTAAAATAATGACACGACTGTCAAGATTTACCCACTGGGACAATAGTGGAACAAATGTTAAGGGAGGATGCTGGTTTTTTTTTTTTTTTTTTTTTTTTTTTTTTTTTTTTTTTTTTTTTTTTTTTTTTTTTTGTCAACTTGATACAAGCCAGGGTTATCTCTGTAGAGGAAATGCCAGGTGATGAATAGATTCCATCATATTGTCCTGCAGTCAAGTCATTTGGACAGTTTCTTGATTTTTGATTGATATGGGAGTCTCCATCTCTCTGTGGACAATGGCATCCCTGGACAGGGGGTCCTGGACTGTGTATAAAATGCAACTGAACAAACTGGAGTGAGAAAGATTATCTTTGGTCTCTACTTCATTTAGTCCTTCCAAGTGTATGATTTGATTCTTGATGTAGTATTGAAAATGTAAGACAAATAAGCCCCATCTCCCATATTTGGTTCTATTTTGATTTGTTATTAGAATAATAAAATTAGAGTAATAAAAAGCAAAGTAAGACAGTGGACAACCATCCTCTTTCTGATTAGATTTAACACCCACTTTTCCAGATGGAGCCCATACCTTACACTATTAACAAGGCTCAGTACTTTTTGATTGATAGATAGGTTATGGGCTCCAGAGGGAAATCTGCTACCATTATGTAGCCAAATGGACACAGAATTAAAATGACTCCTACTTACTTACACTTTTACCCACACATTCTGTGTCTCTTAACTCTCATCTTAATGCAGAACTCTATAACTGGTCCTCATGGAGAGAGTAAATTTGGTCTGTTCATTTCCTAATGTGCTTTCTACAGCACATCTACCCACTCAAAGCTGAGAAGTCTTCATAGAAGAGGTACCAGAAATAATGTGAGAGACAGTAGTTGGAGGATTTCAAGTAAACATTGTTGTCAGGAAACATCAGGGAAGTAGCGTACAGAACTCACAGAAGTTGTGAAAGGATACATAAGACTCCACAACCTCAGAACAGAAAAAGTTCCAGTATCTATGAGGGGAGATAGGTATGAAAATCCATATGTAGATGAGAAAGAGCTGCTAGCTTCTGGAATATCAGGAGTCTGTTATCTTTAAGGATGTGATAATTAGTATAAGGATAACAACCACAGTACTGGACAGACTTCACATCCAGAAGTAGCGGGGCAATCCAAACTGAGTTTTATGGGTTTAAGGAAGTTGGGAGAGCACATGAAGTTTGGTAGAGAAGTGAGGTGGTGAAGGGTTCGGGTGGATTTAAGGGAAGTGGATAAGTATAACCATTTTATATTGTATGAAATTCTCAAAGAATCTATAAACATTGTTTCTAAAAATGTAGACCATAGAGGAAAATACCGAAATTGATCACTAGTCTGCATATACATATGCATGCACATTCATACACACAAATAAACACATACACATCTATACATCCATTAAAAACACAAAGTAACAAGTGTCTATTGTACTGGAAATAGAAATTATATGGGTTCACACTGAAACATGTGCAATTGTATGATACACATTCATATCCACTAGTCTTTCCTCCTCAGAAGTTACATTATTTTGAATAGTAAATTTATATAATCATTAATAATTTTATCTTTTGAAAGAGAAAACCTTAAAATTATTTTTGAGAAAAGTTAATAGTAATAAATGGGAAGTTCACTAGGGCATAAAAGATTAAAAGAATTTGAGGCTAACATAATCATCTTTGCCAAGTCGGTTCTTGACTTCACTATTTGCAGATATATAAAGAAGAGATCTCAGATAATTTTTTCACTTAAAGTATGATTACATAATCTTTTACCTCAGTCTTCTCCTTCCAACCCATCCCATGTCCACCTCATCCCCTTAAGTTCTTTTCGTTTTTAATTTTTTATTTAATTTTTACAAATTATAATTTCACATGTCAATCCCTTCTCCCTCTCCTCCTCCTCCCCCCATTCCCCCACCATCCCCTTCCCCCCTCCACTCCTCATAGAGGGTAGATAGAGCCCTCCATGGGGAATCCCCAAATAACACAACATCATCCTGGGCCAGGCCTAGGCCCTCCCCCATGTGTCCCAGATGAGAGCATCCCTTCACATGGGATGGGTTCTCAAAGTCCCTTCTTTTTTTTTCATTCATTTATTTAGCTCATAAATAAAGTCATGCACAATTATGATACACAATGCAGTATGTTCACAATGACATGGCTAAATTAAACCGATTAACATGTTATATCACACATATTCATCATTTTTGTTTTGTGAACACTTAAAGTATACTATCTCACAACTTTTAAAATATAGCATATTGTTATCAACCATATTTATCATGCTTTCAGTATACCTCAAGACTTCACAGAGTCCATGCCTCTTGTCCAACTGCAGTTTTATATCCTTAAAAATATCATTTCCCCATTGTTAAAAACCCACATAGATCTCATTAATTATTCTTTGTTTTATATAGGTACACGTATGCATAGATATGTAAACACAACTTTCTGTGTCAGTTTTGTGTTGTTAATATATGATTCATGAATACTTGGTATTGGATAAGAAATTAAGGTGCTACCACTTGATCAGATAAGCTGTTTCTGTGGGTTTCTCCAGCATGTTCTTGTCCCCTTTGCTTGTCCCTACTTCCTCTCTACAACTAGATTCCAGGGCCAGTCATAAAACTGGGGAACCAGCATTGAGCCAAACCAAGCCTTCTGAATGTGGGTGTCAATTAGGAGGCCTAGGCAGTCTACGGGACCTCTGACAATGGAAACACTATTTATCCCTAGTACATAAATGAACTTTGGAAGCTCATTCACCATGGAGGGTTACTCTATCAGCCTAGATACATAGAAGGGGGGCTAGGACCTCGCCAAAATAATATGATAGACTTTGATGATCCCCATGGAAAGCTGCACCATCCCTATGGAGTTGATGGGCTGCGGGATCGGAGGACATGGGAGGATGGGAGGGAGAGGGAACTGGGATAGATATGTAAAAAAATGTTGTTTCTAAATATGAAAAGTTAAGGGTTTCATGCCTCAGAAATATTAATTTTATCTCTCTCAGTAGTTGCTAGTTGTCAGTAGCTCTTCACCCAGAATGAATTTCCATGAAATTTCTTTCCTCCCCTTTAGAGTGTCTGTTGATGTTATTATCCTTTAGAACCTGTTAAGATACCTGCTAACCACCAGCAGAATAATAACAGAAAGTGTGGCTTTCAGAGGTGATTAAATCATGAGGTCAAAGCCTCAGTACCAAGGTGTTTATGAAAAAAATGTATTTTCTCTTCTCCCATGTAAAGAAACAGTAAGAAGTAGCCATGTATTGGTCACACAATAGTTACTCATGAGATTTCAGACTTGTGCGTTAATTTGGCATTCATTGGACTGCTTATATCTCTTATATCTGATAAATCAATTTCCTTTCAATATACTATACCACATGATAAATTATAGTGTTTGATAATGTGTTAAAATTTTCAGATATTAATGAAATATATGAACTGTCAGTATGTAAAATGTACATTATATATAATCATTGAAATATGTGACACATGAATTTACAAGATTTCATGTTTTCTTCTTACTCAGATATTTTTTTCATCTTCTAAAATAGACACTTGGAAAATATGAATCTAAGGCCTACATCTAACTAGATTTTCTGCTTTTAAAAAGAGAGTTGCTACCCAGGAATAGGAGAATATTGATCTAATCCTATATATATTTAAACACGAAAATATTTTTGCTTTTAAAATAAATATTCTTGTTGGGATTCCAGTACAGTATATTTAAAAAGTATTGCTTATTATCCAAGTCATCAATTTTGATGAAATTGAATTCACGTTTCCCCCTATAGGATTTTCATCCTGCAGTCTCCATTCTTGTTGTCAGTTAATCAAATCTGATTTTCTTTACATAGTCATCAAACTTGAATTTGTTATGGGTTTTTGCATTGTTAATAAATTTATATGATTTTCTTTCTCAGTTTCTGCAAGCTGGGATGTACCTTGCAAGTTTCATCTGTTCAGAGAACCCCACAAAATTTTGTTTACCTTCAAAACTTAATCTAGGTCTTGATAAGAAGTGTCCTTAAAAGTAATTAAAACAGGATAACTGACATTTCTAGAGTGCACACCCATGCAGAATATACCAACATATTCTCATTTTATATAATTGTTGCTTCTTTAGCAATCATAGCACAATAAATTAATGGACCTTTGATGGTATATGTTATAGTCTAGTTATTAAGTAATTTTGCAGAGATGGGAGATGACTTCAAAATATTGTGTAGCACTTGAGGTCTGTCAAAATAAATAAATAGATGAAATACTAATGAATTTATTATGATTTCTCTTAATACCTTTTTCTGCTTCCATCATGTATCTAATCTAAAATTTCTGAAGAACACATCATATCATGTAGTTAATGGCACAAAAGTTCTATTCATAAAGTTTAAGTCACGATAACACATCTCATCAGTGTAATTAGACTTCATGTTTACCAATTTGTTTGATTAAAGGCTATCCTACTATTTGCTCAAAGCTTGAACCTACTGAATACGGAAGATTTACCTGGTGCATATGTGATGGAGGCTGACCACTATATTCAATTGTTTCTACATTTACTTCATCCGAGACTTTTCTATAGCATCATTAACTTATAATTTTTATAAAAAATCTTTAAAGCAACATCTAGAGGAAAAGGTGAATTTAATGTCAGGACTCTGAAGTTTATGTTAAAATGATGACTTCATTCAATTCACCTGAGAAGATCATATGACAGACCCAAAATACAGGGGATGGTGAACTATATCAAACTAAAGTGGATGCAGCTGAAATGTCACATGCTAAGAACAAAATCCCAGTGATGTATTCCCAGTTAGAATAGTTTGAGATTCTACAAAATTATGTAGTTTGAGAATCTACAAAATTATTGTCATGTCAGACAAAAGGCATTGTTAAGTATTGCCCTATTTTACATTAAAATCTATTTTATATTGAATTGAATAGATGTAAAATAGAATATATTTCTAACATTATTAAATGTGTGACAGTGATTTATAATGATCATCATTAGTTTCTAGAAATTCAAGAAAGAAATTTGGTTCTCTGTATTTAGATGTAGTAGGTATTTAAACTTTTTATATTTCATAATATTTTTCATTAATGTAAAATGTACTTGAAATTAATCACAAAAATATAAATGTAGTATAAATTTGTAACATAAATGATAAATACAATAATTCAGTTGAGTAGAATTTGTCTATTTAAATTGCTAACATGAAACTTTCATATTACTATTTAATGTTAATAGAACTTAAAGTTTTTTCACAATGAGTATTAATTATTTAGTATATGAAATAATGTTAGTTCTCTGATCTTAATGGTGGCATTCACTCTCAGTTTGCTTGAATATGAATTTTTCTATAAATATGATCAAGCCCTGACAGGACAAGACAGAACAGATTTTCCTCCATCTTGCCTTCTAGCTGAGACTCTTTTAGGTTTAACTAGAATTTGATCTCCTTGTTGGAGCAACCTGTGGAAAATTGTCCAACTCTTTTTCTAGGAAACAGTTCACAATGCACCAGGTAGCTTATTTTATCTCCTGTTAAATTTTCCTGCTTGTGCAAACACCTCCTCCAGCTAAGTGATTATCTTAACTGCTGTGAAACTGCTTGCAATAACCTCTCACTACAGTTCCAGAGTGACATACCATGATGCAGGTTTGTCTTAAAATACCCCTGACCCTAAACACTCAATGCTATGCTTGGGTTTTCAATATCTGAATGTAGCCCCAGAAAACTGGAATAAAGACTCTCAGTTGGTGTATCTCAATCATCAGCTCCCTGTAACAAGGCAATGCCAAATTTGGTCTTTATTACCTTAAATTTAGGGTAAACTGAGTATATGGAACTGCAAATACATCTCCATTGTCTGTGTGGAAGAGTCTGTGTTTTATTTTTTTAATAGACACTTTGTCCTTACATCGGATACTTTACTTCACCAGTTTGCACTTGCCAAGTTTAGAAACAACAGTAAGTTTTTGAAATTTCAAAACATGATATCTTCTCCTCTTCAGTTGCATCCCCAACCTTATGTCTTGCAGGGTGTCAATCTGTGAATGTGAAATGGGACAAGCAGCCTCAGAATGCTCAAACATTGTTAAAAGTGGCAAATAATCAGTTACACAGCTCCATCCTACTCTGGGTCTTTGGTAATTTTCTGAATTTACAGTGGAATCACTGGCTCAAATTACTAGGTAATGAAACTATTGTTAGAAGTTTCTATTTAGAATAACTTAGCCATGATCCATGCCAAATATGCTTTGATTTCCTTCAGAGAAAGGAAAAATGAATGCACTCCATCATGCCAATATAGCCACCCAAAGAATGCTTTCTAAACATTGAAGTGTGTTTGTGTGCCTGTGTTTTCTAAGCTGTTTAGCATTTCCACAAACTCTAAATAAGACACACTAGGAAAACCATGCTCTGAGGACAACAAGGTAGAAAAAGGCTTAATGTCATCTCTGCGGACTCTTAAAAACACAGGTGTGAGAGCTGTGATTTAGACTCAAACTACATGAAGAACAGTGAAGAATCTCAGAGGAAGATTTAGAGCATTCATTTCTCCAAGACTTAGTGATCCAATTACCATTAGAGTCGTGTGGAAAGAGACTTTCATTTACCTCTAGACGGTGTAATTTAAAATGATTATCACATTTATAATATTTCAGGAACATTGTTTTGTTTATAGACTCTCATATGACAACACTTGGGATAATATAAAAGTTTTAAAACATAAAAACACTGTGCAATGTTTTCAGTAAAGTTGAAAAAGGAAGCACCACAGAAATGCTTAGTCCATTAATTTGACTCTTCAGTAAACCCTAATTTTTTCTTTCCAACTTCATTTATTCAGGTTAAACAACTTCCACTGAGTAAAATGTAAAATTAAAAATAATGTTTACTAGTCTTCCCTAAATGACTCTGTTAGATGGACATAAAATATAATTTCATTAGCTGAAGTAATTAAGGCTAGCTTAGATAGGAACTATATCATGAAGGAGTTTTTTTAATCTGTCTGTGTGTGTGTGAGTATGTGTGTATGTGTGCCTGCATGCACACATGTACTTGCCATGTTGGAAGAATAAAGAGACATGAGAAGAGAGATGAACATATTCCTTCTACTCATGTACACATTTTATTCATACATTTTTCCTTCTATATGTGGTGAGTTTTCTTCATCTCACACTTCTTTAGAAACTATGTAATTTTATATTCATTTACTCTATTTCTTAATAAGTATATGTGTTATAGTCACGTATTCACATATCAGCACACTCATGTGCTTACACACGGTGGCAGGTGATTGTAGAGAGTACAAAGGACACTGTTCTATTTGATCCTTTGACTTTTAACATGCCATGTCTAGTTTATGGGGTCCTGGAACAAATAATCCCACATATAAAATATTTAGGACATAAATGATATCATGTCTACATTTACATAAAGCTAACCACTAATTTATTTATACCCTATTTTTCAATTAGATTTTATCCTTGTTTAATAATTTAAATAATTTTTATTTGTACATCATCACCCACTACATAATAAATGCTTTATGACTAAGTTAGAGTATTAGTATTATTATCTAAATGTTTGTCTCACTTCATTTGTGAAAAAATTAAAAAAATTGTAATGAGTTCTTACTTTGAATTTAAAAATGTGCACTGGTTTATCAGGTAACTCAGAAAAAGTGATAGCAACTACTCCCCATATTATACATTACCAATGAAAGAAACTCATCTCCAATCACCAGGAGTTGTAAATTTGAACGAATTCATGACTCTCCTTCATATAAAATCCATCTGGCCTTTTAGGAATGCTCTTTCTTTCCTCTCATTTTGAATCTTAAAAGCAACAAGGCCATCTCCCACAAGTCAATTTTTTTCCCTGAACTTCTCTCCCTTTCCCTTCCCTGTGCTGCCCTGCTCCAATGTCCTTAGACTTGCTTGAATTCCTCTTTGCCTACACTATATTTCCAGAAAATCTCTGTACTGTGATGGATAAATTCTTGGAAATAAAAGACAAGTTGTGATACACATGCATTTCTTTGGTGTGATTTTCCAAACAATGTGACACCAGTGTCATTCAGATTCTGTATTTGATCGTTCTGTTCTTCTTATCACTGTAGCCTTGATCTCAGTGAGAATTCGGACAAATACAGGGGAACAGGCTTGGGGGTGGGGGGAGTTGTAATAAGCTTGTACCTTACTTCTACACACACAAAATTAAATCACCTGGTCATGCTTAATCACAAAAGAGATGAAAAATTTTACTCTAAATATCAGAATAGAAACAAAAAATAAACAAGAACAATGCTTTCCTAATACATTGAGCAAACCTATCAGTGAGTGGTCTGTCTTTGTGTGTGATCAATTGAAAAGACCTGCCTTATGTTGAGTGGGCAAGTGTGACTCACTGGGCAAGAACATGGAAATAACTTTCCATCCATTACCAAGGCATTTCCTCCAATTTGTTTCACTAGCAAAAAAAGCTGGTAATATGCTTCTGTATATTTTTCAACTATTGTGAAATGAAGACGTTGTCATGACTTCAAGATGAACTTTTAAAATGTCAGTGGCTGATATAACCAAGAGTGTGCCTCCTGCTTTGTTTATCCTCACTTGTGGAATTATTTTATGTCCTTTGCTATTTCATTTACACACTAAATGTACTAAAGATGTCACGGCTGTAGCTGAGACTGTGCATATCTGCACACTTTTTGTCTAAGATTTGTTTTACTCATTTCTCTCTAGTCCTTGCTTATATTATAAATATAACTCACTCTGGGAGGCTTTATTTTTCTTTTCATATTCTAGATTAGATGCAACCTGTAATTTCTGAATGTGCCTACTGAAGTTGTTTCCTTCAGTTCACATAATGATTGCAAAGCACTTCTTAGAGCACAATAAAAACTGCCACAGATGATAAGGGCAAAGAAATGTACTCTCTTACAGATCTGGAAGAAAAACTTCAATAGAAAAGCTCTAACAGCATCCTGAAGCCTCTGAAGGTTGTAAGTAAAGATATTTCCTAGCAATGTATTCTAGATTCTTGAGATTTCAAAACCTTTGTTTGACTCCTGTCTATGCTATTTTAAAACCACATCAGATGTAGATGTTGAACTCACAAAAAGATATTATGAATCATCCAAAGAAAATGTTTAATATTAGAAGCCAGTCATCATTATTAAACTTCAATTAAAGACCCTGGACATGTTTCCAAAACTGTTCTTAACATAACTGTTGACTAGCAATTATCTTTGTATTCAATTTTCTAATTCAATTGCTTTTTAAGAAATACAGATCCAGAGGAACTGATAAATAAACTTGCAATAAGACCCATGTTCTATATGAATTATTTTAATTTCAATTGTGAAACTATTTGAAATGCAATTGAATTGAGAATACATATTAACTGAGAAAGTGACTGGTATTTTTCTGCACTATGTGATATATTTCTAATATTAGTATGTAATAAACAACACTATCAATTGACATATCCATGTGCTTGATGTCAGGAAATGTGAGTATAGTGATAGAATTTGATACTTCCTTTGTAAACGTATTTTGAGAAGTTTCGTATTCTTTCTTTAACTAATGAAATACAAAATAATGAAAATAGTCAGGTGGTAGGGGCACATGCCTTTAATCCCAGGACTCAGGAAGTAGAGGCAGGCAGATCTCTGTGAGTTTGAGACCAGACTAGTGTACAGAGTGAGTTCCAGGACAGACTCCAAAGCTATACCGAGAAACTCTGTCTCTACCCTGCTCCCCAAAATCCAGACAGTTTGGATGTCTGTAAAATTATTCCACAACTAGTCTTTTTGTTCTGTTTTGTTTATTCTTTCTTTGGTTTTATCAAGACATGGCTTCACTATGTAGCCCTGGCTGTCCTGTAACTCACCATGTGATCTGAGTAGCCTAGAATTCACAGATATCCACCTGCCTCTGTATCCCAAGTGTTGGGAGTCACTATGCCCAGTTTCAATAAGTTTTTCCTATCATTGTCCACCTTCAGAAAGAGCAAAACATTTTGCCCAGAGAACACACTGGAGTCTCAAGTGCTAGTATTAACTCTAAATTCTTTCTTCTTGTCCCTAGATATACTGTTTTTTTTTCCCCACATTTCTTTTTCAGTGGATGTTTGGAAGCCACACTGAATTTTAGCAACACTGCGGGTAAAACCCTCACAAACCCCTTGTGCCTTAGCAAGGACCAGGTCATTTCCTTGCACATAGGAAATGGGGATCTAGGTCCATAGACTGGCCATAGTTTGCACCCTGATATTATATTCAATGTAACAGATAAGTCCTTGTATAACATAGACTTAAATTTCTGTGGTGTGTTGGAATCATTTTTATTAAGTTAGGGCCATATATCTTGTCATTTGCCCTAATCAATACAAGTTTTAAAATGTCAATAAGAATGCTATTTAATCAACTTTTTTAACCAAAAATTTCAAGTGCAAAGCCATTAACAATGATATTGAGAAAGGTTGGTATTTAAGATTAACAAGGAAAATTCAGTGACTCCTTTGAGGATAGCTAAGTAAACATGGCATTATTTTCTAAGTAATATAAACTATCAGAGAATAAATCAGTAAAAGAAATTGAATTATTGCTTTTCATTAAACAGAATATAAATAATAATTTTCACAAAATAGCAAAAGGAAAAATTCCAAAGTGTTCTAGAAATAACTAGACTCAAAACTGCTATAACAAGAAGTTATGTACAGTTCATGGCAGGCATGGTCCAAAATTTTTCATAGAAGTAAATGTGAAAAGATGTAAACAGTGCTGTGACTGAGACACTTTAGAAGTATGCTGTGGAGAAGGGCAGGCACTGTACCTCCTCTCAGATAGAAAGCCACTGGGGGAAAGACTCTTCAAAGACAACTGATATTTATGCAAGACTAATCAGGCATCTCCAGAGAAATGATAAATTGAGATGCAGAAAATGAATAACAATGGGGACGATGTAGTATGACTATGGCAAAGTTGTAAATTTTAGGCATAGTTTATTAGTGTGAGGGAGATGAAGAGCTATATAGAAAAAATGAAAATTACATCAAATGCTTTGAAATAAAACATATTGGCTCTGGTAATTACAACCATGGCCTAGTCCAAACATGAGCAGAATATTGTTGAGCAGATATATGCTCCAAAGAATGATTTTGCTTAAAGTCATGGAGAATTCTCTATCACCTATATTAAGTAACTGATGCAATGGTTCACCTGTTCATAAGGACACTTCCTTAAACAAAAACTCCCTGCTTTACATATTTTCTTCTATTGTCATGGTTGACATAAGTAAATCTATTATAGTTAAGTATTTTTCACATTTCTGTTGCTTGCCTATTGAATGGGGTTTCCATCCTAAGCCCTTGCCCAGCTTCTGTCAGTACATTTTTATGAATTCATTCATATCCAGTACTATAATTATTGAAGACAGGAACACACTTTGTGGAGATGAGCATGTGCAAAGATTCAAGTAGTGTGTTAAAAAAGAATCCTTAAATAAATTATTGATGTTTTGGAAAATATAAGAAATGAAAACCAAAGGCAAAACTAAAAGCAAACCCATAAATCAATGAACTTAATGAATTTCAAGTAAGTGAGATAGCAAAATAATTAAAACTGAAGTTGAGGAATAAATATAATCTATTACAGCAAAAGTGAATTTCCACAAGGTCAAGAGAGTAACTACAAATTATAATATATTTTACTTATGGGAAACAAAATTGTGATGACCAAAACTGAACAGAAATTTGTGGATGTGCTATGTGATCATCTGCAAGAGACTAACAAGTGTTAATTAATTGAGTTAATTAGAGGATAAGTTTCTGTCTAAGCTTACATAGTTCTTACCATTGGATGTAAGTATTTATTTTTAAATGTCAAGCACTAAAGTATACATGGCTTATTTCACAGAATAGAAATTAATGTCATCAAATCCCTGCTGTCCATGTAAAATTTACAGTTCACAGATTTCCTGAAATGTTGCTTAACTATGTATGACCTGCAAAACTGACATTTGAAAACAAGAGTTTATGCACTGGCAGGTTAAAGGGAATGCTAGTTAAATGGAATACTTAGCTTAGGTTCAGGATGGGTCACTTCTCACAATTATAGTGTAAATAATTTTAAATTTTTCCTTACTTGAAAAACAACATTGTCTTAGACAGAAAATCATATCATAAATTCATGAATATTAAACATTTAACATTACCTTTTCAGAGTGTGAAAATGCCTGATATTGTAATTTCTAATATATAGGCATATAATCCTAGTTATCATAATTATTCTAAGAGTTAAGATGAGAATGTGGTTCTAGCCTTTCCCCATAAGAGGCTGAAATCGAAATTAAGGGTATTTTTGTAGAGATATAAATGAAAAAATACTTTGATATTAATATATTTCTAGTGCTGTTCTTGTTTTCAAATTAACAGAGGAGGTGAAACTTAGCAGGTGTTTAGAAGCACAGTGTTTTTTTCTTGTTTTGGTTTTTTTGGCAACTCTCAACTATGGCTTTGTTCAGTTGAATCCTAAGGAGGGTTCTTGAAATCTAATTTGATCTAATCCTCTGTGTTGAACTACAGCATTTATCACAGCAGTGGCATTAGCTGAAGCAGCTGTGAGCTGGAATAATGTTTCTTTGCATATTGTTCAGGAAGAAGGGGATAACTCACCATACTTAAGCCCAGGGCTGGCTAAGAACTTCTCTCATTATAAAACTTCAGAAAAAGTATAACTATAATTTCTTACAGGTTTCTTACCATGGTTTGTGTGATTTCTGAAATCTCATTCCAGCCTCAGGGTTCCTTATGAGGTATCCTTGGTCCTATGTAGCAATGCCACAATAGATATGGTTCAGTATCTGTCTCATCTTGTATCCTTACTACTTTACAGATAACATTATCCTCCCAGTGAAAAAGTGCATGAATTTCTTCAACTCAGTCTCTTTCTGGAATATATAAGTTATTGAAAGTTTAAAATTCAAACATAACTGAATGTCTATTAACAGCACAGTGAATTAGCCATGCAAACTAGATTTTTGTGAACTAGACCAAAGTCTTACCCGAATCCTAGTAGCATGATAGTTTCATGAACACAAGTTATCAAAATGTGCAAGCAGGTACAGCAGACTGGAGGCCTTTTAAGCCATCACTCTCAATATTAGATGAAAGGGAGTTTGTATAACAGGGCAGGCTCAAGGGAAGCATGAAGGCAATGGAGCATCATCTGTGGCTACTTAATCTTACTCTGCACTTTACTTAACCACTAATATATTTTGTGTTCTCAAGACATGTATCAAATAAATCCATAGAATCTAGTTATATCACTTATACAAAGTCCTAGATAACCAAGCAAAAACTTTAAAAGTGTGTGATAGATAAAAATTCTCTGGAAGACAAACATAATCTACAGAAATCATTTAATATTTTGTCAGAAATTTGTCATTTAAGAATTAATTAAAGAAATAATTAATATATATAATATATGTGTATTATATATTTATATATTATATCTCCCAGGATTCATCAGACAGAATCAGATGGATCCAGATGGATCTCTCTGAGTTCAAGGACACCTACTTGTACTTTGGAAATCAGTATGGTGACTCCTCAAGAAAATGGTAATCAGTCTACCACAAGATCCAGAAATTCCACTCTTAGGCATATACCCAAAAGAAACACATTCATACAACAAGAATATCTATTCAACGATGTTCATAGCAGTGCTGCTTGTAATAGCCAGAAACTGGAAGCAGCCTAGATGCCCCTCAACTGAAGAATGGATAGAGAAAATGTGGTACATTTACACAATGGAGTACTACTCAGTGGAAAAAAAAAACAATGGAATCTTGAAATTTGCAGGAAAATGGATGTAACTAGAAGAAACCATTCTTAGAGAGGTAACCCAATCACAAAAAGACAAACATGATATGTAGTCACTAATATGTGGATTTTAGACATAGAGTAAAGGATTACCAGCCTACAATCCACACTGCCAGAGTAGCTAGTAAACAAGGAGGACCCTAAGAGAGACATACACAGTCCCCTGAAGAAGGGGAAAGGGTCAAGAATCCCTGAGAAAATTGAGAGCAAGGGAAGAAGGTGAGGGAGCAATGAGAATGAGAAAGGAAGAAGGGGAAGAATGCAGAGATAATGAGGAAGCAGAAAGGTCGAGTCAGGGGAAGAATAGAAGAAAGGATATGTGATGGGTAGGGTTTTAGTTGGGGGGGGTGGTAGGGGAGGACGGGAGGGAGAAGGAGACTGGGATTGTCATCTAAAACAATCTTGTTTCTAATTCAAATAAAAAAATCTGAAAAAGAAAAACAAAAAGTAAATCAGTCTAAGTGAGTAACAGAATTTACACCTTTAATCCCAGAACTAGAGGGTATATCAGGAACTCAGTGCAGTCTCAGAGAACAGTCTGGTTCTTTGTGCTGAGCAGGGATGTCTAGCATCCTGAGGCTTGGAGGAGAGCAGTGTAGTCTGAAGATGCAGTCTGAGGTTTATGCATCTCCCCTTTTGTCTGATATATAGATATATATCCTTAAATACTTTTATTCATGTTATCTTTGTTCACATTAGGTTTAGGAAGCCATGTTGGTGAGAATAAATGTATATAGTTTCTCTGATGTGTCTTGGAGACACTTAACCTGTTTCTCTGGATCTTGTAACCTTTCTCTCCCACTTTTCATAATTATCCCAAAACCTTATGTACAGGAGCAGTGTTGTGGATACTTCAGTTGGAACTGGGCTCCATTACTCTATAATAATTTGATAAGTTGTTTTCTATAATGATATTTGTCTGTTACAAAACAAAGTTACTTTGATGAGGAGTGAGGACTACATGTATCTGTGGGCATAAGCACAATATTTAGAGTGTAGTTAGGCTTCATGCTTGTTTAATAAAGTTGCATTTAGGTTCTCCTCCAAGTTCTATGACTTCAGTACTCCTGTGTATTTGGTTAGATTTCTAGTACCAGGAATGTTTTCCTTCTTGAATCAGTCCAAAAGAGTAACAGTTCACAGACCTTTAATCACAACACTAGAGGACTATATAAGGGACAAAAATTAGTATGAGGCATTTCTTATCCAGCCCCACTGAGGAGAGGCAGCAGTTTGAGACTTGGTGAAGAGCTCATACATCATGTGTGGACCAGCCATTTCAGCCTGACCTAGAGGTAAGAGCTAGTGACCAGCTGCTTTGCTTTCCTGATTTTCAGCTTGAACCCCAATATCTGTTTTTGGGTCTATTATTTTTTCATAATGCTTTGGAGGAGAGCTTTTGCTTTTGTTCCCACAGGTGATGAAAGGCTGTGGATTCCTTCAGGAATATTATTGATCAAGTTTTCAAGGGAGGCCCCCTGAAATTTGACAGGTGATGTATCTCAACAAATATTACTGGTGATCTTGCTGGGACTTGGTCATTATCTCAAAATGTCTCAGGGACCCTAAAATGCCTTCACTCACATTTAACAGGAAGCAGTCTAGAGAACACTATGTCTACATTCCAAAAAGTTGGGTTGTGGGAAGTTTTTGGTTATTTGGGTGGGTCGTGAATATTTGTTATTTAGGGGAATATAGGAATTTATTAATGATAAAATAAAAGGCAAGATTATTGAATCTACTTTAAAAAACAGCTATTCATCTGAAATATTTTGCATTGGTATGGACTTTTGTATACTACTAATAATTTCAGGTCATTTTTGTTACAGCACTCTATATAAGTGTTTCCACTTTTGTTTAAAAGATTTTTGTGTAGTGATACCAATTTAAGCTTATTTTTGTTTTTTATAATATTATATATGTATATATATATATATATATACACACACACATATATATATATGTGTGTGTGTGTCTACTCTTCTTTAATGTATTGTATCATATATATGTATGTGTGTGTGTTTGTGTGTGTGCATGTGTGTATGTATGTGTATGTGTGTGTGTCTACTCTTCTTTAATTTATAATATCTATTCTGTTCACTTAAAAATATAAGATAAAATTCTAGTTTTTTTTGTTTGTTTGTTTTTCAAGACAGGGTTTGTCTGTGTAGCTTTGGACCCTATACTGGCACTTTCTCTGGAAACCAGGATGGCCTTGAATTCACAGAGATCCTCCTGCCTCCCAAGTGCAGGCATTAAAGGCGTGCTCCACCAACACCCGGCTAATATTCTAGGTTTGAAAGCCACTAATATAAACTATTTAGGATAATCAAGAAACATTGGTTAGTAGTGAGTTATTTATAATAGTCAAATTTGTAGACATGTTAGGTATGTTTTCTAGGTCATAGAGTATTATATTTTAGATAGATAAATCATCTTCAAAGACCTATTGAATATGACATTTAAAATGTTTTGTTAATTTAGGGTTTTTCATGAAAATGAGACATATCTGCTCCTGGCAGCACCAATTTATTTTATAAAAGGATGATGGGCATTGAAGAAACTCTAGTGAAGTATGCTTTCATTGTGCCAAGATTAGCCATTTGGGCAAGAAATTTGTTTGCCTTGACTATTTGACTTTGTTCTGTGAAGACTAGACTTTCTTTCAGTACCCATAGAAAAATTACTGCTTAATTTTTTCTAAACAAGACAGGTAAGTCCTTCAAATTTCCTCCTTCACTGAAAAGTCTGCCAGATAATCTAGGCCTGTAGACTGGATTCATTAAGGTAGGTGATGTAGTATTTTCTAAGAATTTGCTAAATGCAAATGGACTGAATACTGTAAATTAATTCTTATTTAGTAACTGTTTTGCTGTATATAGTTTCAGTATGTTAATCTTAAAACCTTTCATTTTTATTTAGACAAAAAGGGGGAATGCTGTGGAATATTATTTAAGGTGTGGTACATTTCTTCCTACTTCTCCTGTTTACAATGCAAAAACATGTTCAACTTGTTCAGTAAAATTAAACTGTGGTAGGAAGGAAACAGGTATAGCCAGTGTTCTTAATTGGGAAAAGGGCAGAAGGTCTTGATGGTTTTTTAAGATACTCAATCAAGCAGAGAGATTAGCTACCTGCAATTCAGCCTTTATGACCTAACAGAATTTCACCCCAACCTTTGAATCCTGAGTTCTATAGAGGGGTAGGTAGAGATCTAAATAAAGTTTCCTGTAATGGCTTTGAGAACAGTACTATATGAGCGAATAGAATTCCTGCCAGCTCTGGTCCTTGTGGCTGAACCCATGCTGGTAGCAGTAGAGATGCAGTTGCTGATTTGGGCAGCAGTTGCTTAAGGGGCAGACACTGAATTGTGTGTAAAACAATACCTCCCTAGTCCTTTTATAAACACTAATCTGGGATATGTCAATAAATATAATTAATACCTGTGACCTTTTTTCATGCTTTAGACTTCGGAAATATATTACAATATCAACTGCTACTTGCTCTTTTGCAACTACTGAAAGTCCCACCTTGTATGGAAATATTACATTACCTGCATGTATCTCTTAGGATTCTGCCTGTGTTATTTGTACCCGAAGAAAAGATCGTGGGAAAAGAAAACATTTAAAACAATTGGAATAAGTATTTTATAAATTAGTATGGGTAAATTACTCTTTCTGTAAGAGTGTTTCTTGAAGCAAAGACAAATGAATACATTACTTTCCTTCCTATTATGATAAAGTTTAGATAGAGAAGGTCTAGAAAAAGAAAATCATGGTAAGTTCAAGAGAGGGCTTAGCAGTTAGGAATCCATGCTGTTCTTCTAGAAGATATGGATTGAGTTCCCAACATCCATGTCAGGTGCCCACAAACAACTGCTAACTATAGTTCCATGTAATTCTTCACAATTCTCTGTCCTCGATTGGGCACCTGCATACATGTGTCTTACATTCACAACAACATAGAAACATGAACATAAACATAAATAAAAAACGATTTTTTTCCTAAAAATCCACCCAGTATATTCTAAAACCTAGTATCATTGTGCTTGTAATATATATGACACATATTGTATATATTATATATGTTTTATTATATATTGTGATACTTTTGTCTCTGTAAGGTGGTAGCACTCTTAGTAGGCATAGCTTTGTTTGAGTAGGTGTGGCCTTATTGGAAGCAGTGTGTTACTGTGGGTGTGAACATGGAAGTCTCCTATTCTCAAGGTACTGCCCAGTGTGCTTGATCACTTCCTGTTGCCTGCAAGAGATAAGACTCAGCTATTTCTCTAGCATCATATCTGCTTACATGTTACCATGTTACATCATGATAATCATGTATTGAACCTCTGAACTGAAAGCAAGCCACCAAAATTAAATATTTTCCCTATGTATAAGTACTCATCCACTACAAGAGGCACCATAGATTTCTGAGGTCTCCTCACTGACACCCACGTTAATGTGGTCTGGATCAGTCCCATGCTGGTTTTCCAACTATCAATCTGGGGACCATGAACTCCCCCTTGTTCAAGTCAGTTGTTTCTGTGGGTTTTACTGGTCTTGACCACTTTGCTCATCACTCCACCTTCTCTGCAACTGGATACCAGTTCAGTTTGTTGTTTAGCTATTGGTGTCTGCTTCTGCTTCCACCAGCTGCTAGATGAAGGCTATAGGATGGCATACAAGTTTTTCATCAATCTCATTATCAGGGGAAGAATGGACTTTGGGAGCCCATTCAACAAAGAAGAATACTCCCTGAGCCTAGACACAATAGAGTGGGGCCTAGGCCCTATCCCAAATGATATGACAGACACTGAAGATCTCCTATGGAAGGTCTCAGCCTCTCTGGGGAGCAGAAAGTGTATGGGATAGGTAGGGTGTAACTTGGGGGGGGACAGGGGAGGAGGGGAGGGAGAGGGAACTGGGATTGACATGTAAAATAACCTTGTTTCTAATTCAAATAAAAAATGGAGGCAAAAATATTTTGCCTTATAGGAGTTGCAATAGAAAACCTAAGATATACATTATATAAATATTAAATACATATTGCACACACACACACACACACACACACACACACACACACACACACATCAGCATATTGCCATCACACTGTTTTTTTGTGTAAGACAATGAAAGTTCAAAAGATTAGCATATTAGTGAATTTGGTCCTAATTTAGAAGGTATAAAGGATCATAATTTTCTACAGGATTTATTTTTAATTATGATATGCTTAGAATAAAATTGCTACCTTTTATTATTCCTTAATTATGCTTATAAAACTGAGTATATTAACAGGAACAAAATTCTAAAAGGATCTGGGGTTTATTTGAATCAATATGTCAGAATAACATGGGATCTTAATTTATTATTGAATTACTTTCTAAAATCATGCAGATTATTATATTTTACAATCACAAACCTGGAGAAAATTCACAATTTCCAAGCATATATCTATCAATAATAAAAATTGAATCCCCAAGAAATGAGAGCTGTGTTAATGGTCCTCGGGGCTTAGAATATATTCCTCTAATCTGATTATTGCTGTCAAAAGTCACCCTAGCAAAGAATATCACCAAGCAGTAGTTGAGACAAACAACTGAGATTTGGTGCTTTGCCCACCTCTCTGATGCTTCCACCAATGAAAAATAAGTTGATTTGTAACTTTCTGTTCAGTTACTATAGAAGTTCGTGAAACTTCTTCTAAATTAGAGCACAGAATTTGGAATATCTTAAACATTTGCTTGCTGGCTATGACATTTGGTTCAAAAGTAAAGTCTCACTCATGTCCTTTGAAATGAGAGTTGCATTTTTGCATGCCAGCAGTGAAACTGACATAAATCTCAAACCATGCACAAAGTGATAAAATTAACTTAATAAACTGAATACATTCAGATAATCTTGATTTATCCACCATAGATAAGTACATAATATCTAATAATATTTTAAATTTTTAATTTGTATGTGTGTGCATGTGTGCTTGTGTGTGTGTGTGTGTGTGTGTGTGTGTGTGTGTGTGTGTGTGTATGTATGTATGTGTGTAGAGATCATAGAACAAATTTCAGGAAATTTAGTTTATTTCTTCGCTTGTGGGTTCAAAGCAACAATGACAATCATGATGTGTCAAAATATAATTATACTTTGTTATACACTAAGAGTTGTATATTCTATAGCAACTGTCTTATACATGCCCTTTACTTCCACTGGTTCTGTGCTATCAATACTTAAAACATCACAACTGCATCACCCTAATCATAACTATTATAACAAAAATTTCATACCTTGGGCTTATGAATTCTACTTTCCTATACCTCAAATGAGATTCAGTCCACTTCTGAATTCTTGCACATATTGAGCCTAAAATTGTTGAATGGCCAGCTGTATGCCATGAAGACTTTTCATAAGAAAAATACACATGTAAAGCTGAAGGACACAATATTTACTGCAATTTATTCCTTATAGGAGAGCTAGACACTATGCAAGCTTCATGGAGTTATAAAGTATAAGATGAACACTGCTTATAATTCTAGAAAAATATTTTTTGTCATCTCCCAATCCCAACACTTTATATTCAAAATACAATGAGAAGAAAATAAAGCTATTCATGTCACTAATTTTTTCCAGTTTTGTAAGAAAATAGGTATGATTTTTTGAATTTGATCTTTTGAAATGTTGACAATAAATATTTTGCCTCAGGATATGGACTTACATTTGGGGACGTATGAAATTTATAAAATATTTACTTGGTATTTTGCTCAAGGGAAAATAAATAATATACGACTTTTGTTGACTAGTTAGGTATTATAAATTAGGTCATATACAAGAGGATATAGTTTCTGGAATGTTTTTCTATTTTGATCCCAGCTATTATGGTTGTGGCAGAAATAATAACTGAAAGAAGAACTCTTCATACATCTTTGTCCACATTTCTTGTGAGTGTTTTTCTCCTTAGGAAACTTTTGGATTAGCATAGGATGTTGTTTTCCATTCAGAGGTTGGAGCACATTTGATTGGATTTAAGTTTTTCACCTAAGTATTTTGAGCAAAAACAGACTAATCAAGAAGCAAATGTAAAATCATACATTATTTTACAATGGGGATGATTTCTGAAAATCAATCTAATAGCTGGTTGCACAATTGCCTAATGTAAGCACCATATAGTGTATAATACATAGATGCTTGTCATTTAGTTAGACTGTTTACGACATTAAGATACAGGACAGGCAGCAAATATGTGAGGCTGCTGCCAGTACTACAAGTTATCATCTATTACTCTGGCTTTTTACAAGGAGACTAAAAACTGAAGTATCTAAAATATAAAAGAAAAATGCAGTCACTAATTGAAGACTGTGGAGTGCAGTAGTGCCATATACACTCTTGGCCTCTTAACCAGCCTACTGTTCACTGCTCTGAACACCCCTGTCTAAGACCCGAAGGCATGTGCTGGGGGTAAATACTGTTCCAGTACAGACCTCTACTCCCTCTCTCCTTTTATAGTCTTCCTCACATCTCAGTCGATTAATATGATGTGGTCAATTAATTACATCCTCATTGAGAATCTTAGCTTCCAGCTCTATATTCATCATCACAGCCTGTTTTGCTTCAGTTGCACATCTTATTCATGCCCTGACTCCACAGCCTTGCTAATCTCACTCTAATGGGCTGTTTGTTATATACCTGTGTACTGGAAAGGAAAGCATGTCCCAGCAGCTACTACATATGTTCATACCACTTGCTATCACCATGGTGCAGTAGGATGCTAGCTCTCCTGATTCTTTCTAGAAATAAAATTACATCTAAACTTAGCTTTATTCTTTCTTCCAGTCTTTGTATAATAAAAGATCTGGTTGGTCTTCAAACACAGTTGTGGGAAAGTAATTAATGGTAAGTTCACAAACTTATCAGGAACTCCATAATATTCTCTTCATTCACCTGTTGTCAGCAGTGAGGTTGATTCCATATCTTAGCTACCATAAAACTGGTACAACAATCATGACATGCAGGTTATGTCTAATACTAATTTTATTACCTGCAGAGGTTTACCCAACACTGACATAAGTAAGTGTTATGGAAGTTCTAATTATACTTATTTGAAAAACTGACATTGTGCTTCACAGTGGCTATAAGCATTTACTTTAGCACAAACATAGTGAAAAGGCCTTTTTCCACATCTCCACTAGCTCATGTTATCAGTTTTATGGTTAATTAGTCATTTTTATCCAGGAACATAGGACAGCTCAATGTATTTTTATTTGTACATAACTGAAATTCATGTACTTCAGTATTTCCCATGTTTATTGGGCCATTGTATTTTTTAATTTGTCTTCTGATAACTGATTTTCTATATGAGTTGCCCTTGATTGGTATTATTGTGTTTGTTGTTTCTTTTTATCTTGTATTCTTTTTATTTATCCTCTATGAACCAAATGTCATGCAAGTAGTAGGCAAATACTTACCCCCTCTTGAGGTTACTTATTTTCTCTATGATGGTTTTCCCTGCTATGCGAAAGCTTTTACAATTAATGTAATACAATTTGCCATTTTATAGTTTCTTGTGTTCTGGGAATTCTATATTTAAAAAAATGTGAGCAATATTTTAATTTTATTTTTCTGCTTCCCTTAGAGAATTAAAAAAAATCAAGGCTTCCATTAAGGTTTTTGGTCTGTTCTGCATGTATTTCAGTGTGAGACACAAATAAATGAGTCAAAATACTCTGTAAGTAGCCATTCAATAACATGTTATTTGCACATCTTTGAGAAAGCTAAACATTTGATATCAATTTTCCTATTTGTATGCCTCAACTTATAAAACACAATACAAGTAACACACTTCAAATGTTAAATATAATAACAGCTGTACAAAGTTGTAGAAAATCAGCCATGTATAATTGGCTGCTTCCAGTATGCCTAGCACTCAGGAGAATGAAGCAGGAAAAGTTTCATGAGTTCAAAATGAACTTTGGCTACATGGCGAGTATATTTATAGTAAGGATATTTCTCACCATTACTGAAAATGACAGCTAATAAGAATACAGGATTGTGGAGTCCAGGCCCAAGAAATACATATACAAAACAGCTAAAAATTCTAAGGTTCGGGGAACACTTTGGAAGATAGGTAGAAAGAGTAGAAGATCAGGGAGTTTGCTGTAAGACTGTTTTTCGTAGAAGTATGAGAAGTCTCAGCAACATGGCTGCCTAAACATGAGCTGCATAATAGACATGCAACAGTGGTTGGGGGAAATATCACAATGTCTCAAGCCTACACAAAGAACTACAACCAACAAAGGAATGCTGAGGCAATGAGAAAGCCTATTACTGAGGAAAGAGTACACTGATTATACAATATGAAATGGTCATCTCTCAAAAAATAAATACAAGTAACATTATACAAACTTAACAGGGTATATTTAGGAATAAATTTAAGTTTACATAGATAAAAAACATCTACACTGTAACAATTATTAATGAAAAAGGGGCCAAGTGTGTGAAATAAAACATAGAGGGTGACATGGAAGGGTTCAGAGAGAGGAAGGTGTAATTATAGTATAACTTCAGAAATAAAGTATTTTTTTGATTTTTTAATTAAGACTTTTATTTCTCTTTATTTTTATTGCAAATATTGCCTGGCAATCCATTTTACAAATGAAATGATGGACAAAAGATGGATTGAGCAAAAATACAGCTGATTAAAGAATGGAAATTTCAGTGCCATAATCTATGTAACTCATTTAACCCAGTGTTTCGCATCAGAGCTTAGAAGATAAGCAGTCAAGAGATTCTGTTATTTATTTCAGATTGTTGGGCTACATAGTGGTGAAACTAAAGCATATATAACTCCAAGCCCAGTACTTTCATTGGGACACTTTTCCTGAAGTGTGTTGTTCATAGAGAGAGGCCTACACTTTGGGTCTGTGATAGTGATTGTAGCTATTTTAGGCACCACTGTCTATTAAAGTAAACTGGGAGCTAACCAAGTTTTCATTTAGTTTCACAGTAAAGAGTTCTAATTTTTACTAAGTGCTATCCCTCACACTCTCAATAAATTGTACCATTTTAAAGGTAAATTTTGGGTGCAGGATTTCATTTCTGATGCAGTTTATATTAGAGTAGTCCTCTTGGGATGGTCTCTAATAACAAACTTTGCATTTCTAATTTCAAAGCTTCCTAAATATCTAAAGCATTTCTAAGTGCAGTGCTATTGCAGAATATCTTGGGCACAATAAAGAAACCATCTTTGAAAAGCTCAGTAAATTGTCTTATATAGTAATTCCTGCCACTTCTTAAAATGATAAAATATTAATTATTAATGTGTGTGTATGAAAGTGTGTGTGTGTGTGTGTGTGTGTGTGTGTGTGTGTGTGTGTGTGTGTGTGTACCACACAGTGCATTCATAGAGGTAAGGAGACAATTTGAAGAAGCTGCTAATCTCTTTCCACAATGAGATTCAGGGACTGAAGTCAGCTTGTCACACTTGCATGGCAAACACCCTTACCCACTGAGCTGTCTTTCTGGTCTTCCTCTTATACCTTGTAAGACCAGAATTACTCTTCAAGTGATTCTTGTACTGTACAGTGTCACCTGCCATAAGCCTGTATGTAATCTCAGGGAACGGAGGCAGAAAAATCAAAACATTTGACGTCAGCTAGGAACATATAATGAAGCCATCTCAAGCAAAACAAAACAACATAAAAAGGAAATGCTTATTCATATTCAAAGTGAAATTTAAAAGTTTACTTTAGAAAATATGCATTGTGGGGCTGCAAAGGTGGCTCAGTGGTTAAGAACACTGCCTGTTCTTTCAGAGGACTGGGATTTGAGTCCCAACATTCACAATGCAGCTCATACCTGCCTGTAACTCTAGTTCCAGGAGATCCAATGACCTCTTCTAGCCTCCATGGGCACCAAGCATGCATGTGGTACACAGACATACATGCAACCAAAACACACATACACATAAAATGAAAATAAACAAAAATTAAAAATAACATGCATTATAATCAGTGTTTGGTCATCCATAAAATGCAAATAGTAAAATTTCTACTGCTTATAAAGAACTTAGAAATAAACACAAGGAAGAGAAACAAAATTATGTGTAATGGCACTAGGAAATGCAATGTAGTCAGTCTAGGAGAATTCCACACAAATAACCCGATTTGCAAATGATGGGGAAGACTTGACCCACAGTAAATAAAATATTTCTTCATTTAAAAGTTAACCTGGCAAGACACATGGATTTTTTTTCTTTTTTTTTCTTTTTTTTAAAAATTATTAATATTTTCACATGTACTTTCCCTCTCCCTCTCCCTCCCCCACCCCCATTCCTTCTCCCCCACCTCCAACCTACCCCCCACCCCATCCACCCGCCACTCCCCAGGCAGGGTAGGGCCCCCAACCAGGGCTCCACCAAGTCCACCAAATCTTCCTGTGCTGGGCCTAGGCCCCTCCCCATGTGTTCAGAGACAGAGCGAATCCCTTCAAGTGGGATGGGCTCTCGAAGTCCCTCCCACCCACCAGGGCAAAACAACAGTCCACCTCCAGAGGCTCCCAGGAGTGCAGGGGCCTCCCCATTGGCATCCATGATCAGGGGGCTGGATTAGTCCTGTACTGGCCTCCCAAAGAGCATCTGGGGTCTATATGCTTTCCCTTTTTCAGGCCAACTGTTTCTGTGGGTTTCTCCAACCAGGTACAGACCCCTTCGTTCTTCATTCCTCCCTCTCTTCAACTAAGTTCCAGATTTCAGCTCAGTGTATTTCTGTGGATGTCTGTCTCTACTTCCATCAGCCACTGGATGAGGACTCTAGGATAGCATAGAGAGTAGTCATCAATCTCGTTCTAGGGGAAGGGTTTCTAGGCCATCCTCTCCTCACTGCCCGGACTGTCAGATCGTGTCATCCTTATAGGTCTCTGGAGATCTTCCTAGTTCCAGATCTCCTCTCGGACCTATAGTGGCTCCCTCTGATATGGTATCTCTCATCATGCTCTCTCTCTCCTCTATTCTTCCCCCAACTCAATATATCTGCTCCTCCATTTCTTCTCCTCTACTCTTCTTCTTGTGCTCTTATTGTGGCAGCACCCACTCCCCTACCCTCATGCTCTCAATTAGCTCGGGAGTTCATGCCACTTCCCATTCCTGGGGTCCATTTATCCCTTAGAGTCATTCATGATTTCTAGTTTCCTTGGGGTAGAGGATTATAGGCTGGTAAACCTTTGCTCTATGTCTAAAAATCATATATGAGTGAGTACATACCATGTTTGTCTTTTTGTGATTGGGTTACCTCACTCAGGATGGTTTCTTCTAGTTCCATCCATTTGCCTGCGAATTTCAAGATTCCATTGCTTTTTTCTGCTGAGTAGTACTCCATTGTATAAATGTACCACATTTTCTCTTTCCATTCTTCAGTTGAGGGGCATCTAGGTTGCTTCCAGGTTCTGGCTATTACAAACAATGCTGCTATGAACATGGTTGAACATATGTCCTTGTTGTATGGACATGCAGTATTTGGGTATATACCCAAGAGAGGAATGGCTGGATCTTGAGGTAGATTGATTCCCATTTTTCTGAGCAACCGCCATACTGATTTCCAAAGTGGTCTTACCTCTCCAGCATAGGTTGTCATTGGTATTTTTGATTTTAGCCATTCTGACAGGTGTGAGGTGGTATCTCAGAGTTGTTTTGAGTTGCATTTCTCTGATGGCCAAGGATTTTGAGCACTTTCTTAAGTGTCTTTCAGCCATTTCAGATTCCTCTGTTGAAAAATCTCTGTTTAGTTCTGCACCCCACTTTTTAATTTCATTGTATGGTGTTTTGGTGGCTAGCTTCTTGAGCTCCTTGTATATTTTGGAAATCAGTCCTCTGTCAGATGTGGGGCTGGTGAGGATCTTTTCCCATTCTGTGGGTGGTCATTTTGTCTTACTGACTGTGTCCTTTGCCTTACAGAAGCTTCTCAGTTTCAGGAGGTCCCATTTATTAATTGCAGACCTCAGTGTCTGTGCTTCTGGCGTGATGTTCAGGAATCGTTCTCCTGTGCCAATTTGTTCAAGGGTTGTTCCCACTTTCTCTTCTAAAAGATTCAGTGTGGCTGGGTTTATGGAGAGATCTTTGATCCATTTGCACTTAAGTTTCGTGCATGGTGACAGGTATGGATCTATCTGCAATTTTCTGCCTGTCCGAATCCAATTGTGCCAGCACCATTTGTTGAAGATGCTATCTTTTTTCCATTGTATGGATTTAGCACCTTTGTCAAAAATAAGGTGTTCGTAGGTGCGTGGGTTAATATCTGGGTCTTCAATTCGATTCCATTGGTCAATCTGTCTATTCTTGTGCCAATACCAAGCTGTTTTCAGAACTATGGCTCTATAGTAGAGCTTGAAGTCAGGGATGGTGATGCCTCCAGAGGATCTTTTATTGTAAAGAGTTGTTTTGGCTATCCTGGGTTTTTTATTTTTCCATATAAAGTTGAGTATTGTTCTTTCAATGTCTGTGAAAAACTGTGTTGGGATTTTGATGGGGATTGCGTTAAATCTGTAGATTGCTTTTGGTAGGATTGCCATTTTTACTATGTTAATTCTGCCTATCCAAGAGCACGGGAGATCTTTCCACTTTCTGGTATCTTCTTTAATTTCTTTCTTTAAAGTCTCAAAGTTCTTATTGTACAGGTCTTTCACTTTTTTGGTTAGTGTTACCCCCAGATATTTAATGTTGCTTGTGGATATTGTGAAAGGTGATGTTTCCATGATTTCTTTCTCATTGAGTTTATCATCTGTATACAGTAGGGCTACAGATTTTTTTGAGTTAATTTTGTATCTTGTTACCTTGCTGAAGGTGTTTATCAGCTGTAGGAGTTTCCTGGTAGAGTTTTTCGGGTCACTTATGTAGACTATCATGTCATCTGCAAATAGTGAGAGTTTGACTTCGTCTTTTCCAATTTGTATCCCTTTGATCCCGGGTTCTTGTCTTATTGCTCTAGCTAGAACTTCAAGTACAATATTGAAGAGGTATGGAGAGAGTGGACATCCTTGTCTTGTTCCTGATTTTAGAGGAAAAGCTTTGAGTTTCTCTCCATTTAGTTTGATGTTGGCTATTGGTTTGGTGTATATCGTGTTTATCATGTTTAGATATGTTCCTGTTATTCCTGTTCTCTCCAAGATCTTTATCATGAAGGGATGTTGGATTTTGTCAAAGGCTTTTTCAGCATCTAGTGAGATGATCATGTGGTTTTTCTTTTTCAGTTTGTTTATATGGTGGATTACATTGATGGTTTTTCGTATATTGAACCATCCTTGCATCCCTGGGATGAAGCCCACTTGATCGTGGTGGATGATTTTTCTGATATGTTCTTGGATTCGATTAGCCAATATTTTATTGAGTATTTTAGCATCAGTGTTCATGAGGGATATTGGTCTGTAGTTCTCTTTCTTAGTCTTATCTTTGAGTGGCTTGGGTATCAAAGTGATTGTAGCCTCATAGAAAGAGTTTGGCAATATCCCATCTGCTTCTATTGTGTGGAACAGTTTGAGGAGTATTGGTATCAGCTCTTGTTTGAATTTCTGGTAGAATTCTGCAGTGAAGCCATCTGGTCCTGGGCTTTTTTTGGTTGGGAGGCTTTTGATGACTGCTTCTATTTCATTAGGGGTTATGGGTCGATTTAAATTGTTTATCTGATCTTGATTTAATTTTGGTAAGTGATATTTATCCAGGAAACTGTCCATTTCCATTAGATTTTCGAATTTTGTGGAGTACAGATTTTCAAAGTATGACCTAAAGATTCTATGGATTTCCACAGTGTCCGTTGTTACATCCCCCTTTTCGTTTCTGATTTTGTTAATTAGTGTGCTCTCTCTCTCTCTGCCTTTTGGCTAGATTGGCTAGAGGTTTGTCTATCTTGTTGATCTTCTCAAAGAACCAACTCTTTGTTTCATTGATTCTTTGTAATGTTTTCCTAGTTTCTACTTTATTGATTTCAGCTCTCAGGTTGATTATTTCCTGGCATCTACTCCTCCTTGGTGAGTTTGCTTCTTTTTGCTCTAGTGCTTTCAGTTGTTCTGTCAGTTCTCTAATGTGACTTTTCTCTAGTTTCTTCATGTGGGCACTTAGTGCTATGAACTTCCCTCTTAGCACTGCTTTCAGAGTGTCCCATAAGTTTGGGTATGTTGTGTCTGCATTCTCATTAGATTCTAGGAAGTCTTTAATTTGTTTTTTTATTTCTTCCTCAACCCAGGAATGGTGCAATTGGGTGTTATTCATTTTCCAAAAGTTTGCAGGTTTTCTGCCATTTGTATTGTTGCTGAATTCTAGCTTTAATGCATGTGGGTCTGATAAGATACAGGGGATTATTTCTATTCTTTTGTAACTGTGGAGGTTTGCTTTGTTGCCTGCTATGTGGTCAATTTTGGAGAAGGTGCCATGTGGTGCTGAGAAGAAGGTATATTCTTTTGAGTTTGGATGGAATGCTCTATAGATATCCGTTAACCCCAGTTGGGCCATAACTTCTTTCAGGTCTTTTGTTTCTTTGTTAAGTTTTTGTCTGGTGGTCCTGTCTAGTGGTGTAAGGGGGGTGTTGATGTCTCCTACTATAAGTGTGTGTGGTTTTATGTGTGGTTTGAGCTTTAGTTATATTTCTTTCACAAATGTGGGTGCCTTCGTATTTGGAGCATAGATGTTCAGGATTGAGATTTCATCTTGATGGACTTTTCCTGTGATGAGTATGAAATGCCCTTCTTCATCTCTTTTGATTGATTTTAGCTTAAAGTCCATTTTGTTAGATATTAGGATTGCTACACCTGCTTGTTTCTTGAGGCCATTTGATTGGAAAATCTTTTCCCATCCTTTTACTCTGAGGTATCGCCTGTCTTTGAAGTTGAGGTGTGTTTCTTGTAAACAGCAGAAGGATGGATTCTGTCTTCGTATCCATTCTGTTAGCCTATATCTTTTTATGGGTAAGTTAAGACCATTGACATTTTGGGATATTAATGTCCATTGTTCGTTGGTTCTTGTTTGGTTTGGATTTATTGTTGGTGGTGTCATTGTGTGTGGATTTTGCCCTCCTGCTTCTTTTTGTGTTTGGCAATATTAGATTATCTATTGCCTGTGTTTTTGTGCATGTAGTTATGTTCCTTGGGTTGGAGTTTTCCTTCCAGAACCTTCTGTAGTGCTGGATTTGTGGATATGTATTGTTTAAATCTGTTTTTGTCATGGAAAATCTTGTTTTCTCCATCTATAATGATTGAAAGTTTTGCTGGGTACAGTAGTCTGGGTTGACATCCATGCTCCCTTAGTGCTTGTAGTGTATCTATCCAAGACCTTCTGGCTTTCATAGTTTCCATTGAGAAGTCGGGTGTGATTCTGATTGGTTTGCCTTTATATGTTACTTGGCCTTTTTCCTTTGCAGCTCTTAATATTTTTTCTTTATTCTGTAGATTTGGAGTTTTGATTATTATGTGTCGGGGGGACTTCTTTTTGTGGTCCAGTCTGTTTGGTGTCCTATAAGCTTCTTGTACTTTCATAGGCATATCTTTCTGTAGGTTGGGGAAGTTTTCTTCTATGATTTTGTTGAATATGTTTTCTGTACCTTTGAGCAGTGTTTCTTCACCTTCTTCTACACCTATTATTCTTAGGTTTGGTCTTTTCACGGTGTCCCATATTTCCTGGATATTTTGTGTTAGGGATTTGTTGGTCTTGAGGTTTTCTTTGGTTGATGAATGTATATCCTCTAGCGAGTCTTCAATAGCTGAGATTCTCTCTTCTGTCTCTTGAATTCTATTAGTTATACTCACATCTTTAGATCCTGATCGTTTATCCAACCTTTCCATTTCCAGCATCGCTTCATTCTGTGTTTTCTTTAATGTGTCTAATTCAGCTTTCATGTTTTGAACTGTTTCAAGAGCTTCCTTCACTTGTTTGGTTATTTTATCTTGGGTTTCTTTAGCTTCTTTAAGAGATTTGTTTATTTCTTGAATTTTTTGGTTTGTCTTTTCCTCCATATCTTGTAATTTTTTGCTTACTTTTTCTTCTATTTCTTTAAGGAATTTTCTTGTTTCCTCTTTGAAGGTCTCTATTATCTTGCTGAGATAATTTTTGAGGTCCATCTCTTCTTCTTGCACTATGTTGGGCTTTTCAGGTCTTGCTGGAGTGGAGTCCCTAGATTCTGGTGGTGTCATATTGGTCTTTCTGTTGTTGAGCGAGTTCTTATTCTGTCTTCTTCCCATATCTTTTTCCAGTGAGTGCAGGTAGGATCTCTCTATCTCCTCTTGTTACTCTGTAGTGTGTGTGGGCCAGGAATTCAATGTCTGAAGCTCTGGATGGTCTTGACTCTCCTCGTAGCCTCCTCACTCTGATGGAGTTAGGCCTCCTGGCGGATCGGTCACCGGGAATGGAATGAATAGTGGCCTGTACCCAGATTCAGGGAGCTCCTCCCTGCCTGGGCGTGTCTGTTTCAAGCAGGGACAAGCCTGGAGGGATCTGGGTGAATGGCGCTTAGGGCAAGAATTGGGTAAAAGCAGGGGGTGGCTCACCTGGTCTGCGATGAGTCCACCAATAAAAGTATTTTTAAGATGATTATGTTTCAATGAAATCTCAAACAGCCAAAACTGAAGTGAAATTTTATTCAAATAAAATATATGTTTTTCTATAGATTCTCAAACAATATTAAATTGTAATTCTAATATTGTTAGAATTTATCTTTATCTTTTCCTTGGAACACACACACACACACACACACACACACACACACACACCTTAATTCCTTCAAATATTTACTGAAAACTGTTGGGTTCATTTGAAAGGATTTTTGATGCCAAAATAATGAATTATTTAATATGCGTAAAACTGAAAAATAAGCATTAAATAAAACCATAAGGATAAAGAAATCATAATAGTTAAGTAAATTACAAAACACCTCTGATTTGATTCTTTGTCCCATGCCTATTTGTACACTAGCTCTAGAAATGTAGACATGTTTCATAATTGTCACTGACGGTAGCTGTCACAAGTCTTACATCATTTGGCAGATTTTGCTCTGACAGCTGTCAAGCCTCACCAACTATCCATACTTTTATGCCCTGTGTATAAATAGTAATAATAATAATAATAATAATAATAATAATAATAATAATAATAATTAATAATAATAAATAAACAATTCTGTGCAATAAAAATAATTTAGATACACAAACTGTAGCAAGTGGAAGAGATTTTCACTCAATCTCTTCAGAGTTCTGTCTCATAAAGTGCCTGATAGGTTTCACTACTTTTCCTGATATCCCAAGTGAAATTTGTAATTGCTTGAGAAATACTGATGTGCTTTCACAAATGACTCATTGGTGCATTATAAATGTTGTTATTCTAATATATGGAGGTGTGACAACACAAATTAATATATTAACTAATTTTTTGAGAATTCAACTTGCATTTGTGCACTAATAGCTCTCTTTGGCTTGAGCTTTCATTATTAGTGTAAGAATTAACCATATTAAAATAGTGTTAATAATAAAGGTTGGACATTAGCAATATCTTGTCCAAAAGTCTCCATGTAGAAAGTACCATATTTGAGAAAATATCTGCTGGATATTCTAGAATTATTGTCAAATAGAGTGAAAATGTAACAAATGTGTACATGTGTCAGATCTGAAATATCTTTTTATTTTATTTTGCCATATTTTTAATTTAAATTTAAATGATAAAATGAAATAATATCCATTATACAACTGTATACATGTTTATGATTTTCAAGTATTTAATAGAATCCTACCAGTTGTCAAAAAAGTATAAAGTACCCTTCAAAGTTACATATGTGTTTAGTGAAAGAAGTCTGTTTCTTGTGATTTCTTTTTTTCACAAAAGTCCAAAATTATTTTATCTTTGTAAAATGTTCAAATATTAAGAAGTTGAAAATGCTTCATAATTGTCCATTACAATGTAGTTAGGATTGGAGGAGAGGAGTAATGGAGGGTATTTGCAATGAGTTGGGAGAAGGAAAACCATTATCACAAAATATTGTATGAAAAGTAAATCTACTGTAATAAAGAAAACACACACACACACACACACACACACACACAATGAGAGGCAAGGGGTTAGGAGGGTTCCAATTCAAATTATTTCACATTAATTGACTCATTTTCTTGAGTCAATTGACATTTTTAAGAAAAAAAACATGAAGACAAAATTTAAAATTAGGGATTATAAAACCATATATTTAGGAGAACTCAAATTAGGAATTAAATGCTTTCTGTTACATTTTGAATGTGTGTCTGTTTCAGACTGTATATGAAGGCTCTTCTTCATTGTGCAAGAGTATCAGCAAATGCCATGAAAGGCAAGCACAATAGAACTAAAGATTTATCCTCATTTGTGTAGCAAGAGAGCAGGAAGCACAGAAATTCCTAGATTAAACACCAGTCTTGTTTGCCCAAGGCTAACCCTGTGGTCATCTATGCTGTGCATCTATTCAAGGCATTTTCACTAGGGGGATGTTTTAGAATGTTTCCTTTACACATTGATTATAGCATGATGTTGATAAGTATTCATTGCTAAGGGAAATTCTAGAGCAGTAACTTAAAATGAGGGAAGATTTCATTTGTCTCCTGGTTTCAGTCCACTGTTAGATGGATTTATTAAATTGGGCCACAACTGAAGTAGAAATTGTGTTTGCAGGAGTGTTTTGAAGGAGACTTTGTTTATCTCACCTTGGCCTTGGCCTATAGGTGTGTGATCTCACCTTGGCCTTGGCCTATAGGTATGTGTGTGTGTGTGTGTGTGTGTGTGTGTGTGTGTGTGTGTGTGTGTGTGTGTGTGTGGAGAGAGAGAGAGAGAGAGAGAGAGAGAGAGAGAGAGAGAGAGACAGAGACAGAGACAGAGACAGAGACAGAGAGACAGAGAGACAGAGACAGAGAGACAGAGAGACAGCGAGAAACAGAGAGAGAGAGAGAAACAGAGAGAGAGAGAGAGAGAGCAGGTGAGCAGGTTTTGGGAGCAATATTCTACTCCAGGGACACTCTCCAAGACCTACTTCCTACTTCCATCCATTAGGCCTCTCCCTCTGGTTTCTCACTATTCTCAGTAATCCATTAACAGTACAATCTATTAACTAAGTCAGGACCAGCATTAACCAGTTACTTCTCAATTCATTTCTTACCTGTTTCTCAGAGGCCTACCACTTAGTTTACTTTTAAGAAGCAGATAAAAATTATGGCAATTTTTAACCAGTTGCTTAACTGCTAGTGACTCTACTAGCCTCCTATGCACAATTCCAAATTCATGGTTGCACAGATGGCCCTCTTAAACACAGTGGGTCTTATAAATAACATAAACCTATAAATATAGAAAATAGATTTTAGGAAGGACATTATTGTTGGAAATGGGAGGGAGAGATGGGAGGAGAGAAAGTAAGTGTAAACAGTAATCACAATACATCATATCATCTATGCAATAAAATGAACAAATTTGTTGAAATTAGAGCAGTTTCTAACTATGAACAAGGTAGATTGTAGGGATAGGACCTTGATATGAAAGTCACATTATTTTTCTATTCTCAAAGTTATATCACATAATATCTACCATTTTGTTGCTGAAGTGGCACCACTATATCAAGTTTTACTCAGGAAGGTGGATTATAATAGCATGAGAATATCAAGAGGCAAAGGATAATTGGAAACCATTTACAAGAAGCTTGTCTTTCCAGGAGTCTGTCTTTGAGTCCATGTATGGAGCCCTCCAATTGCAATCTGGGTTCAAGAAACCCAGTGCAATCAGGGATATGAATCATCCTCTTAGCCATACTCAGTTCTTGTTCATTTTCCTAGTTCATAAATACTCAGTCAGCGACATAATAGCCAGAAGATCAGACAGAAATTAATGTTAAATTTTCTAAGCTGAGCATTAAGGAATTGTGGGATTGTAGGAATATCAAGATAATTCTCCAAAAATTTCTCCCAGCAAAGATCAACATATGTGACTGTAGAGTTTATAAAGAATTTCAGAGAGTAGCCTAAATGCCAAGACACACAGAATCAATCAGAAGGGATCACAGTCAGGTCTGCAGTCAAAAGTTTGTGTAACAAAAATGGGGTAACTGGGAAGGTTAAAAGATGACTACTGGCACAAGCATACTAGTCATGTTCATAGCAATATGCCATTGCAATATTTTTATAAAGGAAAGTCAACATTGTCCCTGGCATTTGGTGAATTCTAGTTGATATGTTGGATGTTTGCAGTTCTGTTCTTGTTAATTGAGAGTATAGCAATCCATTTGAAGCAGGAGAGTTACTGGAAGTTTGCTATTTTTATTCTTGCCTAGTTGGTCTCCTTTGTTTACTGTAAAAAGTAAGATACATCAACATCTATATTTTGACATTTGAATGAAGATTAAAAGACTGATCATGAGATAGTAAGTGTCTGCCATGAGTTTCATAGTAGCAATAAAGGAGATATGACTGAAAGTGGGTTTAGCAACTACTGTTCACATACCAAAGTTGATGCCTTTGGGATAGTAAGCAACAGGACACAAGGGCGTATTGGCATCCCATAAATGGCAGAGTCATGTGGCTATTTCCTTGACACCTACTTCCAATAAACAAATACCTCTGAGCCAACTTGAATCTATGAAATTATGGATATTTGGGATTACTTAGCAAATGAAAGAATTATCTGTTGACATAATTTAGAGACATATTTCAGTAGGCCTTGCTGAAATATAAAGAAACCATTTATGGACAGTGATTTTAAAGATGACACCTACCATATCACTTATAGGAAAGAACAAGCAATTGTAGGGTTTCTTTTTTAAGTCACTATTTAAATCAAACCTTGAGCCAGAAATATAACTTATTTTATGAAACAGACAATTGTTATTCCTAGGGAAAACAGAAACAATCAAATCAGCAGTTTACAGGATTTTGTGTATGCATTCATAGCGGCCTGGCTACATGATTTTATGTGTACATTGTATAGTACAGCACATTCATTTCACTAAAGTAATAATGTCATTTAATAATTCTAGATAATTGAAACAGTTTATTGTTAACATAAAATTTGAAGTTCCACCATATATTTAATTTGTATTCCCACTCAGCTTGGTGATTGTGTGGCTAGAATTTGATGAAAAATGCCACCCACCTATTATACATTTTTTTTCTAGAATAGTGTAGGTTTTTAGAATTTTTATTGTTTATCTATGTGGCCCATTTTTCATTTTAATATCTGTCAGTTTCACCTAATCTTTCATGGTCTGCATTGCCTTGCTTGCTGTATTTGTCTATTTTGCATTTTAAAGAATCACATATACTTTGTGAGTCCACTGAGCAATAAATCTTGACTACAGTGCATCTTATTTTGAGCAAGTAATTAAATTATTATTGAATTTATTCTTAGTTCCACTTTTTGCTGGGTTTTTGGTGATGTTGTTTTCTTCTTCTTTTTAAATATGTGAAATAAAAATGTCCATCATCTAAGGACCTCTATTTCACCAGAGAGATTGTATACAGTGTTGATAATAAAAATATTTCTTCTATGT